>NC_086316.1:86770264-87070264 GCF_963924245.1 Chroicocephalus ridibundus
CACAGAGGAGGGACGCTCTTCCCCACATAGATAGTGAAACTGCACCCATGTCTGGTCAGTCCTGTTTCTAATCAACGTGAAAATTTTCCATGTCCACAAGTTGTGTTTTTTTTGAACTAAAAGCTGCAGGAACAGATCTAGAAATAGGTGTAAATATTTTCTGCTGAGTGGTTGATATTTGAGTAACTGTATTGAAGCAGGAGGTGGAAGGTACTTGATATTTGCCAATATTAAGGGAGAAATACAGTAATTCTCTAAAAGCAGTGTACGCTACCAGCTTGTTCCAGTGGTTGCTAGGAAGAAGTTTACTAATCAAAATTCTGTGATGAAAGAAATCTGTTAGCTATTTTTACTTAAATTTGGAAAAAACTCAGGCTCTTTGGTGCAGATATTCTTTTTGTGTTGTTCCATGGGCATATAGCACAGCAGTGTGTGTCTGTGATTTGGGGATCACGGGACTTTATGCTATCTTTGTAGTAGAAACAGAGTTCTTGGGATGTTATCATGTAAAATATGAATTTTAATATTAAACTTAATGCTCTGCTATGAGAAATATGTAAACTTGGCTTTGGAGCAGTAGTATGCACTTCCTGGAATTCTGTGCATAGCGTGGTTATAAATAAGCAGCAGGTTATTTGGGAATCACTAGGGCTGATATCTGGTATCATAAACAGTATCTGGGAGAAATTGTTTTCCCTGACAGTTGATTTTTGAAGAATGCAGTGTGCTTTTTTTTGAAAATGCATATCTTCCCAATGAATACCAAGAATCCGTCGAGCACAGTGACCAGCTCACAAAGCAAACACACTTACGCTATTTAACTACTTTATACCTCTTTTGTTGCCAAAATTTCCTTTCTTTGACTGTTGAATATCTACATTTGATGTAGATATTCATCATACATTCCTCATACAATGAATGTACATTTCCAATCTAGATCAAAATGCTAGAGTTCATCATGTTTAGGTAAGATACTAAAATGATTGAGGGGCATAAGATGGTCAATATATGGTTTGTCTGGCTTTAAAATAAATTCATTTTAAAGGGAGTTATTTTTACTTGTGGAAACATTATAGATTTGTATTCAGTTAAATAGGCCTTTAAAAATCTTTAGGAAAGTATTCCCTTCATTTTTCAAGCTCAGTGCTTTCTGCTTCATTGTTCTGTTTTATTGACTTACTGTTATCTGATGTATAACGTCATGGTTACAGGGGAATTTGGGATGGAGTAGCTGCAAGAACAGAACCACCCCATTCAGTGGCATGAATTTTAGATTTCGTGTATTTACAGTCTGTATTTTAGGTCTATCTGTTAAACTTTTTGTGAAGTTTCTGTGAAAAGTTAAATAAAATTTCAGAAGAGATCAGAATTATCCTGAAGAAATAGGATCTGTAGATGGTAAAACGGATTATCTTGGGCCTGGCGTGGCAGGCCGGTCCACTGCTGCTGGTGCTCTGATTCCCAGTAGGAACTAGATTTTGATGGGAGTGTGTGATGATTAATTGTCAGTGTGTGAGTACTCTGTCACGTTCCGGGGTACTGTGTAATACCAGTAAGCTACTGAGACACGTGGCATTTTGAGGTAACGTGGTGCTAAAAGGAGTCTCTCCCTGCAGTGCCTGACTATACTGTCTGTGCTTTTTATTGATTTGATTTCTGGGTTGCCCGCTGTTACTTACCAGCAGGGAAGATCAGCTGGTCCGTATGTATGTGGTTGGTTTGCACAGGGACGTGTTGAAGTTGCATGGATAGTAACAGCCACATTTTAAAGAAAAATCACCCCTGAGATTTAGACTAATTGACAATAAAAGGTACCAGTGCAACTCTGATTTTCAGGTGGCACTGTTAATCATAAAGATTGTTAAATGCTGAAGTCGTTTTGAGGTGTCTCTAAGTGGTAAAGATAACACCTGAGCAGTGCTTTAAAGTTATAATTTATTTAAAGCAATCACATTCCATTCAGTACGAAAATATTTTCATCTAGAAATGTTTTATCTAGTGTAATTGACTGTATCGAGTGTTTGGCAGAATACTGATGAGAGCTGTTTCTTTCTAGGCTTTATTGAGCTGTCAAGTGAGTGATAACAGCACACGTGTTCCTTGGTTTGTCCACCTCTGCTAGTATTTCATGTTCCTTTTCTTCTGCCTGTCCTTGTAAGTGGCTTGCTAGAAGTGCCCTGAGATATCCTGTGTGAATTTTTATGCTCTTCAGAGTGGTTGGTGTGAATGGGTGATTAGGCCACTGCATGCCGCCCAGTCCAAGCATCTTCAACAACCACTGACTATTGCAAAGATCAGAGAGGTCTTTGAATTTCTAGACCCTCTTTATCCTGTCATATTCATAGATGCAAAATGGGTATGGAATATAGTCGGTGGAGGTATGAATAATGGTTCAAATAGCCAGTAATAAAGGTATAGTCGGGTGGAGACCAGGTCACGCTGTCATGCTGTCAGTTTGTCGGTGGTTACCTGCGTGGGAGATGGTGTCTTTGGCTTGTTCACTCTGAGAGAAGGTGGTGGTCAAAGAGATAGTGAAGAAGATGCAGAAAAGCAGTGTTTATCACTTCTGTATGGACATAACTGTGCATAAGTGAATCTGTGATGGCGCTATGTGGCCCAAATGTGATATAACCACATCCACATGCTAACTTAAAGTGACGTATGAGTGGTCAAGTCTTCAAGTGGGAAACGCAGGATTACTGAAAAGGCTGCTTATAAGGGTTTGTAACTGTTCCTGAGAAAGTAAGCGTGCGGAATTAATGGAACAGCATTCTGGAAAAAAAAAAACCCAAAAGTTTTAATACTTTGGTTTCTGTTTGGGAAAGCAATAAAATAATTTCTTATTTTGGGGAAAAAACTTCACAATTCATACACTTCTATCTTCACTGTTTGGATATTGGGTTCCCCTCCCTTCCATGTCAGATGTGCATATGAGGTTTTCCTTTAAAAAAAAAGGGAAAAAAAAAAGAAAGATTTGACACAATCATTTCAATGACGTGGTGAACAGTAATTTCACTCTGCTTTTTAATGCCTGTGGAGCCTAATTCATGGAAAGAGTGGATTATTACTTTGTGCTTTAAATTATTCGTTGGTTGTCAGAGGAAACAGATTTCATCAGTACTTAACATACATTCTGTGGACTAAGAAGCCATTTTGGACTGTCACAGAAAATGCTCTGCTGAAATAGATAAATTACAACAACAGATAATGTGCAATAATAAAGGGGTAGAAACCAGTAATTGTTAAAATAATGGTACTCAACCATCTTCAGTTTTGCATCATTGTGACTGGATTGATGTGTATAACTGTTTGCTTTTCTGATGTAAAATTACTCCTTTTTCTGCCTTTTTTTTCTGTTTGACAGACCAGAGACGACTTCCTGGGTCAAGTGGATGTGCCGCTTAGTCACCTTCCGGTAAGCAGTGCTTTTGTCTCAGCGTGCTTTTTTTTGTCATCACCAGATGTGAAAAACCCAGATGTTATGTAGAATTTATTTCTGTAAGTAGTCCAGGTAAATTTTCTTAAAGCAAGCATTCCCACATAGCATTAGAAGCCTAAAGAAAAACGCTGTGGACAACAAAGCCCCACCATGCACAGGAACTGGAGAGATGGTTCCCTTTGCAGGGACAAGGAAGACAGTTGCTCTCTGGTCTCTGTTACATTTCTCAACATCCAGGATTCACTTCTCATCCTGGTTCCTTCTTAAAATTCTTGTCTGGTCTGAGTCAGTTCATAAACAACATGTGGCCAATAGACCGGTTGTTTCTCACCTTACTGTTGGTGATTATTGTACTATTAATTGTTTTATGCTTGGTATAAGTGTTTTCTGATATTATATAATGTTTTGGATGACTAACATCATCTGGATGTAGTTAATATTTTTAAAACGTCGTACAAGTTAATCTTACTTCCGTGAACTTGGAGGGGTTTTTTGTGTTTGAATGGGTGAGCATGGGAATGGTGGAAGTTACTGAACATCTTGACATCGAAATAAGGTTTTGATTTGAGCGTGACTGCTGCTATTTGTGCCTGAATTTGACTTCTTGCTATTGATGGATGTTATTGTAGGAGGAAAATGGCTTTGTAATGACTTGCACAGTGATGCTTATTTAGATATGTCTGTTATGGTTAATCATGAGTCATAACGCTGTTGTTGGCATATAAACTATAATAGTTGAAAAATACGATGGAACAATCAGAAATGTGTTCTGATGAAAAATGCATCATTCCATTCTCATATGAGCTGTATTGTGTAGCATTATTTTATCCCTACTGGTATGTATATTTCCATTTAAATGTACCCATCTGCCCAGACAGTAGCTAAATAGCCCATACATAACTGTAGAAGTCCTCCAGCGCTAAGCTACGTGTGTCCTGCAAACAATGTACTAGGAAATATAAAATGACGAGGGAGATATTTGTGCATGCCTATTTTGCAGTGTCAGGTAGTATTTTAAAGTTCCTTTTTAGTAAATATTGTTTTTAATCATTAAAAATCATCGGCAGGATTTGAGATAGAGCTGTAGACAAGTCACACGCTTTCTGTGAGCTGTTTTGAAGAATTGGCAACTTTTTGTTTTCCTTCCATATTTTGTAGGAAGAGAACAGCTCTCCTCTCACTGGGGACTTAGGTAGAACGTGAGGGCGCGTATCTCTTTCTAGCTCATATTTGAGTGGAACACTAAACTTTTCCAAATTGTTTTAAAGTCTTCTACTGTCTATATAGAAAATCCAAGATTGTAAAATTTCCTGGATCAGCCACTTAACTGGCATTGAAGAATAAAATCCATTATGCTAAAAGGATGCAATTTTGCAGTCCAGAGCTTCCCATTTCCTTCTGGGCTTGCTAGAAAGTGAATGTGATTTCTGTGCAAAATCTTTTCTCGCTCTCCACCTTTGAAGAAAATTTCTTCAGCTCCAGAAGCCACTTTTTTCCCCACAAATTTCCTCTGGGAAAAGTCACAATACGTATCTCAGAAGAGTCGTTCTTTCTGTAGGTGTAAGGCAGCAGTGTCTCCCCAGGGTGCTCACCTACCTGCCTGGGGGTCTCTTCTCATACTCTGCTAGAATTAGGTTTTTATATGCTTTTTAAGGGGTGTACGCTAACTTTGACACTCAGGGAAACGTACTGTGTATCTTTGTGTTCTAATTGATATTTTCCTCATTCATCCTTCCAGTACCTTAGTAAGAGACATTGTAGGGTATTTAGTAACACGTTTGCTTTCTCATTCTAGCTGTAGTGCGCATTTGTTTGTCAGAATCTTTGTTTTCTCTAATGCTATGTAATTACTGCCTACAAAATTTGGTTAAATTATACAGCTGCTTATTTTATCTACGTTACGTCCAGTTGAGTACTAAAAAGCAGCACTTCTTAATCATGCATGCTTTGATGTCCTGTTGATTTGGTTAAAATCTACTACTATCTCTCTGGAAAAATGGGAAGTCTGTCTCACAGCTGAAGAGGACACTCAAGGCAGGAAATTCCTCACAGGATAAGAGTTCATTCCGTGAAAAGAAAGTCTGTATGGCATTTGATAGAATGTCTGAGATAATGTGTTAGGATTGATTTTTAAATTCTTTTTTATTGACTTCAAAATATAACAGACAACAAAGCTTTTAATGAATAACAGTCTGGAGTGTAGATTATGCTGTGTTTAGAAAGATTTAGTCAAAGCATTGGACTGGAGAAGTATTCCAGTTTGTAGGGCTAGGGCTGGGAAGGTTTTTCAGATGCACTATTGGGGGGTTTTAGTGGATGGCAGATGGGCACAACATTCTGAGAAGTACCCACTAATTGTGTACTTGTTTTGAGAAAGTTTGGTGTTAATCTGAGGTAATAGATCTCTACTCTTACTGTAGTGCGTATGATAATGTGCGTACCCGTACTCTTTCAGTGTAACACAGTTCATGCTTCCAGTTTTATCGGCCCAAATCATATGGTTGATTAGAATGAAGTACCCCAAATAATCAAGATATTAAGTATGTATAAGGATTTCTGATTCTTTTATTTCCCGTGTCATTTTTAAATTCCTAGTTTTGTACCTATAGCATCTGTTTTCTCACAGACGTGAAGGATATAACTTATTTGATAAGAAAGCTGAAATTCTCAAATAGATTTCCCAATAGAAAGTTTTCAAGATTTAAGGTTTTATGAAACTTATAATTAAATGGAAATCAGAAGATATAATCCATCAGCCTGGTAATATTACTTACGTATATCATAACATTTCAAAATCTTAATTATTTTTGAAAGTCTCAGCTGCTTTGAAATAAAAATGAAAGCCAACCGAGAAGGAGTTTTATTTCACCACTTTCTAACGTGCAAAAAAAGTAGTGCTTTGAAATGGATGCCACCTCTTCTGACGCTGCTGTTGGGTGACTGGAAAGAGTTGGGATTTGTTTGTTTGGTATTTTCCACCTTTTTCTGAATTGTGGGTGTTGTGTATGCTTAGAAATGAGACTGGGTTCAGCCCGTCACTGATATGTGCAGTGACATCTCGTGGGCTGCTCCTGCAACTGTGTATGTGAACGGCTGACGGGGATACACTGGTAGAGGTCTGCCTGCTGTAACTTCGTTATTTAAATATCTTCTCTAGCATTTCTACCACATCGGTGATGTGAATGTTCTTTATATGTCTCTGGACTTGTGGGCAAGCCCTTTAATTTGCCATTTTCTTAAATGCTTTTAGACTGAAGACCCAACCATGGAAAGGCCATACACGTTTAAGGATTTCCTTCTCAGACCAAGAAGGTGAGGGGCAGGACCTTTGTATTTTAAAACATTTCTTACTGCAAGGTTTGTTATTTGCAACTATTAAAGCGTCGTTGAATGAAATATACTTCTTTGTCTTCTAGCCACAAATCTCGTGTAAAGGGTTTCTTGAGACTGAAGATGGCTTATATGCCTAAAAATGGTGGCCAAGAGGAAGATAGCAATGATCAAAGGGATGATTCTGAGGTAAGGCTTAATGCTTGTGGAACCATTCAAGTTGTTAAGAGATTTAGGTATAATTATAGAAAAAGTAGTACCTTCTAAAGATAAAACCCTGGTAGCAGTGTTAGTAGCAGCGTACTCCCCTCCCCCCAGCTTTTTTTTTTTTTTACTGTAACACGGTGTTTTTTCAACCATTTCAAGTATTTCAAAGTATTGCAGCTGCCACAGTGAGTTCTAAAGTCTGCCCGACTCAGTGTGTGAGCAAGTATAACTGGAAGTCACGCCAAGTAGAAAAATTCAGAAAGTATAAGCAAGTAATTTATAAACATAATGGTCCGTATTAGGTACATCTTCTTCAGAGGCCATTTCAAAACCAGTGTTATAATGTCTGTCTTTATTTCCTTGGCAGCGTTGACTGCAGAGAATAAAGCTCATGCAAGCACAGCAAGCTTAAAGACTTCCAAGCACTCTATCAGCCGTCATCCATTTTAATAATTAGCTGCAATTAGGGCTGACAGTCACTCTGTCAGCTCTAATTAGTAAGTTTGCCTTACTAATAGTGTGCAGCAGTTGTCTGTAACTTGGGAATGAGGGCTCTCAACTCAAGCCGTGTGTCCCTGAGTTCAGCAGTTAGCAGCTGATTCCGCTAGAACAGGCAACCACTCAACTACGTTTGGGAATCCCTGTTATAATAGACTCGTGGGATTTTAGGTGTTTTGTCATTGAAAGGAAGTGCACACTGTAACCATGGAGTTTATTCTATTTCTACCCAGTTTACATTAAAGCAATTTTGAAAGTTTCTGGAAAACTTTCAGAATCTGCGCCTATATGCTAATGTAAGCAACGATGAAATAATTCTCTTGCGCTTGAACTTTAAAATTTTAATTTTTTTTTTTCTTCATTTCTAAGCACGGATGGGATGTGGTTGATTCCAGTGACTCCGCATCTCAACGTCAGGAGGAGTTACCACCTCCTCCGCTGCCTCCTGGATGGGAAGAAAAGGTGGACAACCTGGGGCGGACTTACTATGTCAACCATAACAACAGGACTACTCAGTGGCATCGACCCAGTTTAATGTGAGTGGCAGTGTGGGGCAATGTTTTGTGGATGTGTGCAAAATTATCACGAATGGTAGTGATTTTTTCAAGCAAACGTAACCATTTTGAATTTACAAATTCAAGGCTGGAAAAAGTCTTAGGCAAGACTTTTATGAAGCAGCTGATAAAGGCACATGATTCTTTTCAGTAATAGATTAATCATGATTTTGGTGCTGTGCTACATGTCTGAGACTATATTTTATTCATGGAAAAATTTTCACAGATGCGCTAGTAAGTTGAGAACCAAAGTCTGGATATCTTCAGTTAAAAAGGAAACATCTTTCTTTTTTTTTTTAAGAATGAGACTTCCCCACCCCCAGCAAATCACATACATATAAGTATCCTGGGAAATTCTAGGAAATTTCTAGGGATGGGAGGGAAGTCAGTGCATTAACAACATACCTTAGAATATTGGGAGACAGATGTGGAATTTTTCAGTAAGTAATTTAACAGGAATAAATTCTTTTCTTCTGTAGAGACTGTTGGAAAAGTAAGGGGGGGAAAAGTCAGCTCTATTATTAATTAAGGTAAACTGATGAGCTTTGAGGAGGTCCTAATTCTTATTCAGTGTACAGACTGCATTACCTGTGTACACTGGTTGTGCTAATGTGCAGCTCCTGTTCAAACCTTCATTATATGTTTCTTATGATTAGATTTATAAAGCTGTAGCAAGCTTACATTTTTAAAAGTAGGTGTAATTGACAATGTTAAGAGTTATACTGAAATCCTGTACTAGTTAAACATCTTGTGTTATTTTTATGTAGTGACTATTCTTCCACTATTGCTTATTATACAACAGTAATGGTTATTCTTTCTTGAATATTCAGAATCATAGCTAAATTACGCAAATGCGTGTTGTCCTTGTTTAAGGCCCTATTTGTTCTTCTTCTCTGATGCATTTATCTTAGAATTGAACTAAATTTTGTTCTATATGTTTTGAAATATTTGGTATTGAACTATTTGAGCTATTTACTAAGCAATGTGTATTTTGTCAAGTAAATCTCATCAACTACTATCATTATGATTGCTAATGGTCAGTAAGTGTCTGTAAAAAAGCAGGTTTTGTAAATTACTTGATTTAGCACCTCCTTGTAATCTGACTATGCTAAATGAAGTAAAAAGTACATGGATTCAGAAATGTTTGACTAGCAGATACCAAAAAATAATCATTACTGGAAATGTAATAATCAAATAATCATTACTAGAAAGCGCCATCATCAGATGGGTGTATAATGAAGGCCTCAGAGGTTCACTTTTAGCTAGATATCACCACAGGATGTCTGGACACAAATGCATAATTACTGCTGATAAACTTTACGCGTGACACCAGTGAAGAGCGAAGACTTTAGAATTTTTAGCTTTTAAATTCTATGAATTCATGAAATCACTAGGAGCGGAAGGTCTCAGAGAGGTTGAAAGTAGGATACGTAACCGCTCACTTTTAGGCCAGTAACTCAGGTACTAAGTTCGTCATCGAGGAAAAACAGGGAGTGCTGTACAGTCCATGTCTGCAGTAGGAAGATGAGAGTAGTTCATTTCTCATAGTTCTTTAGTGTGTGCAATGGTAAAATGATTGCACGCAGAAGTTCTTCCTCAATGTAACCATCTTTCAAAGTTACAGTCCCTCATCCAGAAGGAGAGGCTCAAATGCAATGCTGCCTTCTAACAACATCTGTCCATTGAGGACTGCAGCAGAGATTTGTACCCAGCTGTGCCCGTTGAGAACAGCCCAGGCAGGTCTCCCATCAGCGGAACTAGGGTATTTTCCATTTCCACCACTGATGGTGTGAGCTAAGCTAGTGGTTGCAGCCAGTTCAAAAAGTTATCCATACTGCAACAGCTTGCGTTCGCATTGGCTATCGCAAAAAGGAAAACAATAGTTGACATAAAGACAGGGGCAAAAGTAAAATCTCTGTGTCAGGAACGACTCTGGTCATGGCAGGAAAGGATGAGCAAGGATGGGTTAGTATATTTCAGCGTGGACTTCCATTTCTGCTCACCCAACTTCGATGCATAAAGAATGTTAATTTCCAGTGTTACAGGACATTGGTGAAGTGCTTCCAGTTTTATTTACTTTGGATTGAGGGATTAATAGAGCTCCTATTTATGAAGCCTGACATATGCAAGAATAATGATTTTTGTAATCAAAAGCATTAATGAGGTTTTGAAAGAATGGACAAAGTAGGTGTTTTAGTTTAGCATTCATTATTTTCTTGTTCTTTTCTTCTTCCCATGCTTTCATTTCCCCGCTTTCCAGTGATGTGGGATCTGAGTCAGATAACAATATCAGACAAATAAACCAGGAAGCAGCCCATAGGCGGTTCCGCTCTCGGAGACACATTAGTGAGGATTTGGAACCGGAGCCTGTGGAGGGTGGAGACATTCCAGAGGTATGGAAAGGTCTTGAGTTTAAGAAGTTGACTAAACTTCAAGTTGATATGTAAACTAATTACTATACAACATTCATAGTAACGTTTTTTTGCGGTATTTATGGAAATCGCGTAAGTAAAATACCAGTAACACAACAAAAGTCCTGAACAGAGCTATACTTTCAAGGTCCCATGCATTTGTGGGTGCCTGATAATTTATGCACAATATTAAATACTATGTAAATGCTGGGAGAAAAATTTAGAATTCCAAGTGTTGCTTGTTATATATTTGTTAATAGAAACACTTTCAATATTCTGCTTTGAATAGCAGTGGAATAAGTTGCAAAAAGAAAGGAAATGGACTGGCTGGAACTGCATGTACTTCAGTTTGCTTCAGTGAATTGATTTAGAGAAAAGAGAAGCTGTTGGGGTTTTTCCCCAAATACTTGGGGTTAGTTAGAATTCTGAGATCTTATCAGTCAGGTGAGTGTTTAATTTATAGCTAGTCTAAATAAATAAAATCTGGTAGATATTTGTAGGCCTAAGTGAGAGTTTGTACAAAGCTCTAATCCCATTCAACTTTAAGAAATATTTTATTATGTGAATCACAGACAAAATTCTTCATGAAAGCTAGTTTTGGTTCTCTAAATGTTATTCAGAGCAACAAATAGATTGCTGAAACTGTTGTTGCACTTGTCACCTGGTAATATTTGATTTGCAGATACTAATGAGTATTTTCTATTAAGCATTTTATTCTAAATTAAAATTAACAGTTGTTTCTTACAAGTTTTTAGTAAAAGTGCAGAATTAGTTACATTTTGGACAAAATTTCAGATAGAATTAATTTAATGAGAGCTCTTTTTTATGCTTCTTTTCATCTACATCATTTCCTGTGTTGAATAATAAAGCATTGTGTCGGCAACAACATGAAGACTGTTTTGAAGTCAACACGAAACCCACTTTTCCCTGTGACTGCTTCACACCCAGTAGAGTGTTTGTTTGTTTGGTCTAGAAGTTGGTTTATTTCATTAAATAGTAAGGCTGATCATCACGCCTGTGTTTGTCACAATGAGGTGGTCACGTAGACGGGGAAGGGAAAGAAGACACCATTTGTCTTTATAAACCCTTAACGTTTCTTCTCTTTTGTTAGCCTTGGGAAACCATTTCGGAGGAGGCGAGTGCAAGTGGAGATTCCTTAAGCTTGTCATTGCCCCCCCCTCCTGCATCTCCAGTATCCCGTACCAGTCCTCAGGAGCTGTCTGAGGAACTGAGCAGAAGACTTCAGGTCACTCCTGATTCCAATGGGGAGCAACTCAGTTCTTTGATTGTACGTGACGTGCTGCTCTGTCTGTATAAACCTCTATTACTGTAACCTTCTGTTAGTTCGACCTAATCTCAGTCATTTACACAGATGGGTAGTAATTGCTGGTCTCAGGAAAACCTGAGCGTGCAGTTAAAATTATCTTCCAAGAAATGCATCGTGATTTCATCATAAAGCAAACTGCCTCAAACAACAGAATTCCTCAGTTTAGATTTAACATTTTCTTCTGCATGAGTTAAACTTCAGACTCTGCTACTGTTTTACCTTTAGTGAAACAAAATATGTAATACCAGAGAGTATCAAGTTAAGAATTTCCAAAGAAAAGAGGAGAAACTGCTAATGCTCTTTCAATTATCATCCATTTTAGTACATAATAATTTTTCTGAAGTTCAGTATTTTAACTGTACGTGTTTATATTAAAGCATGTGCTCTCTTGCATTAGGATTTTATAAACCGCTCATAGTTTACTGGATCAACTATTATAAGACTAACAAAGGATTAGAACTGGAAGTAGGTAGTTCTGGTGCAATCCACCACAAGTTCATAAATGGCTAGTCTGGAAAAAATTGTCTCTCACAATAAGAGTTTACTTGAGGTAAACCAAAAACTTGTTTTCTACATTTGTGTTAGCCATTAGTTTGTCAGACTGATGATACCACAAAAAATAAGGATAATACACTTGCAAGAAGGGAAATGCCTTATGTCTCTTCGATTAAAAAAACAACTGTATTAGACAGTACATCAAGCTGAGATTTATTCATTTTTTTATTCTTGATATATGCCATGAAGGTACCTTTGCAACTCAGGAGATAAGAAATCATATTTACTCTTGGTCTGATTAAATAGAATCTTGATTAGGTGCAAGTTTTTCACAAAGGCCTTACACAGCAGGTGTCTTACAATGATTTGAATATTATCTAGAGGTTAGGTAGCAAATTATAGCTCTGGCTGACCATCTGCATAAAGAGGCGCTTGTGCTTTTGTAGGTAACTGCAGATTGTAGTAGACCTTCACTTGGAGGGCAGAAGGGTAATCAAATAGTTGCAGTGGCAAGACTGCAGCCTACGTTTTTTTGCATTAAATAAATAAATAGCATAGCTGCAAAGTTATCTTAATTAAAATAATTCAATAATTATATTCCAATACAAACTAGCTCTTTTATGAGCCATTAAGTGATAGCATCTTTCTTATCAGTGCAATAACAATTATGCTCAGACCACATTGCAAAGTAGGAAACTGTCAAAGCATTTAAAATGTCTGTTACTGGGCGTGATCCGGCGTAAGGGTGTTGGGATCCCGGAAGTACCGTAACAAAGCAGGCCGTGACGTTGCTCTGGGAGCCTCGCCGAGGCAGGCAGCACTCTGTGCGCCGAGCCTGGTGGGCAGCAGTGTTCGGTGGGGAGCCCCAGCGTGTCTGGCAGGGCAGCTCACGTCTCTGAACTGGGCTTCCCAGCACTCTGGCCTCTGTGAGGCCTCGCTGCACAGCTCCAGCACTTGAGTCTGAGCTGGTTCTGCGTGGATCGCCAATGCTTACCTTGGGCTAATAGATCCTCCCGGTTTGGAGGTCAGCAAGCTCAGTACAGAGACAGCCATGAGCTTCATTTGGATTGAGCCAGGCAGGCAGAAGTTTGGCACTTCCAGCTGAACGTGAGCTATAATCCATGTGCTCAGGTATGTCCACATGGCATTTCCTTTTGATCCAGATTCCCAGAGGCTTGTGAGATCAGCTTCGTGACTTTGCATGGAGGAAGCTTGGGTCCAGAGTTTCTTCCAAACCCACCAGCTCTAAACTGGCGGGTTTAATAAAGCTGGCCCAGAGCTGCAGGTTGTGGGCTGAAGGTAGAAGCCCCTTCAGTTGCATTTCCCCGACAGCGTGCCTACACTGGTGTATCCAGCCTGACCTCTGGGAGCTCTATGCAGAGACAGCTCCCATGTCACCACATCCATACATGCTTACATGCATACAGCATGGCAAAATTGCCAACAGATAGTTGAGGAGTGATTGGATGTGTGTTAAAGTATTTTGTCACTCTCCTCATGTAACTGTGTAATGCCAGAAAACACTGCAAGACTTGGGGGTCAGTACGTTTGTCAGACAAATCCTTTCACATTAATCTTTAGCATAACATAGAAGCAAGGTGTAATTACATCTTTTTTTCTATTCTTTTTTTTAAACGGTGATCTTTTAACACAATGTGCTCTTAGTACTGATGTTTTCAAGGAAGAGCCAGAGTTTCCGATATGTCTCTCTAATAGTTGTTGCTTCGTTATCTTTCAGTGGTGCATCAGGGTGCCCACCTGAGTGGTTATAAGTAGGCTGGGTCGTTTGCTTGTTTGTTAGTGCATTCATACTCACACCCTTAATGGTAGTATTTTGACCTGGCGTAACACTGCTGCATTCTGCCACTGGTTTTATGATAGTAGGAAAAAAAGAAGAAATCACATCTTTTTTCTATCAGAATTTGTTCATGTTGACAATTCTCCTTTAGAAAAGTGAGTGAGCCCTTTTATTATTACTATATATGAAGAGTCATTGTCAACAGAGAAACTACATATACCACTACCTAGATAGAATAGATACTAAGTGTTTACAGGAGATTTTGTTACAAAGAGGTTTGTACCTGTAAAACTTCAGTAATCTGTCTAGTAATTACCTATATTCTGATGTCCTTTTGTTTCGTATTATTTGTATTATATTTATAGGTGCCCTAACGATCATTACAATATGGAGTTCTATCTCTAGGAGTTAGTTTGCTTTCGTATGAAATTTCTGAATAAAATCCAGCCAGCAAAGTTCTCAGCACTTCTCTGTTAAACAGTAAACTTTAAAGCTATTCTTAATGCTATTATTGAAGAGTAAGCTAACCATGTACTATGATGCAAATTTGGAAATTTCTTAACACGCCACCAGATGGTCTCAGCAAGGCTCCCACTGAGGCTGTAATCCCAGTGAAGGTTCTGCAGAACTTGCTGCTTTCCCAGCCACAGGCTCAGGATGTCGCAGATGTGGCAACCACAGAATCGTCCCCTGCGTGGGACTTGGCAGCACCTCGCGCCCCCGTGCCAGTAACGCCTGTAGGGGTTAGCTGCAGCCATGAGCCCTCCCGAGACGGCTGTTAGCTCTAGCCTATTGATTTCCAACGGCTGCGTTGCCAGTAGTCAGCCCGAAGTTTTACAGTTTCTTTATACTGCTTACGCTCCCTCCAGGTTCTCTAAAATGACTTCCAAACATACTTGAAAATAGCTTTTCAAAAGCTCCATGGCGGTTTCACGTCCCATTATGTCTTTAGTTAACTTTCCCCTTTACTGCTGATTCCACAACTGTTAATTTTCCTGCGTGTTTTCCCTATTCTCTTCTCTTAGATTTCGTCAATAGAACGTTGTAACTTTGATGCTAAAGATGAGTACAAGATGTATATCCCAGTACTTTCCTTTTCTCAGTTAATCTGAAAGAGTCCAGGATGGAATGCTGAAAATTTACATTTTTCATTGCTTGCCATGTTTCTGTAGAAATATTAAAACTAAAGACATTGCAACATAAGTACTATTTTTTAGGTGTTTGGATTAAATAGCAGAAAAGTAAAATTACTGAATAAACCCCCATGTTTTAAGACACCTTAACTTAGAGACATCTTTTTTCTTTTTTTTCCAGCAAAGAGATCCTTCTTCAAGATTAAGATCTTGCAGTGTGACAGACGCAGTTGCCGAACAGTCTCAATTATCCTTGGTAAACCAAAGCTAACTTCTGTTTCTTTTTGTTCAAACGTTCTCTGATGCTGAATAATACCTTTTCTTAGGTCAGTTTGTCCGATATAGCTCAGTAACCAGTATGGGCTTATGACTGTCCCAAATAGTAACGGGTACCATATTGATCTCATCATGGTCAGCAGCTAAAATGGGGACATTCATGAGAGAGAGAAACGTTTGAGACGGAGACCATAGTCACACTAACTTTAGTTATCTAACACAGAAATTTAGTTTACTAAACTCTAGCTATATAGTCAGTGGAGAGCAAAAAACTGGGTTTATCTCAGCTGGGATAGGAGGGGGCAGTAGCACCATCTATACTTGGAACTGTAGCAGCCACAGGACTCTCCTATCAGGTATATTTTTGTGTCCCATAAATTGATTTTACTTGAAATATATAAATCTGCATATTAAAAAGGATTGGCGTTTTACCTACCTGTAGTTAAAAGGAGCCTCGTATGATAGAACTGAATTGCATCTGTTGTACTTTTCCAATCAGAGTAATTTAGATAAGCAGCACCTTCTGCAAGTTAATTTAAGTAGATTCTTCAAACAGGAAAAGATACAAAGGTGTTTTTTAAAAAGAGTTTCTCTTTCACATCATAAGCATGCACACCTTTATTTTGAATGGTAGAAAGTACAAAATATTGTACGTATTTTGTCCTACAACCCAAGTATGAAGATTGCAAAGGTGGTAGACTGTAGAGACACTACTTTAAATAGAATTGTGCAAGGTATGTTTATGAATAAAACTGTTCCGATTTTCAAAACAATTTAATTTTTTTAAAAATTATACTTCCAGGAATATTTTCCCCAGTTTTTTTATTAGAAATGTATTACATATGAATTTACAGATAGCAAATTAATGTATCTTTTTTATGGAAATACTGAGTAAATAGAGTATATCAGTAAGTTTGTTATTAGAGGCGATGTCTCTCCTTTGCTTGTTCTTTCTGTTGCTACTGGGCAGATATTTACAATAACAGTAGTGTTTTTCTCTTTGTTTAATTTTTTCACGTGTTCTACAAGTTGTTTAGTGTATCTACGTTTGCTGCTTACAGATGCATGTAATAGCTGTTGTTCAAAGAACTGCTTCTGAAGTATTATCCATTCTTTACTTTCTCTTCTGGGTGCACAATGGTGTGGTTTCCAGCCCAATTACACCTTAACTGTCCTCTCTCTACTAGACAAAGCTGACTCCTAATGCAGTCTGTTCCAGAGGTGTTCTGCTTCTTTATTTAATCTCACCGTATGGACTCTGGGGTTCTTTAACCAGCATAACCAGCATAATCAGATTGGGATTGGTGATATGTCTCACACTTTGTTGTTGTAGAATGCTCATTTCATTAGCAGGTGTTCAAAACAGCAGAATTGAAAGCATTGCCCTAAAACAGGGATGTTACTGGATCTTAACCATATTTAATCCTTACTGAGCTAACGATAATTTGTCTTCTAGCAACTAAATACATGCGTTCTTTCTAAATACAGTGCTCTTCTTGACTGTATTATTCCTTTCTGAAAATTCACAGTATCGGTTCCATCTTCTTCATCTGACTTCTGTGCGCTCACTGATGACCAGCCTGTATCCATTTGGTTTTTAAATACCATGTTTATGGGCAGAACATGCAAAATTCGGTTGGGGGGGAATCATGTTACGTTTAGTATAAATGCTCTTATTATCATTGTTAGCAATACTGAACGTATAGAATTGGATACAGGAACTTTTGAAATGAGTTCCCGTGGTGGTTTGAGATTCTGACTTGGTTATCAGTGATTGATGACTCATTTTTTTTGCTATTATCTCAAACATCCTTTCCATCTAATTGCTCTCTTTTAATAAATTTGAGTGTCTGTGATTCCTTACTCCTAAAGATGTGACGGTATCTGTGACCTTCATTGCTAAATATACTTATCTGTAACGTTAATTATCATTTAACAGCAGAGTGGTCCATCTAGGAGAGCTCGTTCTTCAACTGTCACAGGTGGTGAGGAACCAACGGTAATAATCCTCTTTATCAAACACTATCTCTAAATAAAATATAGGTAGATTTAAGTCTTGTACAATAAGGGACTTTTTTTTGTTTTCCACAAAGCAGCAGTGTTGAATGAAATAAAACCACTGAATGGTTATATTTTTTGGTTTTGTTTCAAATTTTCTCAAAATTTCTCAAAACATAGTAATTTCCCTCAAATACTAGCATGTTTTAATGATGTGAATATGCCACTGAGTTTCAACAAAGCTATGCACTAAGGAAATACCACAGGCTTCTGAAAAATGAAAGATACAATACCTAATTCTTTAAAAACTGATATTGAAAGAATCAGGGATTAGAGACATCAAAGTAATACACATGTAGCTGTGGTTTTAGCTTGCGTCTGTCTTCCCTTACTCTCCATTAGACTCATTCATTTAAATTCTTTTAAGTTGATCTTAATTTGAGAACCGTGGAGCTACAGTGATATATCATATAGCTCTTAATGGCCTTATTTAATGCCAGTTTTAATTTTCCAGTAGTTGTTCAGAAGTCCAAGGCTGAATTTTTACTTTGATCATCCAATAAAATTCTTGAAGTGCTTTTCTAAAAGTGGTAAGGGGTTCGAATTTCTATTGGACTTTGTCAAAAACATCCCATTCTTTTTTAACCCGATTAAATGTCAATCTGAAACAAGTTATTTCATAGCAATCATTTTACACTAACTATCATAAATAGCTTTTCTGAATATTTTTTATTAAATTGTTTGCTGTGAGGGCGGTGAGCCCCTGGCCCAGGTTGCCCAGAGAAGCTGTGGCTGCCCCATCCCTGGAGGGGTTCAAGGCCAGGTTGGACGGGGCTTGGAGCAACCTGGGCTGGTGGGAGGTGTCCCTGCCCAGGGCAGGGGGTGGCACTGGGTGGCCTTTAACGTCCCTTCCCACCCAAACCGTTCTATGGATCTATGGTATCATAGAATCATAGATTGCCATGACCCAGGTGCAGGACCTCGCACTTGGCAAGTGCTTGGGCCTACCTCTCGAGCCTGTCAAGGTCCCTCTGGATGGCATCCCTTGCTATGCACTCTGAAATAATTTGTTTCAGGGAAAGAAATGTAATTTAAACTTGGTGTGTTTCCTATTTATATGTGGTCATGTCAGATGCTCATTTGGGTGTCGACATCATTCTGTAATACTGTCTATATTTACTGTGTTTTGAATTTTAGAATCCGAGGAGCATACTTCGATTTTGTTCTGGCAAAGAGCAATTTTTTTGTGTCCTTTCAAAACCTGCTTGACTTGTTAATTATTAGTTAAAATGTGTGCTATATTGAACTGTAATGTCTTTTGTTGGCAGAATATCTTGTCTTGATTATACTTTTTAGATCAAAATACTAATATTCTTCTGCAAGTTACTGAATTCAGACTTCACTAGCTCATAATTAAGACCGCTGTATCATAGATGTTTTACCTAATTATATTGCAGCTTACTAATGGGACCCTACCCCCAACTTGGTCTTCATTCAGCGCGTGTTCGTGCTCTGAAACCCAAATCTGTAGAGTCCTTAGGACTTAAATAGGATTCATGCATTTAAATCCAAAAGCATTATCTTCAAAGGTTGCCATTCTCGTTGTCCTTTAGGTGCCTAAGGTTTGTAGACGTACAGTCTGTCAGTAGTAGAAGTTTCTGGGTCACTTTAGTTTTGCTTTCAGAATCCCTGCAAAACCCCTCATTGGATGAGACCCACAAGTTCAACATTCTTCAGCCTTGGTCCCTAACGAAGCATAATTAATGCAGACACCCAGGGGCAGACCACACCAAAATGCGGTGCTGTGGCATCTTAGGAAGAAGTGGTGATGCCCCTTTTCATCACTGGCTTAGCTGAGCTAGTTAAGAGCGGCAAGCAGCGTGTCCCGAGCCCTGCTGCGGGTGAGGTGTGTAACTCCAGTGGCTCTTCAGGAGCAGTCCCAGCGCAGGGCTGGCTGTCCGCTGGGACCTGCTTTGCAGCCAGAACGGGAGGCGTTGCACTGGCGAGGGAGCGATCACCCTGCTTGGCTCTGCCCAAGAGTGGCTGATCCTGATGGATTGCTCCGCGATCGCTGATGGTTTGCATGAGAGCTGGTGTGCCCGCCATGGGCCCCCTGTCTGCTTTAGAGTGCGCGTGGGGCAGGGAACAGGCAGAGTGGGTTTGTGCTTGTCTCGGCCAGCCTTGGGGCCTGAGGAGGCTGTTAAAGGGCATATTCATGCAAACCAACGCCACCTGATTTTTCCCCCCTGTGGGTCCAAGTCTAAGCATTTAGAGAGCTCATAAGAAATTGATACGGTAACTATTATGTGTAACTGTAAAAATGTTACATCTGCCCTGGGGTTGGCATGGCTGACTTTTTATATTGGTCAGTGAAAGAACATGAGTAAAGGTGTTAATTGAGTGTGTGTGGTGAAGTAAGTGTCGATGAGTGCATATTTGGGTAAATATAGCTGCGGTTATTAACCACTTTGCTTTTCAGGAATTTTAAAATTTTTTTTTTTTAAGTCCCCAAGGACCTTTACCATTCCTCTGTGAAGGCTACACAGTGAAACTACTCTGAGCAAAACATGAGTTAATGTGTATTTGTCCCAGCATCTCCATTCTCACGACATTTTGTCCTTAACCATAATACTTTTTCCCCCCACTATTTACTGAAGACAGTTGTTAAAAAGCGTTCAGTTTTGGGGTAAAAGGCTCATGATAAATCTCCCAAGTTTCTACTCGATGTGGTAGAATGTATGGAAAGGAGATGGAAGAGCAAACTCTGGTTTGCATGTTGCATTATGGGTTGCTAATGCAGTTGTTAATACAACGAACAGTAAGGAGGAAGGCTGCTGACAGCTGGATTTATTTTGGCAGAGTGTTAAAGGAAAGATCAGGTGGCATAACTAGAGCATCTTTCTTGTCTTTCTGTATCCTCACAGTCAAATTTGATAATTTGCAGCGTGCCATCAGATAGTGAATAGATTGTGTATTATTACAACTAAATGATTCCATTTTTTAATGTAAAATCTCTGAACTATCCCCACCTTACATTTTCTCTGTACTGTAGACGACATTAATAGCCCGAAACGAGCAAAGATGGAAGAATGTGTAGCCGTCATCCATTGGTCCAGAAAATCTGTGAATCACTGTCAGCCTTCTCAATTTCTCCCAGAATATCATATATCTTAATTATAAAATTTTTAACTAAAACGTTGTCTGTGCACTGTCTTCGGACCACATACCGTGGCCTTGTTAACCACTAGTTAACAGTTTGGAAACCATTACACAGCCTTGGAAAAGGTAGTCATCATCTTGTTGCCTGCCAGCTCTGTGAACTAAGACGAGTGGGAAAATAGCACAGTCTTTCCAGCACCTGACTGTTTAGGAAAGAAAGAAATCAGAGTCTCATAGTTTGTTTCAGTGGGTATTTATTAGTTTCCTCATCTGTTTTTCCTCTGTTTTCTGTTTCCTATTGTAGTATGTCAACTTCCTGACCCATTCAGGATCTTTTCTTATTTCCTTCCTTGATTACCTAGGCAGTTCTCCAGCTCATTGTGTCAGCTGTGCTCTTCTCTTAAAAAGCAAATATGCTGACTTAAGCAGGAGTCCTGGGACAGATGTCTTAAGAACATGAAGCAGGAGCAAGAATTACAGTTAATTACTTTGCTGGAGCAAAGAATGACGAGTGTAGAAAAAGAATGTATCCTCGATTTCAAGAGGAGCCTTCAGAGGCCTAAAGGGAGTTACCAAATCCTACTGTGCAGTGTAGTTCACATCTACTGCGCTTTGGATAGTAATTTTCCACTGTGTACATATTTTTAAATGGAATGGTCATAAAACACAAATCACTGTTTATAAGGACGTGGAAAGAATAACTTCTTTGCTTGCTTTGTGGTTAGGTACTGAGATGCAGACGGGGTTAATGTTAAAATTCCCTCTAGGCCATATTTCTTCAAGAAGCTTTGCCATTTGTGCTACAAGGCTTCCCCCCCCCCGCCCCGTATGTCTCAGAAAATACATCCAATTGGTTTAAGCACTGAGTATTTCCCTCACAGGAAGTCCACAAGACAACGTCAGCAACACACAGTAATATAATTATTGTGTTGTATAGTGACATGTTTAATGAAGTTCGTGCCTTTGGCACAGTTATCGTTGTCTGTATATTTTCGTTAGGACAGTGTCTTTCTCGTGCAACTTCTAGTCAAAAAAGCTTTCCATACTAAATTTGGGGCGTGTCTTGGGTCTTCAGGACACCTAATCCTGAATGCAACATTTGTAACTATAACAAAATGGTTAAACTTCAGTTTTTAAACCTTTTCTTGCAACTGATTCAAGGCACCCTGTGGTAAAGAAAAGAACGGAGCTTGACTCGACTGCATGGTTACTTCAATTCTAATTTGTCCATACTCACAAAAGAAAAAAAATCCACCTTTTTAAAGAAAAAAAAATTAAACTGCAAAGTTCCTTTTTGTCGTTACGTGTAATCTACAAATTAAAAAGTTTGAGGGCATATAAGCATAGCTGTTTTCTGAAAAAAATACCTCAATCTGTTGAAAAGCGAATCAAAAGATCTATTGTGAGAAAAAATGATTTGACTCAAAGGTGCATGAGGAAGAGCTTATATTAAATGAAATCAGAAACCGTATTTTTTTGTATGCTTTTTTTAAGAATGTTGTAAGTTAACAAGTGGGTTTTTTAAAGAATAGACTTATGAAATATTTTTTTTAGCAATTATAAAATAACAATAGAGTAATTTCTTGCTTGAACAGCCTTCCGTGGCCTATGTACATACTACACCAGGCTTACCTTCAGGCTGGGAAGAAAGGAAGGATGCCAAGGGCCGGACTTACTATGTCAATCACAACAATCGAACCACAACATGGACACGGCCCATTATGCAGGTATGAAGATCTGTTATAATGCTTCATTTAGATAGCAAACACTTAGCATGTGTTGCGTATAATTTCCATTGAAGCAGTTCTTCAGAACTCTGAAATTCAAAAAATAATCCTAAGCACTGTCCTCACAACTCAGGATAATCATAAAAAATTTCAGTGATCGGGATTTTTTGGTTACTTTAACTATATTAAGGTCCAGACGAAGTTGATTGCTACAGTGAAAGGAATTTACAGCGAGGTAGATATGAACTGATAAAAGGAGGCAAATGCATCCTTAGGATTGAATTTGACAGTTGTGTTGATCTATTAATAGTACCATATGTTATTTGCCCTTCCAGTGGAATTAAATTAAATATTTCATCTTTAAGAAAGTATATTTGGTATTTCCTAATAATAATAAATAATTACATCATTTTTTAAGTGTCCTAACTCCGGATGAGCTGTATTTCTGACAATCTGCTCACTTGGTTTTACTTCTGAACTAGCTTGCAGAAGACGGCATGATTGGGTCAGCAGCAAACAGCAGCAACCATTTGAGTGAACCCCAGATAAGACGGCCTCGTAGCCTCAGTTCACCCACTGTAACTTTATCTGCTCCACTAGAGGTGAGAAACGCCGCTACCAGGAAAGATCCCTTATGTCTGACTCCTCTTTCTTTGTTCTCCTTAGAACTTCTTATTTCCTTTTCAGTTATGCGACACAGCCATTTTTCCCCATAATTGATTTTGCCCTAATATACTGCTGTTTTCTTCAGCGGTTTTCCATCTGGATCTTTATATTGTACAATAGTATTACGTAACTTTTATGGTCATTGAATGATGCATTTCATATATGACTATTTGGTTTGGTCAGCTGAAACATAATCTGTGTGCACGTCTGAAGCATACATTGGTGTGACTCCCTTCAAGTGCTGGGATTTTTAAGTTGAAACCTGTATTTTGATGCTAATAACTGAAAATAATACGTGCAATTGGGTTTGGGAAATCCGAGGGAAGTGATAAAACACCGGGTCCTTCACAGCAAAAAGCTCAGTATGTTATAAGAAGCAGACTTTAGCTAAGTAAGTTCTAGGAAATCAGTTCCAGCACTTAATTCTAGTATTAATTAGATCTGGAATGAAAAACTATTTGCCGTGACGCCAAGTTTTATTCATTTTACGTTCTTGAGTGTTATGTGATAAATCTTAATATCTTTCCTTTTCCTCAGGGTATGAAGGACTCCCCCGTGCGCAGGGCGGTGAAGGACACCCTTTCCAATCCCCAGTCTCCACAGCCCTCGCCTTACAACTCCCCAAAACCACAGCACAAAGTTGCACAAAGCTTCCTTCCTCCTGGCTGGGAGATGCGAATAGCGCCCAATGGCAGGCCCTTCTTCATTGATCATAATACTAAAACTACTACGTGGGTAAGAGAAATTCTAGATAATGAATTTTAAGTCAGGTGCCATCTTATAAATGTTTATGTCTTTGTTTTTCTGCCTATATACCCCCCATTTTATTGTGGCATTTGTCTTGTCTTTAGGAGGGGATTGTCAGCCTAACTTTTCATAGAACTGATGCAGGAATCCCCCTGGATCCTCCATGCAGTCGTGGAGCACATAGTAGCGATAGACTTCAGTAGCTAATTTCATGAAACGGCTGTAGTGCTGCCATTGCTGCACTCAGAGAAAGGAAACTTATTTGTTCATATCCTCTTAGATTTTGGTGCATTCATGCATTACATACCATGCAATAGTGGTTTGCATTTTGTATTTGACCTTTTTATACTTCACAAATCATTGCATACAGTACTGTTCTCTAATTCCACAGATTTGGGGTTTAGAGGCACACAGTGCAATGGAGATTTGGATTGTTTAGTTGGAGACCATCCATAATTGTATTGTATTTTGCTGTGACTAGCATTGCTTTTTTATTAATGTATTATATTTTGTCTTTCTGCTACAGGAGGATCCACGACTGAAATTTCCAGTGCATTTGAGATCAAAAGCGTCTTTGAACCCTAATGATTTGGGCCCTCTTCCTGTAAGTGAAGTTTCTGTATTTTAATATATACCTGCTATCTTACGTGATCTGATCTATTATTGCAGTCATATATTGTATGTGGACACAAACGTTGCTGTCATCGCTTTTCTGAAGATATAAAAGCTATGTTTATTCATAGCACCAAAAAGCTTTATTGTGATCTGTCAATCAGTCAGGGTCTTTGAAGCCAGCCCGCAGTATTTCTGAAATGATTACATGTTTCTTTGCTTATCTGAAGCTTTGAGCTTTGAAGAAACTTACCTTTGTTTTGTCTCTGACTGTGTGCTTTGAAATAATTACCTGTTGCTGGAGCAGATTGTTCAAAGTGAGCTCTATTACTGTACCAGCATATAATGGCATTCAGAAATCTAAATAAATATAGATTTTTTTTTCAATGAAACTTCCATATTCTGCAGAGAAAATTATAATTTTAACGTCAGAAGTTTTGTCACACTTGTAACCAAAGTATAATACTGACTTATAGCCATGACAAATACAGAGCTTTGCTTTGTTCTTAAAAAACTGCATCCTTAATGGCAGAGACTATGTTATGAAAGCTAACGCTTTTTCTAAGGTGCTGATTTTTACAGTATAGTGTTGATTCAGCTCATTGCCTCATATATACTAAGCGTACTTCTAGAAATTGCCATTGAAATTGTATGTGCAACACTGGAAACCTTAGTGATGATGAGCCACTAAACGTCACCAGCACTCTCAGTGCTCCACATGCCTTACGGGCAGGCTGTCTGCAAACAGCTGGGCCAGCAGAAGAGGCTACTGTCCACCCTACAGAGCATGGTGGCTTACATGATTTGAGTTTTAAGCAGTTTGAATAACAAGTCTTTAATCCTTTAATCATTGAGCCGGGTCACAGTTTACTTAGAGGAACCTCTCTGCCAGCAGACCAAAACGAGTGCTGCTTTTGGGCAAGAGCAGTGACAAATGGTACCTTTGGAGAGGGGCCATAACCTCTGTCACCGCCTACGATCAAACATCCTCCTCTAAAACATCCTAAAATCTCACTGCCTTTGTCTCAATTAGCAAAAAGTTTTGCCTTGTATTAAATCAAGCTAGGCTGCTTGGCAGGCAGTGTCTTCAATCACGGGTCAGATCCAAAACTCTACACGGTTGAAAATATTTATTATGATGCATTTCCTGCTTACACCGCGGCAGTAATGCACTTGGTCTTTAAGAAAACAGCTGTGGAAGTAGCTGGTTTTTGCAGTTCTTTAGATACATTGCGCATGCCTTCACCTTCAGGGACACGTTGCTTAAGTAGGAGACACTGCATGGGAGGAACTTGGGGACCAATTTACAATTTATTACGTTAATTGCAAGAGGTAAAACATGCCGTGAAATCAGGGTAGCCAGGTATATCACTGTAAATGTATAATTAGGAACAGATTTAAACTGAGTTGAGTTAAACAATCAATTTTTGAGTGAGTTAAGAATGACTACAGAATTTAACAAGAGTTCCTCAAAAAAGATTGAAAAGAAATCATTTCTCATCTGTACTTTAGTGAAGTCTGAAGGTGGTGTAGAGCATACAGCTGGAATGAGCGCTAGACTGGACAGCATTGCACATACCAACACATGCCGTTTCTTGTCCTCTCTGTACTACAGTGATTGGGAAGATGAGAAAAGGGAGGAACTGAGGACTAGGTTAGACTTTCTTGTCCCACTGCAATGGGATCCCAGCTTACGCGTGTACAGTAAATAACCCACACGTGTTTCAGAAGTAGAAGCAGAAACTCTCAAACCTAACCAATGATGGACAATCTAGTCTTTGTGATCATTTCCTCATAGTAGGAAATGGCTATAAGCCCTGATGCAAGAAGTTTCCACTTTCAAGCTTCAAAAAATTATTTACTGTATACTGTATTGGATACAGTTACCTGTGTAAATAGCCAGTTCTTTGAATCTTCCTAGATTTTTGGCTTTGACATAATGCATCTGTGATCATTTTGTGTTTTCTACCTCAAGCATCTTTCAGACCTACAGTTTAAGTAGGTGTGGATAATGTATTGCTTCATGCTGTGGGAGAGCGGTAGTATTTCACTTATTTTCTCTCTTTTTTATTTCCCAATTCCAGCCTGGTTGGGAGGAAAGAATACATTTGGATGGAAGAACGTTTTATATAGACCATAGTAAGTAACCACTCAGGTACTACAGCAAATAGACAAAGGGAGGTAATAAATATTGAAGTGAAAGCTTTATAATTTTACTCTTCATTTAGGAAGCCAGGTGTTGATATGTGGAGACATTGATACCAGAGACTTAGTGCCCTCATACGGTACTGTATATTCACTGAAAGCTTGCTTTTAATTGGCTCATCAAGCTTTGTCCCTCTCTGACTTGTGAAGCATTAACATTTCTTCTTTGTGGTTTCTTTTGTTCTTGTTGATATTTTGGATTCGTCGTCGTTGTTGTTGATGATCCCATGGCTTATTTGCACTTAATAAATTAAAATACACACTAGGAATAGAAAATAAGATGAGAAAAGATCATATAGCCACAACTCCACATATAGGCAGTGGAGAAATTAGCACTAAGTACTCTTTCCTCTCCTTTAAGAAGATCTTGTGGCAGTGCTGATTCTGATCTTATTTCCTATTTATAGCATGTTAAACTGCACCCAGCCCATTAATATTCAGTTCTGTTAGTGAAGTTCTAGTGTAAGTGATGTTTCATTGTAGACTCGTCTTATTACAGCATCTCAGAACTACTGTGTGAGTTTTTGTTGTTGTTTGAAAACAAAGCAGCCCAGAAAGGTTTGGTTCCTTCCTGCCCCCTTTTGTTTTCTTTTTTTTGTTTAAGACGTCAGCTGGACTTTTTAATGAGGTGTTTCTACAGATGGCATAATCTTCACAGAAACAGATAACTCGCAAAACCATTAGAAGAGAGTACATATGCTATGCAAAACTTAAAGAATTAAAATCTTAAACTATTATACATATTCGATAGTATTACATTTTTCCTTCAGTATCAGTAACACTGACTCCAGTGCTTATCTGTAGTTGTATATATGACATTACTAAATCATTATTAAAAGACTCTCTCTAAAGTAATACGAATATTTTGAAATTGTATAAATAGTTTGAAATAAAAATTAGAAATAATGCACTTGTCAGGCACAAGATTAACCTCTTTGAAACATCAGTACAGAATTACTATTCTTTTGTACTTTCTGAATTGTTTTTCCCGACAGTTGTTTGGAAACTTAAATATGGCAAATTATTCTAAAGTACTGCCGCTGGAGAGTCACAGAATAAAACTGTCTTATTTAAATATCTGTATAATCGTTGAGCCTCTCAACCTCCTTTAAAAAGTTTTAATTTTTCAGTCTCCTAAATCTGCTTAAGCATGTATTAGTCTCTAAAAGTAAACGGAGTGTTAAAGTTGCACATCAATTAGAATTCCCCAAAGAATTTATTATGATTATAAAACTAAATTTATTGGCATCTGAAATCTCTCTCTAGTCCCTCTTTTGATCTGAGTTTTCTTAGCTTTTTATCTGGCGGTCTCTACAAAAGTTTAGAGACCTTTTTCTAGAATGCTGCTTGTTTCCAGCAAATACCCTTTTGCTGGCAGTCTGGTGCCGCGCCATTGCAATGGCAAGTGGACTCCAGGAGCAGAGGTGGTGCCAGTGGTTACCAGGGACACATTGCAGCGCCATTGGGATAAAGTCGTGCTCAGCATTTAGGGAGGGAGCGCAGACAGTTTTCAGTGCTCGCTGATCTGTTTGGCTTGAGCGATCTCAACAGCAGCCTTTGTTTTCACAGTGTTGGTAAGGAAGCGTGATGACATTTGACCGTACCGATAGATTTGTGACAGAGCCTGTGGACTCTTACTTGTTTCATGGCTAACTTGAGAGCGTACGCTGAAATCAGGCGTGGCCGTGATCAACTGTGATCAGCTCACCCTAAACATGCAGGTCTCGGTGCCCGTTACCACCATAAACTGGCCATCGGTTCAGTCCTCCTCTGCTAAAGTGCTTAGTTAAGATGCAACACGTGGTTAGAATTTCAATTTTCATGGTTAGAATACAATATAAATGTTGAAAGTTTTAACAGATTTAGCTGCTATTAATGTCCTGGTGCCTCAGATACATTTTGTAATTCTTCTGCATAATTATCCAATATTGTTGTCCTATTTTTGAAATGTTTTTCTCATCCCTGAGAGAAACTGTAAAAGAGTAATGCAGCCACAGAAACCTCCTCTTGGGGACAATACAAACTGCCACTAAGCATGCCATATAAACTAGTAAAACAAAGTACCATTAAAATAAAAAAAAAAAAGTAACATAGTAGCCTGAAAATATAATATTTTTAGATTTTAATTGTAAATGGTTCAAATTTCTGCAGCAATCTTTTAACAAAAAAATACAGTCTCTAGTTCTCCATGATTGGTCCTTAGCTTCCGAAGTCAGCATTATTTACCATCCATGAATAAAATAGTATTCTCTACTCATTGTAGCGTGCTTACACTTCTGCATTTCCCGGGAGCCTTATAGGAGAATATGATCTTCTGTTGGGAGGTGTCGCGAAGGAAAACACAAAGGTTTTCCAACCATATACAGGACAGTTACCAGTGGTTCACTGGCAGAGGGTGGATATATTAAATGGGTTCCCCTCAAAGCCCGTCTTGGATCCGCCATTTTTCAATATATTCCTTAGTGATTTGAACACCGAATGAGGGGGAATGTACTCACTAGTTCAGTAGAGAAAACAACAGTGTAGGAGAGGTGAGAGGGGCTCACTGGAACAGGGTAAGAAATCAATGAGTCTGGCAAATTGCCATCGTAGTGGGAAGTAAGACGCTGTTTGATAAGAATTGCAAAGTATTACTCAGAAAGGGAATAATCAGCAGAAACTTGGTTGAAAAGGGCGTGAAAAATATATCATCGACTGAACATGAGTTCATGTATCATGAACATGTATCAACAGGAGTGTCTTAAATAAGGCCTGAAGTAATCTTTCTAGTCTCACGAGCACTGGTAATGTCTCAGCTGTCATAATGTTGTATCATTGGGGCCCAAACTTCAAGAAAATACTGGACCACTTGGAAAGGGACCAGAGGAAACAAGACAAAAAGAGGGAATCCTGAAAGGTTTTCTTCAAAGAGGAAAGACAGAGTATTGTATTTGTGTGGAGACTCAAGAGAGATGGTAGATTTTTGAAAAGGTCCTGCAAAAGGAATGAATTTGTTATCCCCATCCACTTTGGATAAGACAGAGAATCCTGAGCTACAATTCCAGGTAGAGCGGTTCAGGTTAGACCCTTCTAATGGTTGCAGCATTTAAG
Source organism: Chroicocephalus ridibundus (assembly GCF_963924245.1). Lineage (NCBI taxonomy): Eukaryota > Metazoa > Chordata > Aves > Charadriiformes > Laridae > Chroicocephalus > Chroicocephalus ridibundus. The sequence continues at coordinate 86,799,937 of NC_086316.1, forward strand.
CCCTGGAATAGCATTTATAATATGAAGTCCCTGTCACTGTAATACTCTGAAAAAAAATTATCCAAAGATTTGTCAGTAACATTGTACACTCTTAAGTACGTAGGGCAATAAGACAGAATTGACAAACTTGCAGTCATTTCCAGTTCTGTCTTCGATTCCATAGAAAAGTACCACCATGACTTGTGGCTGTCCGTGGCAAGTAGGTATAAGAAATGGATTGGTATAAAACCACTAAACTTTGTAGAAGGAACTTTGGCTGAAGAGGTTGAAGCCTGATGGAAAGGGCCAGATTGGGCATCACGCCTTTATGGCAGGCTCTGCTCTGTGGAGCTCGTGTGGTTTCGGGAGCTGGCGGTCTACCACCCTTCCTCCATAATTGCCATAAGCGCTAAATAGACTCAATGCGTCTAGGGAAATAAAATAATATTTTAATATTAAATTAACTGATAGATCACATTTCTTGAAATGTGCTTGTGATGTTTTTAAATTTTCTTTGGTTAGCATTTAATGAATGTCACCTTTCAAATCCCAGTCCATTTTCAAACCAGCTTGGGATGCTCAAAACTTACGGGTCTTTTCCAACTGTAGAAACATGAAAACTAGTTGTGGTTTAATATCAGTTGGTTTGGTTCTTTGCTTTTACCTATAGTAGCCATAAAAACAGTTTTCTTGAAACCTAGTGTGTTTATTCCCAAACTTAGCAATTACAAAGCTTAAGATTTGGACTAGTATCCTGATTCACGGTTCATAAATCAAAGCAGTGCACGGAACAAACAGGTGTATTGTTATTGCCCTTTCAGTGCAGGAAATGGATGACTTAAGCCTTGCCATTGCAGGTGGCATCTAGTTTGGTTTTTGGAGCATTGTCTTATTGTTGCAACATCATCATTCTGTCGTGATTCTGTTGTGTTCAGAATCTTGTGAGGAGCAGTTGTCTGGAGGCAGGGAGAGTCTCACCATGGTCCTCTCTAACCTTCCGTATCACCCTCCTGGTGCTCTTAAAAGCTATAGAGGGAAAGACACGGATTCTGTCGTGTTTCTGACAAAATCTCCTTTGGTCAAAAGGGAATGATCTCTTATACCGTAACCGTGTAATTTTGCCTCCTTTAATGGTCCTATAACCTTTTCATTAAATCAGTGGCTAGGACATTTTTTTTAAGATCTGCTATTCCCTCCAAATTTAAATACAGACTGTTTTTTATAAGTATTACATTTTGGCTACCTTTATGCAAATTTTCAAAAACGTAAAGTCAAGCCTGTCATTTGGCAAAGTTTTTGGGTTTCTTTACCTTTCCGGCATGAAGTCTGTGTATTTCTAATATGAGTTGAATCCAAGCCCATGTTCAAATAGAACATGTTTACTACTACAGACGTTGAAATAAAAGCAGTGTCAATACACTGGATTCTGTTGTAGTTTTGCATTTTTGAGTGAGTGTTTTCAACTAAACAGTGTGATGGGGGTTTGATGTGGGTGGGTGAATGCAGCCTTTTCTAACCCTGAAATACTAAGTTGTGGGAATGGTAGGGAAAAAAGCTGTAGGGAGAAAAAAACCCACATAAATTCACAGTGTGGTAACAGAGAAGTAATGATAGAATTTCTTTTGTTATTTACAGATAATAAAATTACCCAATGGGAAGACCCCAGACTGCAGAACCCGGCAATTACTGGTCCAGTAAGTACTGCCATGGTTTTGTTCCATTGAATGCTGTGACTCGGGTACATTTGGTACGGGCCAGAGGTGTTATCGAGCAGCGGGTCGTGCCTGTTCCGCAGATCAGAGCAGACTCTGCCTGATGAACAGACCAGGAAGCAGAACCTCTGCCTGCGGCACGTGGGGGGCTCAGGGCCAGCTTTAGCGAGTGCCCAAGGGCAGGGGGAGCTGCCACCATGTGACAGCCTGCCAAGGTGCCCCAAAACTGATGCCTTGTCCCCGGCATTCAAATGCTTGTACCGGGCTCTGGACCCTGTTTTGTTGCGCGTAGGCTGGAGCATGCTGGGGACTCATCCAGCCTGCTGCCAGTGGTCCAAAGCAATAGTGGGCACGTTAGCCATCACTGGAACATTTGGAACCACAGTGCTGTGCACACTATTCCCAGGTCAGACAATAGGTTTGAATTTGATGGGTTTGGAAGCTTATGCCAATTTATGCCATGTTATGGTATTCTGAGTGATCAGGGTTCCAGCCCTAAGAGGTTTCCAGGCACCCAGAATACCTTTTTATTTTGGGTAAATCCTCGGGATTTTTAAGGGCCTCAGGACACGGCAGATTAACTACTGCATGGTGTAATTTCAGTTCCTTTTGTTTATTAATAAGATTAATAATAATCACTTGTTTGAACATAATTGCTTTTGGAGTGATTTACCCATTTAACATGCACTTAATGCTCGAGATACCAATTCTTAATGTTTTTTCCCAGAAATGTTAAGCATAAATGAGAAAGACTATCGGGGAAATTTTCTTTCAAGGTAATAAGGGTCAATCAGGATCCCATTAAGTAAATAACAGTTATTTGTGTGTTTGGGGTTTCCTTAAAGAGAAAGCAAGATCAAATCCATTTTACAGCCATATAAATATTAAGGATTTGTCTTAATGCTTTTAATAGTATTTTTGATGCCATGACAGGAACAAAGAACTACTTAAATTGCATTTCACATTGCATTTAAACTATGGAAACATGTTGAAAGATTATTTAATGGCCGTAGTAAAGTCATATTATCATCAGAATAAAATGATGTAGTTTGATTTTGAATTTTTTGTGTCTCATCGTCCACAAGAGAAAACTCATAGAAATATTTCTGCCTCCTGCTCTCCCCTATGTCCAGCCATGAATCTGCTTCAAGACCACCCCGTACCTACCCTCCCCCAAATTCCCAGTCCTCACCCAGGAACAGCTTAACCAGAGCTTTGCAATTAGTGATTCGGCCTTCAGAGAACAGAGAATGTAACTTTTGCAGTCCTGTGGAATTCAAAATCATTCTTTTGCTCCCAAAAAATTACACGTATTTGTTTAGCTGGTTGTTTTACTAGGTCTGCCCTTTCAACTTGAAGGAACAGTAGAGCAAAGGAAAGTAGGGATGGGATGTAGTTGGAAAATATTATGATCAAGGCCAGGAAGCCTTTTTTTTTTCCCCAAGGTTTTTTCCAAACTCTGATTAAATTGATGTTGTATGTGGTGTCAAAAACCAGAGAATTAAGGATACTTAATTCTCAGAAAATTGTCAAAAAACCCACAGAGAAGTAAGGAATCTCCGTTAAATACCGAGCAGGTGTTTGTTAGAGCCAGACCTGTACCTGTCGTAGGTTCCCTTTTCCAGCCTATTCCTGCTCGTTAGTTTCATTCACAACTTCGTTTGATGGCGTTTCGTCTGAGGGCTGAATAACGTGGGCTGGAGCCCTCGGGCTGGCAGTGAGCAGCAGGGGTGGCTCTCCTCTGTGCTCCTGCCTGGTGGCTGCTGCACATCACCGCTTTTGGCTCTGGTACTACTTGGTGCCTTAAACGGCTTGGCCTTTCCGGCCATCTGTGCGCATGTCCTGCCCGGTGCAAAAGCAAGGGAAGCTGAGGAAGACCAGTAAGTAGGTAGCAGAAAAGAACACTGTCATCTTACTGACTGCTGTCATGGTCAGCGAGCGGCGTGGGGATTAACATCAAACATGGCAAACTTCTGGCTTAGTGTCAAAGGCTGGCCTACCTGTACAGCGAGGAAGAGGAGTGCAGTGGTAAAATAGTCGTGTCTTTCTAAACTGAATGAGAGAGCTTGGGAGAGCCTTTGCTGAACCCAGAGTTGCGCGTGCCTGGAATCATCCCGCCATGCTTTTCGGGTACCTGGAAATCCACAGAAATACTTCAGAGACCCGTGTCAACTGTTAAGGGCTGTTTACATGTGCCAGAAACCAATTTCCAGCTCTGCTGATTAATGTGCTTCTAGCAGCCTTCACTGCGCCTTTTTTATTTTTAAACTTCTAAAATTGTTATGTTATGCTGCTGTTACTTAAAAATGTGGTGTAACTCATGAGCATTCAAAAGAATGTTAATTTGTTTATGAAATGCTTTCAGATTCTGGTTAAAGACATTCTGAAGGTGTATATTTTCATTATAAGTAATTTACAAAATAGTTTTGTTATAGTTTGATCATAGTTTGCTAACTATTAAGTATTAGATTCATTCACGTTGGGCTGAAAAGATGTTTGTAGCCATGGGCATTCCCCCACCTGGCTGACTCCGCTCTGTAGGTGTGCGTCATGTCCTGCGCTCGCAGGAGGGCAGGCAGTGGTTTTTGTTAAGCTTGTGGCTTCACTGGAGCCCCGTAACTTGGTTTTAGGTTCATCTTCAAAACTCTAACAATGCTTTGCACTTTGAGCTGTGCAAATCCATCTTCTGTGGTACCACTAGTCATTTGTAAAGTTCAGTGTCATACGGCATGCTCATTATTTCTTAATGACATACATGGATGGCAGCAATACATCCCAAATTTTTTTGTCTGTGTTAAAAATTGCTTTTTTCTTTACTGTTCCTAAAAGAAGAAAGAAAAGCAGTGTAAGTAGTTGATAAACAGAAGAACTGGCTTGAAAGTTTTCATACCTTTTATCTCAAATTACGCACTGAGAAATGGGAACGTTTTGGCTGCTGTACTTGGTGCACGGTGGGTTTCATTAGGTGACCTATGGCATACATATGTAGAGGGCATGTCTTTAAATTTCATTTTTGTTTCGATAATGTTGGAATATCAAACTGCCAAATAGCTGGAATAATCTGTGTTTGTGATTCTCTCTCTGATAGGCAGTTCCGTATTCCAGGGAGTTCAAACAGAAATATGACTATTTCCGGAAGAAGTTAAAGAAACCAGTGAGTAGAAACATGCGGCTTTGCGTTCGAGTCAATTAACGCTATGTCTGGGAGAAACAACAGGCTGTCCCAAGTCTGGATCTGGCACAAGCTTCTAGTGCTGCTCTTCTGTGAAAAAAAGTATTTTCAGTAACACATTTAATTTAACGTAAGAGAGCACCCAGTGTTAGCTTGCACGTGATGGTGGAACAGCCTTGGCAACACCAGCTGGAGTTTGGAGAGGGACTTGCCAGTGTCTTTACCCACTTATTGATAGCTCCTTGAATTCTCGCCTGGGTTTGGCCCGTGACTGTGCACAGTAAGCTCTTGAGTTGTCAGTAAAAAGCAAACCTTCTGAAACGGTTATTTCAAGTCAATTTTATCGGGAAAACTACACATGCCTGCAACCAGTCCTGTTTATCCGTTCATCCAGTCTTCTTTCTGGAAATTCCTTGCTCAGTTCTCTCCTGTCTTCTCTGTCTTTAGCTCCCTGGGCAAAATCCTACTGGGCGTTAGCTCCTTCCCATTTAGACAGAACTTCTGAAACATTTTGGCAGCCCCGTTCTCTTTTGTTTACATCTTTGCAGTTGAGGTCTGTTGTGTGTCTGGTACTGTAGGTGTTCTTGTTGTGAAACTGTCCTGGCCTTCACAGGTATGAGAGTAAAGCGGTTGCGAAGTCTTATGCATTTGTTACCTTTTTAAGTTAAAATGCCCTTAAAATAGAGCCTAGTAATAGCAATCATTTTCTCACTTTTTTGGTTGTTTGTTTGTTACTTCTCCTGTTGTTTTCATTATTTTGTCAAATATGATAGAAATCTCTGAACCGCTGTACTGGAACGTACCTAGTTCACCACATGCTATCAACCTGTAGGCTTACAGAGCACTGGAAAACAAAAACAAGGGGAAACTTGACCTATCGGTTGTCTAATCTGTCATTTAGTTGTTACCACTGGTCAGTAATTTGCCTGAAGACTTACTTATTGAGACTAACAAGTATAATACAATCTCCTTTCGCGTAGGCTGACATACCGAACAGATTTGAGATGAAGCTACACAGAAATAATATTTTTGAGGAGTCCTACAGAAGAATCATGTCCGTGAAGAGACCTGATGTACTAAAAGCCAGACTCTGGATTGAATTTGAGTCAGAAAAAGGACTTGACTATGGAGGTGTGGCCAGAGAATGGTTTTTTCTCTTGTCCAAGGAGATGTTTAACCCTTACTATGGTCTCTTTGAATATTCAGCAACGTAAGTGTCCATTCGATTCTTTCCATTCCTAAGCGATATACATTACATTTTGCATAAGAGCCATAGTTACACTGGAAAGTAGTTAGAGCATCCTTCCTGGTGTGTCGGTATGCACCCTTCTCAGCCAGATCTCGCTGTTCTCTGCTATCATTTCTTACTTGCTCTTCAGAGGAGCTTTCAAATTCACGTTGACATCTCTTTTTTAAAAAAATCATTACTAAGACAATATTCAGTGTTGCCTTTCTTGCAGCAAAACTGCAATTTTTGAGACTAGTAATAGTGAAAGGAGCAATGTCAGACAAAAGATTCTTTTTATGCCCTCCCTTAGATTGTAAAACACCTGCCGTCCAGAATTACAGTGCTCCTTTACAATTAGCTCATAAAACAGCTGCTCAGTTACATTTCAGTAGTTACACAGCAGTGGCCTTACAGAAGTTTTATCCAATTTTAAAATCTTTGAGCGATCCATTAGTGTAATTGAGAGAGCAAGTCGCTTGCCTGAAGTCCATTTGGTTTAATATGCTGTATGTAATTCCACATTGCGAGGGCGGGTTTCTTAATTGCAGGCAATAGTTTTGATGTTTATCCATCGATATCAAGCTCTCTCCTTTCTCTAAGAAGTGTCGAATAGATTGTAAAGTAGATGAACAAAGACTGCACAAGGAGTTCTCGTGCGTTCGTGTCTCAGAAAAGACACCTTCTGCTGTTGAAGGGAAACACAACGCTGGGGAGCCCAGGAAGCCTGTGTCTTAACAGAGTTCACTGGATAAACATTTGGTTGGAAATATTTCCACTTACGGGTATAGGTCACTGCAGATATTCTGAGTACAATGTTATTTCATTTTAGGTTCAGAAATCTAACTAGTTATTTTAAGAGATAAGAAAAAAAAACTACTTAAAACCCCTGTATCTTGCTTCACAGATTAAGAATATACTACAAATTAAAAATACACTAATGTCTTATTGTGACACACATTTTCACACAAGTCTTAATGCTTTTTGACCCAGTTAAAGCATCTTAGTCCTTCGACAGTTTTTCCAGTATCCTGGGGGTTAAGAATATCTCAGAGGTGATCTCTAGTAGGTTTAGTTTAAGATGCTAGTAAGAAAACATTCCTTATCCTCGCAGGGTTGGACCATGGGTCTGTACTTCATTCCGCTTCAGTACCTTCAGATATTTCAAGAACTAAAAGCAACTACTGCAAAAGAGAATCCTAACATTTTAAGCCCTGAAATTTGGCTGGAAAGAGTGAATACTGAAGCCCAGCAGAAGGGATAACTTAGCTGAAATTCTCGTTCCACTGAAGCCGATGGCAAAATGCTGCTGCTCTCAATGATGCCAGGCTTTTGTCCTTTGGAGAGGTTAACACAGCGCTCTCACTTGCCACAGGTGGAACCCTGTCGCCCCACAAGCAGTAGTTTTATTTACCTTTGTCAAATAATCATTCTGGTCATGGCCAGACAGACGCGCTCAGGTCAGCCCAGGCACAGACTGTCCGATACTTGTGTCGAGGAACAACCGGGTAAATGACGTTATTACACTCTTGCAAAAATGAACAGGAAGGAAATGGCCCTAAGCTCAAATTATTTATTAACATATCTGAATATATCTGTTTATTTAACGACTTGGTTATTTAGATTTTTTTTTCTTTCCCCAAAAAAGGGACAACTACACACTTCAGATTAATCCTAATTCAGGTCTTTGTAATGAAGATCATCTGTCGTATTTCACATTCATTGGTCGGGTTGCTGGTCTGGCAGTGTATCACGGGAAGCTGTTGGATGGTGAGTTACTACACTGGCTACGTTACTGTTTCTGGATTTTTATTAAATGAAATAAGTCACTTCAATAATTCATATGCTTTAGAGCATAGTACTTCTGGAGACAAAGCATGAGAGAAAAGTAACGGAACTGGAACTGTTGGAGATTGCATTCCTGATGTGAATGGTGGTTCAAAAATTATAGTGTCTTACCCACAAATAAATTTCATATAAATTTTTGCTACTTTCTCCACTCGTGTTAAAACTACAGAATAAGCATTGCTAAATAATCACTATCCCTAAAAGAAAATCACTAAATTTCTATCAGCCGTTTCCAGGCAAACCTGCAGCCAGAGCAGTTGTGTGCCTGTCAGTTGCAGCGTGTTTTGATCTGTAAAATTACTACTGAGTGATTTAATGAGAAAGTATGATTTCTGCTGGACTTTGGAATCCCACAAGAAGCAAGCAAACATTGTAACCTGACTGCATTTTATTTAGCGGTAGTGCAGCAGAGGAAGCTCTCCATCCGGTTTTTCTAGCATCTCCTGGGAGAGAAGAGTGGCAATGGATGAGAGTACCCCGAGCTCAGCTCCCCTCTCTCGTGTCTCCCTGCCATCAATGTTAGAGTGTTTAATGGCATACGGTAATTAATGGCATAATTCTTCTGATTGAAAAATTGGGCTTGCTTTGCCTGAATAAGAAACGAGCCTGCTGCGTTAACTCAAGCGGTTACGGCGCCGTTACTTTCAGGAGGTCTCTCTCTTGCCGGCACTGGGAGAATACCGTGGTGTGTTCCCCTTGAGCAGTCGTGTCGTTATTGGAGGGAAAATGCAGAAGAGTGGAAGTAACACTCTTGCCTCTCCCTTAGGCTTCTTCATCAGACCTTTTTACAAGATGATGCTGGGGAAACCGATAACTCTGAAAGACATGGAGTCAGTGGTAAGATAACATTTAAGCCGTATCGGCATTAGCAATGACATGGGGTTTTTCCTCTGGGGAAATTTATGAGAGCCAACAATTCCAGTAACCTGCATGGTGGAAAACACAAGGTCACGTTGCAACTACTTTAGAAGGATATGTATGTAGTTTTTTAATAAAAGAAATATTCCCTGCTAGGACAGCTGTTTCGGCACGGGTGCGGTAACAGTGGTGAGAGGGCCAAGAGTGATGAACAGGCCAGAAAGAACTGCCCCATAAGCTGTCTAACTATGCCTTCACTTCTTCCACTGGGTCAGCTCTCTCCCTGCTAGAGGAGCACCCCCGCCCAGCCCTACAGCTTTCTTCTCAGGCTGTGGAGCAGGAAGAGGGGGATGCGAGGGCTCAGTTCTGTCCTGGCAACACGGGAGGTTCCCCACAGTGCTGGGAGGAGAAGGGCTTCTCTTCAAAACACGCGTCATGAATACAGCACAACTGATGCCCTTCCGTCTGTTTTGGTTTTGTTCCCTGCACACCCGCTATTTTCACACCTTCAGCATTAATTGCAATCAGGTACTTTCACGTTTGGCACTGCCTGGGAGAAAAACAAATTGTTGTACGAGGTAGTAATCTCTAACTTTGTATTGTAAAATGAAGGGCAACGGCAAATAGGATCCTGCAGGTGCCTCATCTAGACGTGTGGGGGCCGGTATTGAAACACGGGACGTTTCAGATACGTCCGGTAGCTAAATACTGATGGCTTCTGTTAAGTTAACAGGATGATACGCGGTTTTGTCTTTTAACCAAATAGATATGTAGAGTCAGTTTATTGTGTTGTATGATAATGCAGTTACAAGTCAACTAAGAAAAGTGACATGAATCTAAAAATACAGCATCTAAGAAAAATACAGATGAGTAAAGTAATCGGCCTTACCCTGCTTTGCAGTAGCTGCGCAAATAATTGAGTTCTCACCTTTCCAGTCCCTTTGGAGTTCTAGTTTTAAATGTTTTTATTTGTTCAATTTAAAGTTAAACTGTACATTTAATGTTCACGTTTTCAAACTTTGTTTAATTCCAATTCCTGTAGGACAGCGAATACTACAACTCTCTGAAGTGGATCCTGGAAAATGACCCGACAGAGTTGGATCTCATGTTTTGCATAGATGAGGAAAACTTCGGACAGGTATGTAAAGGTTATCCCCAAAGTTTGTATTTCCATCTTATTATTGGTTATTGCCAAAAAATAAATAAATAGCGAACGTTACCTCATGGTTGGGAACGTGATGGGGACTGTTGAATGTTAGTGATGGGTATAGGCAGACGACGAGTATTTCAAAACGGACGCACACAATGGACTGTCAGGAACGTTGTGATCCTCTTCTCGGCGCTTACTACTTTTTTCCTGAAGCAACCTAAGTTTATCAGTTACATGGAAAATTAGGGAGAACATTAAAGCCACAGGATGAAAAGCTTCTGTAATACTGAGTTGTTTGTGGTAATTTTCATTGTCTTCTGTTCTGTAATGATTTAGCTTCAAATTATTGATAGCCTTGCACTGCCAGCTTTCGCTTCTGCTGGCAGGAGTTTGTTTTCTGACTCAAAGCATAAATCAACTTACTTGGAGATACTTTCTGCTCTCCTCCTGCCTCTTCAGTACCTCAAATAGCTAATGCTGGCATTATCGGCAAGATGGATGTTTGTTCGATTTACAGTAGACGCGTCTGATTCCAGACGAGGTTAATCTCTTAGCTGCCACCCTTCAGCAGGGCAGCGCGGTGTAGGCCACTGCTGGAGGGTGACACGGAATTAAAAGAAGTTGCAGACTGTCCGGGGGCGTTTGTGCTCTCGGGGAAACTACAGACTGGTGTTACACATCGCTGCAGCTTGAGGTGCACTGGCTCATTCCTCAGTTTACTTTTTTATTACATCTCCCCTCTGTTGTTTCTGTGTGTCGTGGGTGCAAAGTAACTAACGGCCTTTATGATTTCTTTTGTCTTGAACATGACGTTCACTTGTAAAATGCTCCTCAAGGAAAGTGGATTTTGTGAGAAATGTGTCTTAAAATAATGTTGTGTTTTGGTTTGGTTTTTTCTCTTTTGAAATACAGACATATCAAGTCGACCTGAAGCCAAATGGGTCCGAAATCATGGTAACAAACGAAAACAAAAGGGAGTACATTGAGTATGTATATATTTATGGAATTTATCGTGACAGTTGTACTTGTCTTAGAATTCCCCTTACTGCAATTGCTGTAGTTTGTGCCGTGCTAAATCATCAGAGAACCTTTTGAAGGAAAATCTTACCGTTAACACTGTTTGTACCCTAATCCTTAGAAAGTGTGGATTTTAACCTTTACTGTTCTCTGAATTACACTGCCGAGGGGAGTCTGTGAGCTGACGGGAAACTCTTTTCTGGAGGGGCAGGCAGAGGCACAGTGAGGAAGGACATCATCTGTATCAGGAACAATCGTTGTCTAAGAGAATCTGCTGTGCGGGAGAGGTTTGTGCGCCCAAGCTGCTGGCTGAGAAGGGCTGGCTCCTGCCGGCCGTGCTCAGCGAGCGCAAGGAGCCACAGGGGCTGTGCCCACTTCCCTGCCGCAGAGCCCAGCGGAACCAGCTCTGCCTCGCGCGTCGCCAGAGCAGGGATGAGTTTCTGCCCTGGGATTTAGCGTCCCTGCTGAGCTGCCGGGCGGCAGAGTAGAGCTGGAGGAGGGGTGGAGACCTGAGCGCCCGGCCGGAGCTGGGGAACGGAACGGGGCGTCTGGTGGAGCAAGTCCGTGTTTGCTGGCCATTGCGGCCTTCACTCAGGGCAGAACCGGGGGCTCTGCCAGTGTGTAAGCCCTCCCCTAAGGGGAGAACTTGGGGCTTGCTTGGGAATCTGCTCGGCAGTGTTGTGGTACAGAGGTTTGGCTGTAATGGTGGAACTATAAGAGTTCCTGCTTTTATGACTATTATTTTTTTCCATTACTTTGTGTGTAATATATTTGCACTGTCAGCTCTTTAATTTTTCAGGTATATATTTCTTTCAGTTTTCAGATGCAAAATATTAGGCATCATAAACTTCTTTTATCTCTACCGTACCATACAGTGCAGAAACAAAAAGCCCTTTGAAAATGCGCAGGCAAAATTCCGAATTGCGTTAGGTTTACATCCAGATAATTCTTTCATGGCTAGTCACAGTATTTTTATAACTTTAGTGTGCTCTCATTTGGAAATGATTCATGCAACTTAAAGTTTTCAAATATTTTTCCTCAGAATTCCCTTATGGCAGAAGTAGTCTAGTTGTTAGGCTTCGAAAAAACCCCAAACAAACCACCAAACAGCAGGAAGGGTCAGAAATGTCGTTTTATTTTTGCCTCTCTGTCTGCACATGGAAATGACGCGTTCTCCCACACATGTAGCACTTCCAGGATATCATCCGTATGAGCAACAGTCAGTGTCCGCTAGAGAATCTGCTGCTTTGTTTGCACGAGTTTGGTATGTAATGTTTATTGCAGAAACGAAGGAAAACAGATAAATGGACTAAATAGCTGCTAATTAAAAATCAGTGTTATTTCTTTAATCGTTATGAGAAGGTGACACTAGGAATTTTCTAGTAAGTGTTGAACATTACACCGTGTTGTAATGCCACCTTTGGAAATTCAGCTTACGTAACAATGGCCAATAGTGGAACAAAAATAGAGTAAATAAAATTAACTCCTTGATTTTCCTGAGACCCACATAAAGGAAAGAGCCTTTTCCAAAGCACGGCTCAAAGTGCCCAAGTTCAATTGCAGCAGACCCGTTCTCCTGCTCGTTACGGGGACCAGCCCGCGATGGCAGTACTGTGAGTGACGGCAGTGCCACTGAGTGACGGCAGTGCCAGTGATGGCGGTGCCAGTGCGTGATGGCGGTGCCGGTGAGTGATGGCAGTGACAGTGGTGGCAGTGCAAGTGGGTGATGGCAGTGCCAGTGATGGCAGTGACGACGGTGGCAGTGCAAGTGGGTGATGGCAGTATCATTGAGTGATGGCAGTGCTGGTGAGCGATGGCAGTGCCGGTGATGGCAGTGTTATTGACTAACCCGCAGTGTCATTGAGTGACGGCAGTGCCAGTGATGGCAGTGGCGGTGAGTGATGGTAGTGCAAGTGAGTGACAGCAGTGCTGGTGGTGGCAGTGTCAGTGAGTGACAGCAGTGCTGGTGATGGCAGTGTTGGTGAGTGACGGCTGTGCTGGTGAGTGATGGCAGTGCTGGTGAGTGATGGCAGTGCCAGTGATGGCAGTGGCGGTGAGTGATGGTAGTGCAAGTGAGGGATGGCAGTGCTGGTGACGGCAGTGTCGGTGAGTGACAGCAGTGCCAGCGATGGCAGTGTTGGTGAGTGATGGCAGTGCCAGTGATGGCAGCGTTGGTGAGTGACGGCTGTGCTGGTGACGGCAGTGTCGGTGAGTGACAGCAGTGCCAGCGATGGCAGTGTTGGTGAGTGATGGCAGTGCCAGTGATGGCAGCGTTGGTGAGTGACGGCTGTGCTGGTGACGGCAGTGTCGGTGAGTGACAGCAGTGCCGGTGATGGCAGTGCTGGTGAGTGATGGCAGTGTCGGTGAGTGACGGCAGTGTCAGCAAGTGTCGGCAAGTGACGGCAGTGCCAGTGATGGCAGCGCCAGTGCTGGCTGCTGGCAAAAACCAGCCAAATCCGCACAGGCTCTTCAGTTTTCGTCTCAAGCTTCCTCTGTTTCCCTGCCTAGCAGAATGTAAAATAATAAACTCAGCTACGTTTGCTGGCAGTTTTAATTAGTGCCTCTTCAAAGGGGAGAAAACATTGTAATGGCTCCATTCGTGCAAATTAGGAGTAAAACGCTGCTCAGGTTCCGTGACACGGGAGCGCGGTTGGGCGGGGCCTGAAGCTGTAAATGAGAACCAGAGCTGTGAGGGTGGCTGAAATCTCTCCGCCACGTCGTTCGCCATCGCCTGCTGAGTGCGCTTCTCTGTCTGTGTCTTGCAGCCTGGTCATCCAGTGGAGGTTTGTGAACCGAGTTCAGAAGCAAATGAATGCTTTCCTGGAGGTAAGGTTCCCTCCCTGCTTTTCTTTTCCCCCCGCGTATTTTGTTTTAATGCAGACTTGTTATTCATCCGCGTCTGCGCCAAGGGATGGGAGGCGTTGCACAACCGCACACAGTCTGCAATGCTTCTCTTTTGTGTTTGTACGGCTTTACCTTGTATAAGAACATGTATACAACAGTATGTAATCTTTCCCTTAGGAGAGTAAGGTCGTTCTCTTTCAAGCTTAAATTATTGGAGCTTGAAATAATTTAGCGATTAATTTTTTTAATGAGGGAATCCTACATCAGCTACTCTGTGTTTCATTTTCAAAACCCTTCTTTGTTCTCTGTCATTTACTGAGGTTCCCTGAAGCCAAAGATTCCCCCGTTAGATAAAAACTTAATTTTACATGGTGTGAGAACTGTAATTTTGCGTTGCTTTCTTTCAGGGATTCACAGAACTTCTTCCCATTGATCTGATTAAAATTTTTGATGAAAATGAACTCGAGGTGAGTTTGTTTAATTGACACCCAGAGCCAACAGATCACAAGAAGACGCGCTGTGTTCTGGGCTCGTCATTCGCCACTTACTCATCCTGAGCGAATTTGCAGACAAAGATGTTTTGCTTATAGTGGGAAATGAAATTTTTCTCCCAAATTAACAAATCTACTGATCACTAAAAGCACAAAAAAAATGTAATTATTCAGGGAGGTGGTTGAGTACGTGCGTATAAAAGCATGTCAGTAGCTTACTGAATTGATGCCGTTATGCCTATAGCAGCCATATTTTGAGCAAAACAACATAAAAGATGGTGGCACACAAAGCATGTGTGCGTTAGAGGGTACAGTGGTTCTCCAGGAAAAGGAAATATTTTTGGGGAACTCTCCCGAAGAGAAGCTCAGGCTCTGCTTTAGGTTTGCATTTCTGTTAGCACGGCTGGGCTGGCGGAAGGGCCGGGTGGCAGCGGGGGGAGCGCTCGCGTGACTCACTGCCATCCCCACTCTCCCTGCGCAGTTACTCATGTGTGGCCTTGGCGATGTCGACGTTAACGACTGGAGACAACATACAATCTACAAAAATGGTTACTGCCCGAATCATCCCGTTATCCAGTGGTTCTGGAAGGTAATACTGGTCACTGCTTCTCTGTCTGTTCCTCTGTCGGGCTTCTCTGACTGGTCCTAAAAGTGAAAGTTTGTGTGTTGTTTTGTGGGGTCCGTTACGGAATCTTTTTTCTTCATGAAAAGTGCTGAGGAATCCAGCTCTGTGTGCTGGAAAATGAGAGACTCTACTAGAAGCAGACGGAAGGTGGGAAGTCTGGATCCTGGGTTTTATCTAAAGCGTCTTGCACTATTCATGCAGTAAAATACTTCTATGAAAAGTGTGCATCCCCAGAAAAACGACAAAAATATTTTTTCCCGTAATAGCTGTGGATTTTTCGAAGGGGTGTCTGGTTTTCTTAAAAATACTGGAATCTTACAGCTTCGTGTATGCACTTCAAACTCTGTGTCTGGGTGTCTCGCCTCCGTGTCCTGACCAGGGGTGAGGCACATCCGGACGATGTACTTGTATCGGTCCCCGTGGTGATACGGCCCCAAGAGGCTCGGTTCCGAGTGGCGGCTGCTGCAGCACCGACCCGATTTTCTGTGAACTTTGCGGGCTCTGTCTGACCTTCACGGCTTTTGGGCCATCTCTGTTTCTCTGCCCCCCTCAGGCACGTTCACCACTGCAGTGCCCCCGCTGTGCCTGCACCCCCAGTTGGGTACAGGGTGCCCGCCCTTCCCACAGCTGTGTCTGGGGCCCAGGGACAGCGGGACAAGGATGCTCCTTATTTAATCAGAGAAAAGCTGGAGTGGGACCTATATCGCATCTGCCAGAGTTACGTGTCTGTTACAGTCTAATATAGACCGTTCACTGAGGGTTTGGTTGGGTTTGTAACAAAGCCATCTCCAGCAGCGAAAGCGAGAGGAGGGTGACTGTGTGTGTTTGTCACAGGCCGTTCTGCTGATGGATGCGGAGAAGCGGATTCGGTTACTGCAGTTTGTCACCGGGACGTCACGCGTGCCTATGAATGGATTTGCTGAACTTTACGGTGAGCTCCCTTTCAGCCGCCTGCAGATATGCCCAGACCTCTGCTCAACACGCACACAAAATCCTGGGCACAAGGGAAACTTAGTGGCAGCCAACCCTTGACCCCCAGGGACCAGTTGTCCTTTGGGATGCCGAGAGCACTGGAGGAGGTGGGGGGCACACTGAGGAGTACAGTTTTGTACACGGGGGTGTTATATAGACGCTCTCCCAGCTCCCACAGGAAAAATTCAGCTGTCAACAGGAATAATGTTCATGTCCTATGCACAATATTTTGGAATAATATTTGTGTAATAATATTATTCACATCCTATGAAGAAGAGGAGAATGCTTGTTTAACCAAGCACTTTGATTTTTCAATGTTAATGTCTGAGCTTACTTCTTTTGCATTACACATACTCTACGCAGAGGCTTTCTTGCCGGTAACCATCCCCTTCCTGTTTGCTTTAATGTAGTTTTAATTGAGAGAGCTTGTACCGGGTATTTCGTAGCAGTTGAAGAGTCCAGCCTACAAATTATGCAAACATTTAATGTTAAAAATACTATCTAGGCAGTCTCCGTAGCATCCAGCAATTTATATTTCATGTGATTTTCATTTTCAACCAGGTTCAAATGGTCCTCAGCTGTTTACAATAGAGCAATGGGGAAGTCCTGATAAACTGCCCAGAGCTCACACATGGTAAGTCATAAAAGCATAAAATAATAGAGCTTATTCTGCCAAGAAAGGGGGAAACTGACGACTGTGCTTATCTCAAACATATTTTAGCTCTAAATCATACCGCTTTTTGTAAAAGGGGCTGCTGTGTGTGCAGGGGTGTACTCGAGGCGAGCAGCTTTGCGTGTTGATCGGCTGCACGCGGCTGTGGGGTGGGACACGCAAAGCTGCAGGCAGCAGCAAGGCTCCGCTCAGGCCCCTGCTCTTGCGGCTTCGTTTCTGAACAGCCCGTGGCTTTGCCTTCCTCTGGGCCTGTGAGAGGCTGCGTTAGCAGGGGTTCTGCAAGAAATGCAGGTGAATTAATCCAAAATAAACTCTTTCCATCATCGCCTTTCTGGTGAAGGCCTCTTAACGCTATTTTATTGTATTCCAAGTGACCCTTCCAAGGCGGGACTCTTCTTCTAGTAACTGCTGCTGTGTTAAAATGTGTGCTAGAGAGACAAGAGAGCTTTTCCCCGCTTTATCTTACACTGCGATGGAAACAATTGCTACTCACGTATATACCAAACGTTAACTCTCCTATTTGAAGCCACAGAGTAGGCCGCTAATTGCTTTAAGCACTGGCCAATTAGACCGGCACTCTGACAAAAAGGAAGTAACATGAATCCCTTCTGCTAGAAAACTTTTCCCACATCGAATAGGTAAGAATCCCTTCACGTAAGGTACTGGCAACACGATCCCAGCAGAGAAGCACACGGCACGCGGGGGTGCTGTGCTGGGGAGAGTCCCAGAGTGACACCGAGTGTCATCCCCTCTTCAGGCTGCCGGCCCTCCCACCACAAACACCTCACGGTTCCCAGTGCCTTTCACATTAGGAGAACATTACAATCCCTACCCAATTTCCTGGGAAGTGACAAGCAAAGGTCAGAGGTGAGGACAGTCCCAGAGCAGTCCGGTGACGCCACTGAGTCCTGGCAGAGGCAGGATGGGAGCAGTTGTCCATGTGGTGGTTCCTGCCACAACTGGGGTAGGGAAGAAAGAGCAAGAGCAATTACATTTTATGCTTTAGCAATTTATCTGTGAATGTTAAGCAGGCTCGGTTCTTTTCTGTCAGCCTGAAGGCTTTAAAAAATACAAGATGAGCAATAAACTGTCCGAGAGGGACAGTTTACGGGGTTAGCGGGGTGTAACAGGGCATACCGGAAGGAAAAATAGTGCCTCCCCTTGCAAGGCCAATACTGTGCATTGCCTCCTTTTATACTTCTTAGAAAATTATCACCTCTTCCGCTTTCCTTTTGGAAAGCTAAGAAATTGAAGGATAGCCCTGAGTGGGAAAAGCAAGACTACAATTTGTACAGATCGGGGTTGATGCTCTTTTTTTTTCCCCCTTGGTGCTGTGGTTCTGCTTCAGGTATCGCCGTGCTGCAGGTTTTACTCTCACCATCAATTTCCCTTTCTCATTTCCCATGATTTTATTTTTCCCTTGTCCTAGTAAGCGGGTATAAGGAGCTGCAGAAAGTCTGAGTTAACAGAACATCGCCACAGCCAGCCGTGCCACGTAAAGGCCCCGGACAATTCCCTAAAAATGGGAGGTCATAGTCCAGCTGACTTAATTTAATCGTAATTTATAGAATTTGCAAACGTTGAAAGAATTCAATACAAATCTTTGTCTTGATCTGTTGCAGATCAAGAACATGGCTTTTTTGAGGTCACTTTAAATTGTGCTGCATAGGAAAATTAATTTTTAGAACATTAGTACAGAATGGTGAGCTTTCTATAAAAATGATAATTCTATAGAATAAAAAGTTTCATTTAAAAAGAAAAAAGACCACCACCAAAAACCTAAACTTCAGTCCATCCTCTTTATGTTTCAATTATGTATTAGATTTTACAGGACCTTTTCAAAACCTTCTGGATGCCTAAATTGAGAACATCTTTGCTGCGCGTTAGGAAACCAGCCCTTTGACAGAGATGAAATGTTTTCAGTCAGCTAAACACGGAGAGGGGTTTCTGCCACTGGGTTCTTTTCCTTTCCTAAGCGGTTCTTAAACAAGTTCCCACTTTCAGCTCTGAAAAGAAAGGAGGCAGAGAGTTATTTGTGGCAACTCCAGTGCGGGCAGGGCTGGCTTGAGAAGGCGCCTGCAGGGAGCACAAGCGCTGGTCGGGTTTGCAAAGGACACCGGAGATTGCCCCGGGTTGGGTAACAAGAGCCGTCCTCTGCTAAGGCACCCAAAGTATTTAACGTTTTCTCTTTCATTAAAATTATGTGTGTTTTTCAATGGATTATTAGATGTTTCTTTTCCTTCTAAATTTCAGCTTTAATCGCCTAGACTTACCTCTGTATGAATCTTTTGAAGATTTGCGAGAGAAGCTCCTTATGGCAGTTGAAAATGCTCAAGGGTTTGAAGGAGTGGATTAAAACGGCGTCGGTTTTTCCCCCTTCACGCAAGTTCTGCTGCACTTTGCGCTTGCGGAACGGCCTGGGCTGACTCTGGCGGAGCAGCCGCCCGGCGCTGGCTCACGGGGCAGAGCCTCCGGCCGTGCGGCTGCCTGGGCCCCAGCGGCTGGACTGGCGGCGGCGGCTCCTCCGCCCGTTCCCCAGCGACTCCCCACAGCCCAACCCGAACTCTGATGACATTTCAGCAGGACTTACTCTATTTATGTTGTGCCTCTGTAGGCAAAGCCCTTAATAAACATTTTACATAATTTCTAATGACAATGAATGGAATTAATCATTTTACAGGTATAGTATTACAACTCATGTTTACTTTTTAATTGATTTAGACATTTTCAGATTTTATTTCATGCCAATTAAATATCATATACTTGGAAAAATGAGCATTTTTCTTAATTTCGTACCAGACTGATGCCAGTGTCATTTTTTCAAAGCACATTTTGAGCCTTGTGTTCCCAAACCATTAAGAAAGTAGGAGAAAGCTACGTTGGAACTTTTCTCTACGTGGGCTGTGTATCTAGAGCAACTCTCTTCATTCAGCACATAAATATTTTTCAGTATCCAGAAGTACGGACTGGATGTTGCATTTTTGTATAAATACTAGAATAGCTACAAGTCACGGGAGAATCATAACATAGCATGCCAAATCTCATCTTCAATAACAAAATTGCCTCATTTTTGGTAATACTTACGTGTATTATACAGCATTTTGGGGTAGGGTTGGCATTAACGATTTCAGGAAAAGATGCTTAACCCTGTCGTTATCTTTGTATAGTGATTCTTTTATTATCCTTTCCTCTGACTGTTTGCGACGGAGGCACGATGTGATTTGGCACTATGGAAAACAGGTCTGGTTTGTCTCCTGTTTGTACGCGTTTGCTAATGATAGCTAAATAACAGCGGTTTTTTTGTTTGTTTCTAACTGCACCAACTCTAAAGGCACTTTATGTAACACATGGAAGTCATATCTGTTTTTTATCATAAACATTAATGTGATTATATTCTTTCTCACTGCACATGTCTTTCTGGTGCAATATCTATCAATTGTGAATTTGGCTGCTGCTGATGTATAAAAGAAAAAACACAAACAGATGTAGAGCTGAGCCTGCAGACATGTTCCTCAGCAATTGGTTTTGTGATTTATTTTTTACTTAATCACAAAGATTTATTTAATATACACTGCTATCTAATCAATTTTGTTACCTATGACATGTTGCATGCTTAAACTATAATGTCTGAG
The DNA here is from genome assembly GCF_963924245.1 of Chroicocephalus ridibundus. Lineage (NCBI taxonomy): Eukaryota > Metazoa > Chordata > Aves > Charadriiformes > Laridae > Chroicocephalus > Chroicocephalus ridibundus. The sequence goes on from NC_086316.1 coordinate 86,820,135, forward strand.
TTGCATCTCTTTTGTGACGGATTAAAAGTGAAAGATTTGCATTTGATCCACTTAAGTGAAATGGTTCCAGCACCGCCAGGGAGGTCTGCGGGGGTGGCTGAGCAACGTAACTGTCAGCTTGGGAAGCTTTGCCCACAGACTTACCCAGAGAGACGCCTTTCCCCAAGTAGCTGCCCAATGCTTATGACGCAGGATGACACCGCGTGCCAGCACAGTGTCACCTCATTGCCAACAGCTTCCTCGGCCCTGCCCTTGCCCCCTCCCCGGCCCCCCCAGCAAGTGCCGGCTGCACCCGAGAAGGAAGAGCCACACTGCTGAGCCTTGAAGCCGTGATCCTGCAGCTGGAAGGGCTGCTGGAGAGAAGCCTTCAGCAAGTGGTGTGTGCTGACAAAGTCTGAAGCCCTAAGAGGTGCGTGAGGAAGGTTATTCCATTATTTGAACACGGGTCAAGATCCATTTTCTATCGAGTAAGTTCCTGACATTCCTTCCTGACCTTTTACATTGGCTGAGTGAGCTGGGACAGGAGAGAGTGGACTGCATCTGAGCGGAGACGCACTGGGGGAAGTAGGAATGAGGGAAATCCAGGTATTTCCACTGACCTGCAGCGTGTTAAGCACAGCTGGTTGTGACGTGGGCTCCTTTGAGGGAACTGTCATACTCCAAAACTTGCTTCCGTTCTGTCTTCAGCTGGTGGATTTTGGTGTGGTTGGAGGCTCTGTTCGTGCCGGTACTGTAAGAGTCCTGAGGCTGCTTTGGTTGTGAAGCGTCGGCGTGACCTCGTGTACAGTGGAGGGCAGTAACCTAGGGGTAGTGCAGCAGAGGTAGAGACAGAGGTGAGGTCAGGTCAAGTTTAAGAATCTGCCATTTCTATTTCTCTTGTGATCTTGCCTTGGTCCCTTCCCTCCCCTCACCCTTGGCGTCTGAAACAGGTTTACTAATACTTGCCAACATCAAAGGCCTTTCAGCCACCTAGAATTACGCAGTAACATCTGACTAGAAGGGACATTTTTGCTGTTGGGATTCTTTTTCTTTGAAGAAAATTTGGAATGACTTAGCCTAACATGGCCTCAGAGCCACTCCTACTCAGATCCCCTTATCTCACAAAAGCATTCATTAGGTATTAAAACAGAGAGGTGAATTCCACTGTATGAACTGTAATTAACACACACTTGGACTGTTGTTGTTTACTTTAGAGAGAAGCGTTTTCATTTTTAGGCAACAGTTTAACATTACGAGGAAGCCCTTGTCTCCCCCGAGGGACACCATCAGGGTGGCAGCTTGGCGTGCAGCATGGCAGGAGTCAGGACTGAGCTTGGGCAGCACTGACAGCGAGCCCCAATGCGCAGTGCCCTGACGGACTCGTACAGCTCAGGTTGAAATTAGTGCTATTTTGGCTGTCTTGCAATTAATGCAAATAAATAACTACATAAATGCTATCTGTGCCTCTTGCACCCTGGACTCCGCAGCCACGGCTCTGGCCTGCATTGCAAAGCTGCCATCGCTGCAGCCCCACGCACAGTCGTCCCCGGTGGCTGTTGTTTGGTCAGCGCTCGGTGAAGGTACCGTTCCTGCCAGCCTGGGAAACACACTGGTTAAGCCAGCTCCTTATTTTGGTTAAGCTCCTCTATGCTATGACAAAGGCCAGGCCATTACCTTCAGTTTTGCAATAAGCTGCGCGGGTAAGTGGCATTAGCTGTGCCAAGTAGCAGATGCGGAGGAAATGGCTTCTCTTTTTCAGGGCTCTTAACACAAAGCCGTAGTGCTGTAACTGACAGCCTAAGCTGGATCCAGCCTTGCCATTCTAGGGATCCCTCTGGAGCTCCTGAAGCTACGTTTCGAGGAATCTTTTCTAGGAAAAGAAGTAGCTAAATGTCATTTACCCAAAAACACCTAAAACACAAAGCAACTAACAGTCCGCTGGGAGTCTTGTACCACAGCGTTGTGCCTGTCTCACCACAGTACGTACACCGCTATAACAACAGTTCAGCCCGTTCCCCGCAAAGTTGCCCAACAGTATTTTAAAAGGTTCTATTCAGCTACTTTTTTTTGTTAATAAATGGCAATCAATCATAAGGGTGGTACCTAAACCATTGTTTGTTTGCTCTCAAGAAGCCTTAATGCAAAACATTCATAAAAATTCTAGTCAGAACGCAGGGCCTGCAGCTGTCACCTCCTGGTCACGTTAGGCTTACAGATCCGGGCCCTTTATGGGTCCCATGAACTCCTGCTGGCCAGCCCAGCTGCTGGAAACTGCTGCCTTTCATTTGTCCATCCAAAAGTAACAACAAACCCACAACCCTCCGTTACCACAAGATTTACCTTCTTTCTGCCTCTCTCGCGCGGCCCTCTCCCCGCGCGAGTTCCCTGCTGGCGTGCAGGGTGAGGGGTGTGCTGCTAAGCGGGCAGAGGAGGCTGTGGCAGCTGCCCAGGCAGCCAGCGCCTGTCCCACACCCGAGGGACACAGCGACGGTGCCACCCGCTCAGCCCTGTGCGGCTGGGAATCCCGACTGCAGCAGCCCCCGGTAATGCAGTCCCGGTGCTTTGGGGGAGCACGTACACCACAGTAAGGGGCCGGCAACTGTGAGCACTGGGGAGCCAGAGCCTTAGACTGCAGATTTAAGAGTTAAAAATAAGCGATCATACCCATGTCATTGCAAGGGCTAATTATCAGTATGTATAAAACACATCAGTTACCAGATTGGACATCTTAATGCATTGATTTTCTTATCTTTTTAATAAATAAAAACGTTTCCTTTTGTAGGTAAAATTACACCAACAAAGAAAAAGCCCTACAGTCTTCACCCATCGGTTCGGATGTTGCACTAAGCAGCAGGGCACATTTGCAATGCGTGGGAAACCCATGAAACGGGAACCTAACCATATTAACGTCCCACACCACCTAGAGCCCTGTGAGACACCCCCAGCACAAGCCGCGCCACGTCGCGTCTGCCGCTGCACGCTTCCAACCATCTGCTCCTCTGCTTACATGCTGGGGGGTTTCCCTTTTCTGTATTATTTTCACATAAACCTGTGGGGGGGGGTTTCCCCTCTTAATTTTTTTAATACATAGCTGTAATAATATACACAGTAGGCATTCACATTTTTATACTTAAATTGCGTGGCGTTTTTATACTTTAATCCATTCTATTGGCTTGGAAGAGGCTGGTGGGCCGTCTGTCCCCACCACGCCAGAGGGAAGAGGTTACGATTCTCAAAACCCAAATGGAAACCACCAGAATACAATGTTGCTGTGTCTATGTTTGTAAACATACATTTTAAATCAAATTTAAGAGTGAGATTATTAGTATTTCCAAACATGCAAAAGCGTCGAACATTCCAGCTTAAATTCACACTGTTTAATAATTACTTTTTTAAAAATCACCTCATACTAGAAGGCTATTCAAAATTATACTAAACTACCTTAAACTTTATTTTAAAAGTACTACTTGCAAGTAATGCTCATTTTCACAATTAATACAGCTTTAAACCGTGGTTGGATTTGATACGCTGTGGGGAAAGGATTTGTTTATGGGCAAAAGTCATTTTTTCCATTTATTTTCTGAGGAGCAATGAAAGAAAGTGTAGCTTGTTTTCCTGACAGCAAAAGCTCAATGTGACAAAATGAAGTTGTTGTAATGAAATGATGCAACTTAATTAAATATTTAATAAAGAACTATGGAAGCTACAGCATTTTATACTTCAAATATATTTTTTGTCTAACTGAAGCTTTGTTTTGTTTTGTAAAAAAAAAAAAAAAAAAAAAGCCTTAAGGTCACAATTTGCAGGAAGGCTGTCAGAACCTGGGGGTGGGGGGAGCCCACGTGCAGTCACATCCATAACACATTTATTTTTCCGTGACCAAACACACCATCCACATAGTTCAGCTCCTGTAAAAGTGGTTCCCAGGTTTTCCCCGCTGACCCTCCCCGTGTCCATGAAACGGTACCGTGCCTGATGTTCCAGCCAGATCGGAACGTGTCCCTGAGAAAAGCCTCCAGTGGCTGGTGGTCACTGCCGCACGGCCACCTTCAGAAGGCACCCTTCAAGGGAACTTTGTAAGGATCTGACCAGTTGGTACGAGGTTAGTGGTTATGCGGTGTTCTCTAAAGGAGTGTCCTTAGATAAAATACCAATAAGAAGTTGGAGAGGTGCAATTTTTGTATCTCCTGTTCCAGCATCATGTACAATACAAAACCTGTAGTGCACACTTCCATGAGAAGTTCTGTTCCGGAATTATCCAAAGCAGCACACTTATGAGCTTTTCCTGTTTAAGCCATACCTGGAATGTGTGTGAATTTTCTGTCATTTTTATTGCATATTTTCTATGTTTAGAGCAGAATTCTCTGCAGCCCACAATGATGTATGTACTACCAACAACATACCCTACTTGCAACAAACTCAAAGTTCAGTTTAACAATGCCAGTCTGGGCGCTGGTAGGTTTGTTTTGATTTTCACTGTTAGAATTCCGACATTGTAGTACTAATAAGAACTTCTTATGAACAGCAATGGAACCAAGGTTACCTTTTCTGTTAATCAGTGTAAATACCTAACTTACAAAAGAGAAACCCAAAAAACAGCTACACAGAAAGCAAAACCCAACAGCAACAAAAGCAAACCCACATAAAAAGCCCAAACCTAACCAAAAAAAGAAAACCACCGCAAGTATGTTTTGACGCAAGAGCTCACTTCAGGAACGCAGCGCGTTGCTCCTCAGCTAATATCAGTGCTTAAGAGAGCTGCAGATGGACTAAATTGTCTGTTAGTCTTAAATATAGAACCAGTGTGTACGCAACAAGCTGCCTCCTTGCTTTGGAGCTTCACACGCGACACTGATCTGCCTTGCACTAGTACACACAAAGGGTCCTGGAGCAGACTCTGCAGCTACCTTCAGCTGCAATTTGCTGAAGAAAAAAGGAAGGGGGGAAAAAAAAAAAAGGGTGCACCATCACTCCCCCTCAGCATCCGCTGCAGCAAGTGCCCAGTCGTGCAGGAACTGGAAGAGGCGAAGGGTGGCCAGGGCGACCAGCCACCAGAGAAACCTCTTCACAGGACCCGGAGACACGCTGCCATCAGAACCGCTGCTCAGCTCCCAAGGGAGGAGAATGCCTGTTAGGACCAAGGTCACTAGGAGCGCACTGGTGCTGCCTATGGCCTCTCCAAGAGCCCACTCCCCTGGCCGGCTCAGCCTGTTCACCTTTGCAACCGAGTTATTCCTGTGCAGGGTTGACGTTGTGGCACATCATCTCCACTTGCCATTGCAGCACGACTTAGTCTGCTCTGGTAATTAACACACCGGTCTCTCTGCTGTCCAGCTGCATCAACACCACAGAGCAGCAACTAATTTACTTTGTCTAAGCTTTATTTGTGCCTGTCTGCATTTTGCTCCCTTGGGCGCTGGGTTCTGAAAGGGCTGCCCATCTCCTCCCCTTTCCCCAAGCCACCACCTCTCCCTAAGCCAGAGCAGCTGGAGCCAGCTCCAAAGTCATTCTGTTGGCTGATATCGCAGCGTCCCTGCGCTGGAACTGACGCAGCTCTACCCGTAATGCACTCCTTTACACCAGCAAACAGCGCTGGACTGGAAAGTCACAAACTGGGTAATGCTGAAACATACAATTAGCCAGCACTCTTTACAACAAAAGTGTAAAAACAAACAAAAAACACCTCCACACACGTCTCTTCCAGTGATACCTACTTGTGTATTAAAGTTTAGCACACTTACATCCCATAGGTTTCAAAAAACAAAAAAAAAAAACCACCAACCCCACCCACAAAAAACACCCCACATGATTCCATTGGTCTTTCTAATTGGAAATTAAAAATAAGTTGTGGCAAGGTAGCGTTCCAAGGTGTTACAGAATGTCCATGCAAATCCCTGCTACGTGCTGTTTGTACATGGCTACTAAGGTTGTGGTGCCCTCGAGAAACAAGCAAACAAAGAAAAAGAGAAACCATGCGAATGTATTAAATCCCAAAGCAACCCCTATGTATCCACACAGCCCTGCAGCCACCCACAGGGGACGCTGCAGGAACTGTGTCACCAGCGAACACACTCCTCCTGCCAGCCCTGAAACTTGGTTGCTCCCTACCCTGACATTTCCTACTCCTGCCAAGGGAAAAAAATCCTGCGTTATCCAAACTAATTCCCTTTCTTTTTTTAAGCTGCCTGTCACTAATGAGAACAGCGATACCAGATCAAATTGAAGGCGCAGCTGGACAAGCATCTTTCAAACATGAGTGACATGCAGCTCCAGGACCTCCTACAGAGGTGATGGCTTCTCGGGGTTTTTTGTACATAAATAGCAATATAATTTATATATATTTTTAAAGACCTAGTTTCTGATGTCATGGGAAATTCTCGTATTTACAGCTGCTTGAGCTCAGTGGCTGTGACCATTTTCAGTGTGAAGGAGCATCTCCTTTTGCTTTGAACCGGTCGCGTCTTTGTCTAACAGACACTGCCCCGGCGTTCCTTAGACGCCTCTTCGCTGGTTGCTGTCTCTGTGTAGACAGTGCAGAGGTCTCTGGTTTCCTTCTCCCGCCATGGCTTCCCATCTGGAAGGCTGTCGGAGCCACACTCCCTCCCACCCCAGGCGGATGTCAGCAGGGGCCCTGACACCAGCCCGTGCCCCACACACGCTCTCTCAGACAAGGGCTGACCGCAGGCCCACGGCCATACAGCCTGATGCCAACGGCCTCTGGAGCCGGCTCCCTCACGCGAGAACCAGCCCGAGCAGCGCTTGGGGACCCAGCCCAGGGGAAACAGAACTGACAAGAGGTACAGTCACATTTATGTCACTGCCGACAAACGGAGCAGCAAGTCCATCAACTCTGCCCTACGGCAATTCTGGTGCAAAAACGCTCCCAGGACGTAGCTACAGAAAAAAGGACACAGGGGTGCCACGACAGCATCAGGCACCCACTGCCACCATCACATGGACTCTCCGTGCCTGGTGCTCGGCTGCACTTCACCCACCCCGCAGCACGGCAGGGCAGAGACACCTTGCAGCTGGTATATGCTAACGCCCACAAATTCATTCCATACATTACGACATTAATTAGGTAGGGATAACATAGCAGAGCAATTGTGCATGTGAGAACGACAGTTATTGTTGAAGACTTAGTTATAACTAGATTTAATGAGTATTCGGGCATTGAAAACCTACTGGCAAAGACAAAAGGCTGAAATGCCTTTACAAAAATTCTGGTCCATGCCCTCTTCTCAAAGCCAACCTCTTCCCTGCTTCAGCAATCTTCAGTGTTTCAAATCCTGCTGAATGACAAGCTGAATTTCATGTTTCTCTCTCATTCCAGGGCTGAGTCTACAGAAAACCCACTACCATTTACATTCCTACATAATAGGATCATGAGAAAGGCACCCAGGGTCTGCTATGGCAACCCAACAGGAAACACTCCTGGTTCAAACATCTCCAATACAAGGATCACAAAGATAAATAGTCTCTTGACGATTACTGTTGATTATTTTTCCCAGCTTTTGATTGGGAGCCTTGTTCAAATTCAATTTATTCTTGCTGAAATACATCTGCTATTTTCACCCAACTTATTTTCTGCTGTTTGCTGTGGGCGTTCCGTTAATTTGACAGACTAGACTCTTAAGTTTAAAGTGCAATATAATATAAACTCAAGATATATTCATTACATATATACACAAATCTTATCTTTTATCCTGTCATATCTCAGCCTTATTAATACAAGTTTTGAAGTTTAAATTTCAGTGCATTTTCCTCTTTGATAATTCTCTATTAGTAGTGTATAACAATGCAAGCACTTTAAAATTTTATGCCAGTAGCTCATTTTTTCAAATTTAAATGTTTTCAAATGTTCTACTAATTTGCCACAATGCTAATAACCTAGAAGCTGACTGAAACATCTACCACTTCTATCGCATCTAGTAACTTATACAATGAAAGCAAAGAGAAAAGCAAAAGCCACCTCACTAGTGTCTGGATTTCGCAGGGGCTAAGTCCAGCCCCCCCGGGGATGCGGGTCCAGCTCCAACACCTGAACAGAGACAGACCCTCGGTGAGTCTGCAGGTCTGAACATTCAGGAAGCTGAAGACTTTTGCCACTGTAGTGTTAGGACAAGGGTAACAGCTTCGAACTGGAAGAGGGGAGATTGAGATGAGATCTCAGGAAGAAATTCTTTGGTGTGAGGGGGGTGAGCCCCCGGCCCAGGGTGCCCAGAGAAGCTGTGGCTGCCCCATCCCTGGAGGGGTTCAAGGCCAGGTTAGACGGCGCTTGGAGCAACCTGGGCTGGTGGGAGGTGTCCCTGCCCAGGGCAGGGGGTGGCACTGGGTGGGCTTTAAGGTCCCTCCCAACCCAAACCGTTCTGTGAGTCTGTGGTTCTATGACTCGAACACAGTGAGCTTGATCCTGTGGAGAGCTGAATGCATTCCCTCTCAGCTAACAAGAAATACAGCTGTAACGCACATTTGAAAAGCAAAGTGAGCAATAACCACTGCCTCAAACTAGTGCAAATAACTTGGGTATCAACATCACAGTAACACGCAAAGATACGAACATAACATTTGTGCTCTGGTTTCCAGTTTATTACTATCTAGTCTTGCTAGCTTAAGCTAGCACAGGTGCAATTGCCCAAGTTATAAACACAACTTCATTTTCATCACTTCTGTGCAGAAATAGGTGGGACAAGCCTGGGGCTTCTGCTTGTTCTGCTAATTTGGGCTTATGACTTTCTCCATTTTGTGGCTTTTTCAGGCTCACTGCGTACTGCTGCGTTTGTGGATAGGTACTCACAGAGCTTTTCTCTATGGGCTTCAGAGTTGTCCTCCAAGTGGTGGTAAACTCTATTTTTTATTCTACAGACCTCTATCGCAACTCGATTAGCTAGAGGACACAACCTCCCTGTGAAATCAGTTTTTAAACAAAACGTAAACTTTGAACCTTGGACTAAAGTTAAAGAATAACAGAGATGGATGCTAGATCAATATTGGCAAATATTAGCCGCATGCAGCGGACAGATGCTTCTCTGCTGTACCTCTAAATATTTCGGTATCCTAAGGCAGAACATACCTTTAGTTTTGTTTCTTTACACAGAACAAAGACCAAAAACCACTTTGAAGCAGTTAGAGGTTAGTATTTTGTGCAAGTCTAGGAACTTCCTTCCTCTGCAGTCCATCTGGAATTCAGGGGATTGAATTCAGGGCTACTTGATCCCACAACTGATGTTTTCCCTACCATCCCGGTAGTTTCCTATGCTCTAGTGCTTTACTTCTGTGACTAACAGCTTTTAAGAAAATTGTCAAGTTTTAAGCAGTTCTATTTCCTAATCAAGCATGCAGATGGTTCACTGTCTCTGATTATTTAATAATAATGTAAATAGAAATTGTGATTACATGTTGTTATCTCAATAACATGTTATCTCATGTTACAACATGCATATCTTGGACTCAATATTTCCCAATTGTGCCCCTAGGTTTGAAAAAATTTAAAAAAAAAAAGAAAAAAGAAAAACACAGGAGCACGCAGTCCAAATTACAAATTCTTTTTTCCCTCATTTTATAAAGGACTTCTTTATTTGACAGTGAGGCAGAAAACAGCTCCCTGTCACTCCTTTCTGCCTTCTATTTGTAACAACAGCACCAACCCTAACACTAGCGTTTGCAGATCACCCAATACTCAGGGAGAAGGAACCCCCAGGACAAAGAGGCAGCGGCCCAAGACGAATCACAGTGTTCCTCAGAAACCTAGATTTGACACACGCTGTCTTGGCCTCGACGAGGGCAGGGGCACTGTACCAGAAGAATACAACAGGACAGGTTAAGCGCAGGTACAAAGGCTCAGTGCTTATCTGCTGGTAACAACTACAGTTTGGCAGAACACTGGCACAGAGAAGAACTGGTAAGAACTCTAGCAAGATAAAAAAAATCTAAAGGTAGTTGCATTTTTGGACTCTGAATTCTCAGGATAATGGAGAAGCTGATGTACTGTTTGCAAAGGAAACCTTTATAGTGAACTATCATTGGCGTTGTATTTCCTTCCGTGGCTTTTAGAACACAAAGAAATCAATCGGGACTTAAACGTAGAGACAAACACTAAAGAGAGTCAGTATCAGTTCTCCTAAACCAGAAGATTAGGCCAGAATTTGAATCTCCCCCAGTGTGGATTCCTGGAAGCAAGATTTTGCTTCATCTCTAACATAGATGAAAAACAAGTGAAAAAATCCCCCCTGCTTCCCAAGGAGACCCCTTCTCCTTACAATTTTTAACAGTGCTTTAGTGTCTAGCCTCTCTCACATCTTGAATACAGGAGCCAGAAAACTCAGGTCAAATCCAGTTCCCAAACCTTTGCCCTCTGATGCATTTACAGAGCACATCAAATCCCTGAACTATGGTTTGGTGATACATACCTAATATATACTGACAATTTTACCATAAACAATTATAGATTTGTGAAGGATACCCTCATCATTTCAATTTCTGCTTATTCTTACTACAAACTTATTTTGTTGCATGGCAAACGCAGTCTTCTAACAGCATCAGTACAAGTAGCTTAGTTTTGGGGTTGTTTTGTATTTTTCTTTCTGGTGATAAAAGCATAATTTTTCACTGCCAGTAGTTGCCCGGAGCAGTAGGCACAGAGTCAGGCTTGGCTCTGAGCAGCGCTGACTGGGAACATTCTTAACATTATCCATTTTCTTAACATTACCTTACACAGCTTTCACTTGACTCTGCAAGAAAAGAAAAGGGCAAAGAAACTGCACTACACCCACTCCTAAACCTATATCGGCTCTTGTTCACAGAGCCTGAACACATTGCATCCCTTACTCTTGCTCCTGTGTTCGCAGGACAAATAACTACCAAAACCAAGCCTACCACGAATATCTAAACTCACAGAAAAAAAAAGAACGGATGAAAGCAATTCAAAGCATTTCAGAGGGCACTTATATTCACCAGTTTAGGAAGTGACATTTTCTTACATTTTGTATTGAATGACAGTTTGATCTACAGCAACTTCTATGGAAATATTTCCGGTACGGACTCCGTGCATCTTTTGCCCAGAAAAAGAAACCAGGCACCATAAGACAGCATGGGGGTGTGGGGAACGAAGGAAAAACTAGTCAGACTGCCAGTGTAAGGCGCAGCCCACATCAGGCTGCCAGGGGAACAAACTACTTGGGAAACAATCACAATCTTCAGGGGAGTCAGAGGGTTTTACACCTTCGGCACGCGCAAATAAGCGTTAGCTAAGAAAAGCCAGAACATTTAAAAACTTAAGAATATCTGCCACCACAGAATACCAGCACGAGTGGCATTTAACAGAGAGAACCGAGACTCATTTGACTGTCACCACAACTTTAAGTTAATGTGCAGAAAGAATTGTCATCATGTTTTCTTCTTGGGCGGTTTAAAAAGAAAAACAAAAGAGCAGCAAGCCTTTTTTCTTTTTTGCCTCTAAGGCCGATGTATGTATACACATATATATCTGTACCAGCTTTTATCTGTGCCACTGGCATCTGTTTAAATAGCTTTGTTTGAGCACATCTGTCCATATCCTGAAGGACAGGAGTCCAACGACCAGTCAGTCAGTTCAGCTACCGAGCACCTTGTTTGTTCTTGGCTATCAGTTTCTATTAGCAGAACAAAAGGGAAGGCGGGAGGGTAACAACACCCGAAAAACTCAAGCCAGGGATTCACCAAAACCTTTCACATTGTGAAATGCGAGTTATATCCTAAAATACACTGAAAAGCCCACTATAGATTCTCGAGAAACTCCTAGAGACAAAACTGGCAGCTGCTGCCTCCATTTTGTTTTCTCTCCTACGGCTTGACTTTTGGTTATATGAAGACTTCCCCTTTCATGCCCCATCAGCCTCAGTTCTTTAGGAATTTGTAATATTTCTTGCAAATACAAAAAGGTCCATATCAAGCAGGTTTCCCTTCTCTGAATCCTCCTCTGGCATCCTTCAGATTTGGGATGCATGAGTTTTTCCAAACAAAAGCATTCCAACTCTTTCCCAGTATCATAGTTCTTCTTTCCTCACTAACTTCTACGCTTCATCTGTCAGACATGACACCTAAGAAGCTTCTATTTAATTTGTAACTGCATTTTTATGTACGTAGATTCATTCATAAGGTATAGCTAGGAAGCTGAAAAGTCTTTCAATCTAAACTGTCATACCACCAGTTTTAACAGGCCAATCAAGTGAACTTGTTAAAATGGTTATGCGTGGAACACAAGGTCCTCTGGATTGAGAAATTCATCCTTAAAACTGCTGAATTAAAGAAACAGAGAGACAATGTTTATTTTTATTAAAAATTAAGGACTTAATCCAATACCCATCACTTCCAATACCAATCACTTCATCAGGCAGTGGACAAGAGAACTCCAAGGAGCAATACGTAGCACCCTTCGCTAGCCTGGGCCCAGTCTCCTCCTGCTCTCCTCATGCTCCCAACCACACTATTTGAAAGCTGGATTAAAAAAAAAAAAACAAAAAACAAACCACCAAACCTCAGAAACTTCATGCAAATAAAACAAAAACTATAATAATCTTAAATAACACTTAAAGACAACATTTTTCTTTATTTTAATTCAAACTGCAATATTCGTGCCAGCTTTCAAGAATTAAAAAAAGACGCAGGCCCTAGGGAAAGCATCAGGAATTCTTCTGCCATGGGGGTTTTCCCCAGAATATTCACCAATTTCTGTCACAACCAAGGTGACAACAGTTTGTTACTATTCTCTCCATGCTCCAGGCCCTGACCCAGAGCCTCTGGTACTTCCCTGTTACATTTCCTGAGCGCTTCTTCGGCACCCAGTGCTGTGTGAGATGCGTTACTCCCAAAGAACTCCTGTAAACTCCCAGCAGTGCAGATGGGTTTGAGAAAAAGGCCTGGACAGCCCAAGACTTTCATTTTACAAATAACAAACCATTCAAGTTTGAAAGTCCTTGCAGTCTGTCCTAGAAAGCAGACGTGCTGCCCTCCGGACTATTTTGCTATTGTGGGTATACATACAACACAGTCTGAGATAGAGCTGAGAGAAGCTGTAAGAGCAGAACTTTCCCCCCTCTTTATGCCTTTCCAGACATTAACTGCAAAAATACAAATAAGTCACTTATCAGTCAATATTTTTCAGATTTTGAAATAAGCCTCAAAGTAACTTCAGAAAATTGAGTGTGTGATATCCTAATTAATATTTCTGATCTTCCTTTTAATCAGTTTTTACTAACAATTATGCTATTTGACATTTCCTCTTTATGGCCCCAATAAAGCAGTATCACCACACATACTGCAGTGGTGCCAAGGAACCTCCTAAACAGCAGGCTTAAGAAGTAAAATCACAAAAAAAAAAAATGATGCTGAATGGTGTTTCAACTGTTTCTCACCTGCTGCTGCTTTGATGGCATCATCTTGCTCTTTGTAAAATCTTCTCAAGGCCAAGTATGGACTCCACCCCTTCTCAAAGCCCCTGTGCCTGGCCTCACACTACTACCCGCTCACGTTTGACACTCAGCGTCAGCTCTGCCTACCACTTGGAAAAGGAGCCATCACCGTAAACAATTCAACATGTAACAAAGTGCTTTCATTCTTTCACACCTGATAGAACAGATAGTGGGTTTTGAGAGTACTGATGTATTAGCAGCCTTCAGAAGCCTCTGTATTGCCTCTTTCTTCATGAGGCCACAAAAATAAGCAAATGACACACACAGAAGAAAAAAAAACACAAACCAAACCCCGTAACATACCATGGCAGATGCTAGTGTATTTAAAAGAATGCAAATCTCACTGTTTCCCTGTGCTTTTTCATCAAGTTCTCATTCATCTTTTACTGAGACTGTAAAAACCTTATGGAAGAAACCATCATTTTCACTGCACACACTCCAGATATTCTGGTTTCATTCACTAAACGAACGGAACACGTTGGCCAGCACTACCTGCCCACAAAACTGATAATCTTGTGGAACAAAGTATGCAATTCCTGGTCACCCAGGCCTTTTAGCCGCTGTCCATTACTTCTTGCAGACTTCCGGAAGAGAGGTCTCTGCACCCACTACATTCGGTAGAAAGCATCCCTTGATTTCAGTAGGTTGTTCTTTGACGATGCAGCTCACCTGAAACTGTCTGACATACTTAAGTTGAAAGAAAGCACTGACAGTTTGTGCGTAGGTCAAAATATAGGAAACTGCATTACCAATTTCCTAGGGAATATTTCAGGTCAAAGAGCAGTTGTTTATCTGACGTTATTTTGTTTGGTAACTGGTAGTTACACAGCTGATCTACAGGATCACATCTCTTCAAGCTGGGAACACATCGCCCAGAGAGTTTGTGCAGTCCCCATCTTGGATGGATTTCAAGGTCCAGCTGGATAAAGCCCTGGCCAGCTCAGTCCAACCCTACAGCTAACTCTGTTTTGAGCAGGAGGTTGGACTAGAGACTTCCTGACAGCCCTTCCAACCTGAATTATCCTCAGAACACACGATCTTACTGTGCAGCTAATGCTCGGTAATCCTACCAGCCGATGGAGCGATGCTCTTTTCTCATTGCTTCAACAGGATGCGGTTTGCCCTCTTGGCTGCCAGGGCACGCTGCTGACTCCTATCAAGCCCACCATCAAGCAGCACCCCCAGATCCCGTTCTGCAGGGCTGCTCCCCAGTCACTCCTCTCCCAGTTTATACTCGTGTCCAGTGTTACTTTGTCCCAGGTGCAGAATCCGGCATTTGGACTTGTTCAATTTCATGTTGGTGATGATTCCCAATGCCTCAATCTATCTAGAGCCCTCTGCAAGGCCCCTTGTCCCTTGAGTCAATAGCACCTCCCAGTTTAGTGTTGTCAGCAAACTTATTAAAGGTGCATTCAGCTCCTGCATCCGGATCATTGATAAAAATGTTGAGTAGCATTGGCCCTAAAATTGAGCCCTGAGGAACACCACGGCAAACCATAGCTCTGTAATTGTCCTGCAAAGCCTGACCTAGCTTCCAGAGATCATACAAGGAGTTCCCTGTTCAGCCAAGCTGGTTGTCTGCCCCATTTGTTTAAATTTTGACACAGTGGGATTGCCTGCTCCTGTGCAAGATTCTTAAAATAAAGTGGTTCTTCAAATCTGACCAACACTCATGGATTCCCTAAGCCCTCAAACACAGTTTCTCAGGGGACATTGCTAACTAGCTCCCTGGGTAGCTTAAAGTTTGCTCTCTTGAAGTCCAGCGTAGCCACTCTGATGACCTTTTTTCTTATTATATCAAGAATTTTAAGCTCTACCATTTCACGATCACTGCGGCCAAGACAGCCACCTGCCATCACACCTCCCACAAGTCCTTTCCTTGTCACAAACAAGTCTAGGAGAGCCTCTCTCCTACTTGGCTCCCTGAGCATTCCTGCCAAGAAGTTATCTTTGCAAACTTCAGGAATTTCCCAGACTTGCTTGTACAGCAGTATAGTACTTGCATCTGGTTGAGTTACTCACCACTCCTAAATTAAAATGGAACTTTACGTTCCACTAGCATTTACGAATTGTGAAACAAACTAAATCTTGCTACACAAACCACTTAGCTTCATGAATCACCCCAGAGCGTTTGTTCATTTACCTGGTTAAAACCCAGCACTGACTTACTGCTTACAGAGGGCTGATAAGAGTGATTAATATTTAACATTCTCAAGTTCACGTATGTGAAATAGCTCCAAGCAGCTATCCATGAGAATATCATACCTTAATTCACCGGTCATACTGGAAACACACGCGCATTTTCCCCACCAGAAGGCATATTTCACAACACTAAAAATGTACGTTGCTCTCCACCGCATCGGCGACTGCACAGAACTAGAGCACACCTCAGTCAGCACATTGTCAGTCTGCTGAGAGACCCGAGCAGCGCAATTACAACCTCTTGTATCCCAGAGGCACCGAAGAGCAGCACTGCGCTCGTAAAACCTAACAGCCTCAAAGAGCTGGGACGCAAGAACGGGCTCCCAGTGACCAAACCTGATGACGGGTGTCCAAACTGCTATGAATTTTTCTAGGGAACAGACCTTGCCAAATGCCACTCTGAGAAATGAAGCCCCGTCACAAGGGTAAACAAAGGTCCAGACTGGCGAGTCCCAGAGAAATAATACCCGCAGCAATAATCAAATCTAAGAGAAGGCCTGCGCTTGATACGTTTCAGACTGAGTAATCTTTAACAAAGCCAGACTGCAGGGAAAGGCTCCGTTCTGACCCCGAGCAGCACACGCAGTCTATGCCACCTTTGTACAGCGCCGTTCCTACCACACGGTGTTAACGGCAGCTGCGTAGCATAGACAGTAGGATAACGTTCTAATGCATGTTGGAAAAACATCAGCTAATATCTGGAGGAAATGACCCACTTTCCACTGGGGATAAAGATTAAGATTTGTATATGCTGTGTTTTGGTTTTTCCAGTCATAATAAACTTCCTCAGAAGAAAAACAAGTTTTCAGGAGAATTCTAGGAACAGCAGGTGAGTTCTAAATTTCATTTCATACAGAATTTATCCTACAAGCATAAAATTAATTTTCCTTTTAATTGGTAAGCAGAAAAGAATGATCTCTGAATCCCTTGAAAGTAAATAATGTTGAAGTGCCTGCAGATTGCATAGCTTAAGGGTCTTCACATGGACATGAAAATATCTAGTTTTTACTTGATCTTTATGTGAACTCAAGCCTATCTTCTATTTAATAAAAATAAAAATTAATTCACTGAGATTACTAAAACAAAGAATCGCACGTGTTGAATTGATATTTTGAATACAAAAGAAAAATTACAAGAGGTTGGAAAGCATTGTTTGATTTTAATGCCAGTAGAAAGTATTAGCTTTCAAAATAAAAATAAATAAAAAACCAACCCAGAAAAACCAGGCTTCTTCAGCTGAAGACTCCTCTGAGACTAAACATATATTTAAAGAAGTTCACATGATATAGAGAAAATTGTAGCTTTGTGATCTGAGCAACAACAGCAAATGATATCAATGATTCAGGAGAAGAGGGGTGTCATAGTGCATTTTGGGGGCTATACGGTGGCTATGAAATATAATCCCTATAGGGACTATTATAGGCTAATACAGCAGACACCTCGGTCCAAAAAAGTTACTGAAACATCTTTGCAGTATCTCCAAATAAAAATGTTTTCAAGACATAGATATTTAAAGTAGGCATTTGTGGCAAACCAAGCAGAACTTTCCTCCCTCCTCCCCCACTTTGGTTTTTTCATTTTTAAAAAAAAAAAACAAAAAACAAAAAACCAACACTCTTTCACAAGTGGATCTTCATGTCTCCATTTCAGAAAACAAAAAAAAAATTAGTTCGACCGGCAACCTAATTCCTCTTTCGAACACTAATACCAATGAAATGAGATATTAAGAAGTGAAGCACAGAAAAAAGGAAGTCTCAAAATCATTTTCCTTTTAACTGTACACTGAGCAAAACATTGCATAACCTGGAAAACCAGCGAGCTCATGGCAATAGATTTCAAGATCTGGTGATCTGGATTGGTACGTGATTATATACACAGCTAATTCCTATTATTTGCATCCAATTCCTAATAGCTTAAAAAAAAGTTAGGTGTTTTTCTTAAAGAGCTCATGCATTCAATCACTTATCTCGCCCTCCCCACCCAATGAGACAACGAGAAACTCTTCCTTTTTACACTGAGCTCAAGCTGCTTTTGAAAACAAGCCCACATTTGCACAGTCACATATCAATAGTGTATTAAAAGAATACAGACAAGGAACAACTATATTACTGAATGTTTTTATTCTCATGGCAGATATTTCACAGTGAGGTAGAGGATAGGATATTCTTTATTCTCAAACACCAGCAAAAGCATTCCCTGAAGCTTTGGTGAGAATACTCACTTAGAAAAAAATTTAAAAATTCCAGAGTTGTAGGGCATTACAACAAAAAAGTGTTTATATATACTACCATCCACTGCCTACTGGACAGGATAACAAGCCCATGAGTTAACCATTACGCCTTCAACACTGCCCTGCTAGACAAGTCTCATGATCCACAACGTACCATGATGTACTTCAGGACTTCAAGTGGGCCCTGCCATTTGTTACGGCTCTGCTCTGCCTCCATAAGAGTGACGCACCCCTAAATACTGGTCTTCCAAACACTGTATGGGCTGAACAACTCCTCAGCAAAACTCTGCTAAATCGAGCCTCTTCCTCAGCTTCACAACATACCAGACCATGTTTTGACTAGGGATCCCTTGACACCTGCATGAGATCTGGCATTCTGTAGCTACCCTCCAGCCTTTAAATGGAAGGTCTCCAGTCAAGGAGGACTCACAAGCAACCACAGAAACTCTTGTCTCAGCTACCGGAACTCCAGTGTCAACGTTCCTGTTTCACATACAGTTAAGTTCTCCCATCGCTGCGGATGCTAGCCTCCCTCCCGCTCAGGGCACAAACCCCACAGAAGTGGCGGCATCTGTACGCTATCACACTACCCGGAGGCCAGAACACAAGGCCACCTCCGATTCCATTAACTACACAGAGATAGCATGAAGGCTGGGGGGAAGGGGGACACACACGACAAGTTTCCTAATTTCCCGTAAACATCCATTCTATAAAGGGCATCAAATTTAACACATATCAAGGGAACAACACCTCCTATTTCAATTGGCGAGTACCAGAACCTCAGATTCATCCCATTACAACCAAAGATGAAAAGTCTACTTACCTGTTGGTTGTCAGATTCCTCACTCCAGCGAAGTCAGTCCAGGAGAGCGGCCTCAAGACCTCCAGAGCTGTTACTATCAGTAAATTCAATACTCAGTGCAACAAGTAAGCTGCTCCAGTTTAACAGAGACTATTCTGAAGACCTGGCCACACCGAGTCTCACCTTACAGATTCAAAAGTCTCTAGAAAGATCCCAGAACCACCCTCACACCTGATCTCAATGAAGACTCCCTAATTGCCTATTGGTCTAAACAGCTGTGTAACACTCAAACCCCGTTTCTACAGCCTGTAAAGTAGATTAATAATTCCTCTTTCAATACTTTTCTTAAATAACATCACAATTCTCAGTGCTAGGCCAGAAATTGCCACTACTTCATTTTATCTTGAGCTCAAGATCTAATTTTCACTCACCTGTTGTTTCTATGTGCAAGTTATCTGCAACATGGAACGCTAGAGCCATTCAGGCTTCCAACTGAAAACCAGCTTCTGCTTACTGAAACAATATTCTTTCCATGGCATTAACAAATAAACTTTTCTTGTTGAAAGAGGGAGAGAGCTCTTTTACAGGACCAGCTACCTGCCTTTTCTCCCTGCTTTAGTCCTTTCTCTTTTCACTGTAGAAATCTCTTTTAGCAAAAAACGAGAACTCGCAATGCCTCACACTCAGCACCTGCATTAATCTAAGCAAATAAAGAGCAGCTGCACTTGAGAAGCCCATACCCTCCCCGACAGACACCTTCTGTTGATAGGACAGCAATTATCCATAGAGACAGACTAGAAAAAGAAAGAGCAGATTTATTTCCTCTGAGGTCTTGAAATCATGCTTTTGTGAAAAATACTTCAGTTCAGCAGAGCTGTGGCATCCAGGACTGGACTAACCACGTGAAATTCAATTTCATGCTGCACAGGCTAGTAAATTATCTGATTAGACTAAATATGATATCTGCGTAAAGTTTACATTTAGCAAGGAAAGTGTCTGCAACGTCACATAAAGTAAATAATGACTTTTTTTAAATTTTATTTTATCAGTACTCTGTCTTCAAAACATTGATATTATAGCCAC
This sequence comes from Chroicocephalus ridibundus, assembly GCF_963924245.1. Classification (NCBI taxonomy): domain Eukaryota; kingdom Metazoa; phylum Chordata; class Aves; order Charadriiformes; family Laridae; genus Chroicocephalus; species Chroicocephalus ridibundus. The sequence continues at coordinate 86,839,879 of NC_086316.1, forward strand.
CTTATTTTTCTGTTTAATTGGAGGAATAGGTCAGAAGACTATAGAAAAGGAAAAAAAAACAACCCACCCTACCAAACTGTATTTAAATAGCTTTATCTTGGCTACTTCTTGGCTTTTACTTCATGCACTTTTAGCAGACAGGCCAGCCGCAGGGGGTTTTTCCAGTCACCATTTGGCCAGAGCCAGGTCAAACTGGCAGAGCAAGAATAGGTTAAAGCTGCAACATGAAATTATAAAAACTTTGTCTTCATGATTTTTCAAGAGGCCAAACCAATTTCTAAGTCTGAATTTTTTATCAAAAGAGCAAAAATGATTAAAAGTGTATGAAAGTCTATAATGAATCCTTTTAATTGTGCAAGCTGAAATGTTTCGCCTGAAGCAAAGGGGAGGCAGGGGAAGGGCACATTGTGACTCCTTGCATCTAGAATGAACTTCACCAATGCCTGAGAAGTTTAAATAAATAATGATTAATTATAGTTGGCTACAGCAAGCAAAAAGTACTGAGTACCCTTTCCACCCTACTTCCAATGCTTTCTATCTACCACAGTTAGCTTTTCACTACCTGCTTCAGTGTTGGCCGCTGGAGTTGAATTCACCTGTGCAATGCTTCATCCCCACAGACCTTTCTTGCCAGAAGGAGACATTTTGGTTCCGGGTGCCCAGCCCAGGCTGGCGCCTCACGGCGGCCTCTCCTCCCAGCACGCACGGCCAGCGGTGCCAGCGGGCCCAAACTGCCTGTGGCAAGATGGCGCCCAGGGGAGCTGGCCTCCTCAGCCCTGCCCCTTCCAGAAGGTTCTGCTGCCCCACCTGCCCTGACCCACCCCTGTCCCTGAGGCGAGGGGCTCCTGGCTGAGGTGACCCTGCCCTTCATGGAGCAAAGTGTGGGGCCTCTGCCCCACGAGCATGTGGCGCTCCATATCTTTTCTGAGGTGGTTAGGCTGCTGATTAACAGCTTCCGGGACACCAAAATCTCTTCAAGTTCTGAGAAGAGGATTTCAACGGCTTTTTCACTTGCAAATATGAAAAATTAATAAAGTTGCTTATCCTCCTGTGCACAAAGACCTTCATGTTGCGCTTTGTCTACTCTGTTTTACCTGCAGCTCAGGTGGCGTTACAGAAAAGGTGGTGGATGCTCACCTTGAGTTATGGCTGCTGTGTGTGGAAAACCCTCAGGCGCAGCTCTGCACACCTTCTGTGCTCGGTGCAGAGCGACCATGCTGGTACGTGGTAGGCAAAGAGTTAAGACAGTAAATTAATCTGTAGAGCCGAGAAGGCGGCAAATGCTGAGGGTGGGGGGTTTGTCTTTTCTGAGGTGGGTGGCACAGGCCACTGCTGAGCAAAGGTTTGATTTACTATGATGGCAATTCCCGGAGATAATAATCCCACTGGAATTTGGACTCCAAAATGGTTTAGGGCAACAGTCTTGGAATGACTATCCTTTATTTACTGTTCTAAGATTAACCGTTCCGTATCCCACGTGTGTAGCATGTCAGTACCTGATGTGGTATGGAGGGGCTGCAGTCACGGACAGAGAGGTGGTGGCACACGTTTCTCTGATCACAGAACCACTTATGGCACTTATGACTAAATTCCATACATGTAATGGCTGCCAGACAAAAAGACGTCACTATAGAGCAGCATAGTGAACTGATACTGACCCAAATTCAGGAAAATACTGTCCATCATGCGGGGCCGGGCAGGTTTACGGCCGTGCCCCTTGCTGCTGGCTGGATGGGAGAGGGCGGCCTGTCCACCTCCCAGTAAAACGTAGGAAGGAAAGCAAGTGACAAAAATCTTATGTTCTTTGTGAATGTCCATTACTAAGCAGTTTATTTTGCTGTGGTTTGGGATTTATAGGATTAATGCTTTGCCTGAAATGTGTAGGCTGCAGCAGCAGTTGACAGGAAAAAGGAAGTTCTGTGCCTTCGATAACCGCTGATGGACAGTTAATTTCTCAGGCTAATGGAAGCAGGAGAGCCGAGCTGGGCAGGAGACTTGGTGCTAAGGAGCCGAATAACGGTGTTTGCAGAGGGAGTAGTTTTCCTGGGGGGTGGGGAGTTCCCCCCTAGGGACCGGTAAATAAACATAAGTTTATCTGTTAGCCATCTGCTTACATCAAAGGGGCTTAAATTCTATCCACAACTGTTCTGCTGGGGAAACAGAAATTTCAGGGACGGTACATTGTTAATCAGACTTTACACCCTTAATCTGAAGGTAATCCTCAACCTGAATTCTTTGTGTCAGATGTGTCAGATGGTGAATCGTTATGGGGAATGCCAGGATGATCGAGAACTGATGTAATGAGTTTGACGATTGGGAAACTCAAATCAATTTCGTTTACTGAGCCCCAGCAGAAATCAGAAGAGATCATGGTTTCCAGGTTAAATACCTTTGCTCTACTTTATACTGCTCTAAGTTAATCTTTCTCTATCTAGTAGTCAGAATGACCAGAACAGGTAATCTTTAACCACTAGCCATTGACTTACAAGGGTCACAGCATCTTCCTTCTGTGCTCTACATCGTCCTAGCACTACGTATGCCTCATCTTTGTCTATTATGTTGTGGTATTAGTGCTGGTAAATGTGCTTCCTTGAATGTCTGTGAAGGCTGATACCCCTTGAATACTGCAGTAACCTGGGATAAACAGATAAATACCAGCTTTGCCCACTTTGAGCCCAAGAATTCCTGTAGCAATTTCCTCTCAAAAATCATATGGTCATGTCCTAAACTGACGTAAACCAGCATAGATTCACTGAAATTGATAGGTCGTAGCAAGGGGATGAATGCAGTTACGTTGTTGGATACGTGTCAGTTTTCTCCATACAAAGATCCAGCCTAAATCTTTGACCCAGATTTGTCTGCAAGGTTTACACCAAGCCAGCCATGCCCACAGCTGGTGGATTGTAACAGGATTTTTCCATAGATGAAATAGCCAACCCCAGATCAGTTTAAGAGTATTGATTATATGCTCATTAAAGATAGAGCTGGAGTAAAGACATAAAGATACAACTCAAATTCTCGTATGTGAATGGCCATTAGTGCAACAGTCAAGTTCTGAGGCTGGAATCTGGGGAAGGAAAATCGTTAAACAGCAGGGTTCCAGAGGATTGCAGAATTGGGGTCTCCCTGGCCTGGAGCCTCAGCAGTTCCTTCTTAGACCTCTGCACCTTATAGCATCAGATTTTTCAGATCAGAATCTTTTGCTCTCCCTCCCTCCTCAACTGAGGGTCTAGTTTCGCATCTCCTCAAAACCGCAACCACCTTTAACCTGAGGTTTGTGAGAAATTAGCTGGATAACATGAGCTATCAGGCCATCCAAATGAGGAAGATGAAACTCTTCCCAATCCACGCGCTTTTCCCCACTTACTCTACATGCACACCATGATCCGTCTCTGTGTTGTTCTTCCTTTCATATAAAGTTCAGACTATTCTGATTTTAAGTGTAGAGAAAAAGAAGAGTAAGAACTGATTGAGGTGAGCCTCTTTCAGGTCATGTAAATGAACCCCGATTTGAAAGTCTTCAGTTTGAACCGAATGGTGCAACTGGCTTTTGAAATCTTCTCTAAATAAACAAAGCAATTGTGGTTTTTAAGCCCTTTTAAAAGGCTTTCTAAGTGAGCTTTGTTGAACACGTGATGTATTTATGATCAAAATTAACCAGCTGCAAAAAAGGTTTATTCTTCCAAAGGGACTGATACTGCTCACAAACCCTTTGTAGGCCCATATCATTTCCAAACAGAATAAAACAATTCTCCTAATACACAAGTGAGATCTTCATACACAGAATACTTAACCCCTTTTTTGCCAAAATTGTTGTTCTTAATAGAAGAATTTCATAATTAAGGTATTGCAGAGCCAAACCATAGCTTCTTACTGTTTGCTAAATCTTCCCAGCATGAAAAACTTCCTAAAATAGCCCTATTTTTGCCTCTGTGGTAAGTTATTATTCCTTCAGTTTTGGAGTTGTTTCACTCTTTCCACATAGAAAAGACTCCCTTCCTCAGATTTCTGTTTCAGTCTTTATATCCCCCACATTTTATGTTAGAAAAATGACAGGAAAGAACTTTTGTATGGATCAAATTTCATTCTTTGTATAACGACACCTTAGTCAAGCGGAGCTATGCACATAAAATGGAATCACAGAAACACAGAATAATTTAGGTTGGAAGGGACCGTTGGAGGTCACAGAATTCAGTCCTCTGCTCTGAGCAGTGCCAAGTTCAAAGTGAGATAATTTTGCTTGGGGTCATATCTACTTATTTTCAGGGTAGAATTTGGCCCCCAGATGAATGTGCAATCTGTATTGCATTATTTGTCCTTGTGTCACCTTTACTAACATTTAAACAAACCAGTTCCTTTTTTTTTTCAGGAATTTCCAAATAATTTGGCATTTAATTTCAAAGAATTTGACCCAAACCAGTCTGCAACAGTAATGAATGTTGCAATGCTGTTTTAGACTCTTACCGGCGGCTCCGCTCCACGTGTAGTGGGCAGGACTCCACTTACAATCCCAGATGGCCGTTTTGAGGAAAACAGCTTTTTTCCCAGAAACACACCCCCAGAAATATCAAGTAAGTGGTGTTTCCTCTGTGAGTAGAAGCTGCACATTTTAGTCTTTCTCTGCTGTTTTTGGATGGCATGTGGTATTTTGTGTTTTGTTGTTTTTCTTTTAAATTTAGGGTATTTTCCCCCTTTTTATGATTAAGCAAATTGTCAGATACCTTCTGTAGATTTAGAATGCACATCCATGTTTTCAGAATGGCATATGGAGTTTGCACACATATTTCCTCCAAAGCTTGTTCTACTATTACGGGCACACCGTGAACTACTACTACTACTACTACTACTAGTACTTCTGTTGTCTTTATAATGTGTGCCTGTACAAGTCCCAGGTGAGAGACTTTTCACCAAAACCCAAGCACTATCAAGACCAAATGAAAAGCAGCCCCTGCTTTGGTTTTCTAAATAGACGAAAGGCAGAAGGTAACACAAAGGTTGAGAGCACCATGGAAAAGCCCTAGCCACAGGGACTCGAAGAGAATGGAATAGCTGTAATTGGGGGTGTATTTTTCCAAATATTACAGGAAGTCTATCAGTAGCAACAATCCTGGCACCGTTGGGCCCCACTGCGCAGGATGTCTGCATGAACAAAGAACAGACAGACACATAACGCTGCAGATGCTACCCTGATCCTGCAGAAGTCAGTGGAAACGTTTCTTTTGACTTCAATAGATCCTGGTTTTGTCTGACGTTTAGTGATCCGCCAGATGGTGATTCACCCCAGAACTTCCCCAGTTATCTTCCTGCTAAGGTCTTTATAAGGACAAAAAGTGAGACTGTATCAGTACATCCAAGTGCGGTGTAGCCAGCTGAGATCAACACGCAGCCATGCTCTCCCATTCTTGTACAGCACCTGAAGTTAGGTCCAAAGATTACTGGCACTTTTACACTAAAAGCAAGTTAATCGGATTGTGTTGTTACAAAACCCTTCATTTCACTATGTTTCTCCAATATCCTGTCATATAGCACAGAATCTGAAAGCTAAAACTCTGGCATGTGCCCTTTTTCTTTTCCCATCTCATTTAATTTTCTGCTTCCCTACTAAATGTCACCTGTTAGCATTATTAATTTGTGCTTTGTGCTCATTAAAACCCTTTTCTTTAACAAAACTGGAAAAGATTACAGTGAAGCAGTCAAATCATCTACATTAAGCATCTAACACTGCTTTTACCACTAAGGTTATAAAATATGCCATCAAATCCCTAAGAATTATAAATTCTGGAGTTTTTCATAAGGGGGAAAAGCTATTCTTGACCTGTATATGCAGTGATAAGACTGCTAATAACCTATAAATATAGCTTCATTACTGCATAGAAAGCATAGTTCTTTTATTCCCGACTGCTGACGTTACTATTTGTGTTACTGGTGTCTCTGAGACTGGAGCTACACTGTGAGTAGAAAACAGCATTTTAGGAAACACTAGGAGATAGTTCTTGCCACGACAAACCTGCAGCCCAAATACATGACAACCTAAAAGGAGAAAAGGCGTGCCACAAATTGGTAAAGATGAGGGTGCTCTAGTGGCTTCGTAGTGCAGGGCTTTTTCCATTACATGGTATTGCGTTACGTGTTTGAACTGGTTACGCACAGGACCCTTCTCACACAAGGAGAGCTCTGATGCTCAGAGCTTGCACACACTGGCCCCTTCCATCTCCCCCGGCAGTGGTGAGGGAAGGTGTCTGAACAAGGACAGGAGCTGCAGCTGGGTTCTATCCAAGCCGAGCTACACCAAAGCTGGAAAGCAGGGAGAGTCCAAGATACAGAATTTTTTCCAGATTTGGTTTTGCAGTGGTTTTCTGCTGCCGGATGGACACATCCAGCCAAAACCAGTAAAGTGACCTCATTCCTCACTTCTGTGAGGTATTATATTGAAAACTTCACTTTTCTTAAAAAAAAACATTACTTTTACTGAAGACTGTTACAAAATACATATGTTCTAATGGAACAGAAGCATGGTAATAGAGGTAAGCAATGACGTACTAATTAGTTTAGCTAACTATCAGGAAGGTTATCATACCGAAAGTGTGATTTTAATTCATGTTTAGAGAAATCTCAGGCTCAAATCCCATACTAGCCTTCACAAGAAGTGTGAAATTTATCATGCCCTGAATGCGGGGGTTTATGCAATGGTCTAGTTGTTGATTATCTGGATGAGGTCCTGAATCGGGTGTTTAATTCCTGGTTTGCCATAGGTGTTCAGATAGGCTCAACTGCAGTCAGACATTTTCCCCCATCTCACGGGCGTGCTGGAAAGTAAAACCTATTAAAAATGAGACAGGATCTTTGAGAATTCTGAAAATACCTGTGCAGAAAAGACAGTAAATCAAAATTAAAAAATGAAAAAAGAGTGGTAAGAGCCAGCACTGAACAGGAAGATTAGCACTGCAATCTGAGGAACTGATGAAACCAGTCTCGCTGGAAGAAGTAAGCAATTAATATGAAGACAGAGTAAATACCCTTCATCTCAGATTTAAGCAAAACAGGCAGCTGAATAAAACCTATAGTGTGCATTTTCCCCTACCCACATATGCTCTCTCTGAAGGGACAGAGAAAATTGAGATTTCAGAGCGTTTTTTCCATTTCTTAGTCTGTTTGACTAAAGGTGCCTCTGGCTCTGTGCAGTGAGGGCCGTCTCCCTCCCCCAGATCAATATTTTAATATGACTTATCAGAAAGAGAATGAATTGTTTACTTTCAAACCTCAGGATCCCATAAAGGGGGAGGGAAAGGTGTCCACTGGAAACAGAGGCTTTCAAGAGCTGACCGCTGCTGGGAACTCATAAAAGAAACCCAAGACCTCCAAAGACCCGAACACAGTGCTATTCAGCAAAGCGCCATGCGAGAGAGTCCCAGTTCTGACAAGCCCTAGCGACACACCAGAGCAGCATCAGGCAGTTGTGTTCGACGGTAAGTGCCTTCCTGCGCCTGATTCATGTGAGGAAAAGGAAATGCTAAAATGTACTAACAAAAATAAAATAGTGCAGGTGAATTTTGAATACAAGGCACTTCAGCATACCAAAATATCCGCAAATGCCTGTGGCCCGTCTGTGTAATTTAACTGGTTTTAATGTCTTCTACATAGTGATCTCTGCCTGCACTTTAAAGAGATTAGGCTTTTATTCGTGTCAGTGGGCAAGCCACCCTAAATGTTTATTGTTAAAAAAAAAAAGAGCGTCAGGGAAGCTGACAGTAAGCATGGTTAGACTTCACCGGTGTTACAGGAATGCTTTCAAGCCCAGATATACAAAAAGGACAGGTTCTGTGATCCATTAAAATGCTTCTTGAAAAACCCTCCTGTTCTTCACAATGATCTCCTCAACTGGAACTTTCCAATAATAGTCTTTATACAAACGTCTAGCAGAAGAGAAGCAAAAAGTGGTTTGTTTTTTTTTCTCTGATGTTTATACTTTGCTTTCTCTCTGTAATGTCTAGTAACTTTCCCCTTGTTTGGGGTTTTTTTCCCCCCATTGCAGTACTAAAAACTAGTGCCCATTTCTCTTTCTTTCATTACCTTTTGTCTTGGAAATATTCCTGTTGAATTGCCAGAAGCTTCCACGTAGTTGTGGAACTCGAAAACTGCTTGCTTGCCCTGCATCATTTGCCTGGCTCTCTACTGTCAGACACATTTCACTGTACAATCTAGAGGAACTTCTGCCAGGGCCCTACTGCTCTTTGCACGGCAGCTGCCAGCAGTTGTCAGCCTTTTCCTCAGAGAGCTTCATTAGAGCAGGATGTGTATGAGGAAACGTATGCGGGAAAAACACTGATATTGTGATGAATTAGAAAGTCACGTACAGTACTTGCATTCCTTTGGCATTCGTTTCTCATTATCACCTATAGGCATGGGCATATTTATTAAAAATAGCCTCGTGGACCCCAGGTCTACAACTGCAAGCTGAATCCTAACTAGACAGAATATGTTCTGGGTGTGACTCTGTATTTGCCATCATTAATTCAAAAGCCTCAGGGCCACTTTGCTGCACAGGGTGCGCTGCAGCTCCGTACCTTCTCTTAGAGATGTCTGCCTTGTAGCTGTGATTTCAGAGTGGCCTAACCTGCGGATCTGCGGATCTGCCTGACAGCTCTGCCTATGCATTCAAATGCACAACTCTCCCACCACAGCACATACAGACTCAAAACAGAGACAAAATCAGTGAGAGATGAAAAGCGCTTGGAAAAGCTTCAGCCCTGCCCAAGCATTTATAGGCTTTTTTCCTTGACAACGATGAGAATGACAGAGCAGTTGTAATAACCACCTTTGAGAAACAAAACAGGTTCATTTCTCTGCTGTTTACTAGCCAAGGGGCACTCAGAACTCCAGCTCATACTGCCAGCTCATGCTTTCACCCAGGATCGATTAGATGCACTTGCAAATCTGCAGTTAAACTAGTCCTGAGCCCCGGTGAGTCTGCACTGACCGATCAACACTGGTTGAACCAGATTACATTTAAGAAAAAGATGCAGAAAAGACACAAAGTTGGATCAAAAGGTAAGGACTGCAGACAAAATGATTTGTTACACTGCGCAGGGTGTGCTGGTGGTTCAGACGTACTCACTACATGTGGCAGTCACCTAGTTGGTACGTGTTAGTGTCTCCTCTGCTGGCACTTCAACTTTGGATGCTGCAGAATAGAGTGAACTAATTTCCCTACCTGATGATCTGCACATAAACATCTTTATTTGAAAGCCCTGTGCCCCTGTCCTTAACCATTTCTTATTACAGCTCCTTCCACTCTCTCAAACCAGGGCTGCTCTTTCTGCATCTCCTCTGGAGAGCAGATTCTTTGCTGGATCGTTTCCTTCAGGGCGCCACATTCTACTCCCCACAAGCTCCAGGGCTTCAGCTGGCCTAGAGGTAGTTGCCCATACACAATCCCTTATTTTGGGGCACACAGAGCCGTGCTTTTCGCAGATCGCAGCATGCCCTGATTCAAGCTAAGGACTGCCTCTCCTACTTACAAAAGCCGATATTTTAAATGGCGACTGCTTGGTCTCAACAAGTACAGAAATGTCATTTTCCTCCATACTGTACCGCATTCAGCATACATACCTCAAACATTGAGATTTTACAAAGGGGTGATGACAGAGGTTTGTGCCTGTGTCTCGTTTCTCAGCTGGAATGCTGCTGAGAGCAGCGCGAGAATAAAGCAGGGGCACTGAGGCTGTCACGTGTGGCAGTGACCCACCACCAGGGCCCTGAACTAGGAAAGATAAAAACTGGGAGTGACAGGGAGGTGAAGCCCATGGGAGGAGTTCTCTGAGCATCTCAGAGTGCCTTTTGAATGCTTTAACTTGCTTAACCGTCTTTTGCTAAAATGCAACCGGATCCAGAAGACTATTGGAAAGTCTAGTTGTATTACAAATGGTTAACAAATGCTCCCAATTATGTAAAAATAGGAATGCATTTACCCAGCCTAAAAATAAATGAGATGGATAGTGCAAAAGCATTATAGCAAGATGTTCCATCCTCATCTCTTGGCACAGAGAGACGTCTCCATCTAATCTTTAGCATCGTGATTCCTCAGGTCTAACACAGCTCTATAAAAGTCAGGTGCTTATTCTGAGCTGTCTCCATGGACAAGAGAAAGACACAGGTCCCTGCAGAGCGTGATTTATCCCTCCCTTCATAAATCTCTCTCTTAGGAGAGGACTTTCTTTCTCAAGGCGCTTGTCCATCTCCTTAGGAGAGATGGGACCTTAAAGCTACTTCAAAGCCCACTCAGAGCTCTACAGCTAACTGAGACAAAATATTCACCTCAAAAACATTCGGAATCCTGTCTCCCACTTCCTTGATGAGAATCCTGATGTACCACGTATAAATATGCATGAACATGGTCTTTTCGCTGTGTTTTGCAGATCTTTGAAGTCCCCATGCTGAAGTCTGCACTGTCTGTGTATTACTTCTTCCACGGACTAACGATCCACTACTACCAGAGCTGTGGAGTGTGACAATGGTGTTTGTGTCCAGTCTATCAAACGCCATTATCACACTAAATAGCTACTGGTAGACAAGACATCAATTCAGAAAAGAACGTGAACTGTAGCAATACGTTTTCCCACCGTGCTGAGGAATAAATAACCTTTTTACATGTATGTCAGGATGACTCTGCTCTTTCTTTCATAAGCAACCCCACCATAACATGTGGGAAACACATCCTCTGCTACGTGCGCTTCCAGATTCCCATCGTAAAGCACACGAGTCTTCTTAAGGAATCATCATTACAATGTCATCATTAGGAATGTGGATTTCAGTGGAATCGACGGGGTTGCGATCACCTCTGAAAAACAAGGCCAGTTTGGGATTTTCTTTTTCCCGTTGGATTGACCGTGACAATAGAATACTGAAGCCAATTGGGTGATGTAGTGAAACTCTGGCTCTTATTCTGACACCAAATTAAAACATACGTTTGGAACTTGAATTGACTGAGAGGCTCATGACATTTTTCAAACATTTGCAAAATTCTGCTAAAAAGCTATTACTTCTAACTCGAAACATCATTTATTCAGGTTTCAAGTGCTTTCAGCTTTGTTTCCTTCCATTTCACAACTGTATGGATGATTTGAGTCTGTGTAATGTTTTCACGGCAGCTCCTTTCCTCCTCAGCCTTTGATTGAGAGAGAAATGAAGTCCCTTCCCTCCTTCACCATGCCTGGGGTGCTTTCTAGAGAGTCTGTCCCAGACTTGCTCGCCCTTCTCCTGATTACTGGCGCTGCCGTTTTTCTTGTTTGAAGACCATCTTACACTGTTTCTCTCCTCCCACTCAGTGCGCCTCACGTGCTGCCTGCCTGAGACAGTATCCATACCATTTCAACAGAAAGAGCTGGAGATGAGGTCTGTCAGTTTGGATGAGCTCTACCATTTGCAATGTCATCACGGCTTATTCCACTTGATTCGGTGTTTCAGAGATGCAAAGCATGAACCACTGCTGCTGGTATTCCAGCAGCAGAATGGCAGTACAGGCTCCCCAGCTTCTACTTGTGATGTTATTAAAGGAAACCCATTTCAAATATTCAGTCAAACATCCACGTGGGAAACAGTTCCTAACCTTCCCCTGGTGCTCTGTGCCAGGACAGCAGTGTAGATTAATTCTCTCTTCCTATTACTTTCTTACTACTGGGCTCTTAAAACTCAAAAATGAAAAGTTATTTACTGAGGCTTTTATTGTAGAGTAACATGACCTTTCCAACACCCACACAAATATTAGATACACTGAAGTTTCTTGAAGAGAAAAGAAAGGAAATTAAGGTATAACGGAGCAACATCCTTGCAGTTCACTGTTAGGTTATGCGAGGTTAAGCTGCGGGAGTTATACTGGAAAGTTCCTCCAGTAAGAGTTGCATACAATTTTCTCTTGCTATGTGGGATAAGGAATGGATTGGGAAACATGCTGCCTGTTTTCTCATGGGGTCCTGCATCTTACGTCTCCTTGAAGTGAGTAAATATTCAAGGCACGGCATTGAAAACACATCAGCTGCCTTCCAATGCTGCATCCGCTGGAGACCTGGAGCCAAGCAATGTGTACAGCAGCGGTATGCGTAAGGACTGGAGATACGTATCATAGCACTGCAAAGACTAGTCAGTCATACATTCAAATCCTGAAGCTTAGCAGTTTGGCTTTTTGCATTTGGAAACTTGAAATAAAGGATAATCTAACTTCTATGGCAAGGATCTATCTTCCTGCACGGGTTAAAAAATGCTGCAGACATTTTGGTTAAAAGTTTCTCAATTTTCTAGTTTTAGAGACAACTCTTCTGCACTCAAGACATATCTTCTCATATTTCAGGACCAGGCTGACTGTCTTCTATACCCATGGCCTTTGTCCTTGTGGGTGAGATTGTTATTTCAGATCTAAAGCTGGAACCAGAGCCTGCAGCCAATTCCCAGCAGCTGTGCCCGGGTTTTCAAAAGTGGAAGCTTTACTGTTGAATCTGGGGAGAACTGATGTTCATTCACCATTGACCACTTCTGAACATGCAGCTGACATTTTCAAATGTACTCAAGGCTCTATTTCAAAAGGGACAGAGGTGGCGAGTTTTCACTGAGCAATAAAGTTCTAAGACGTTTCTTGAAAAAAGATCAACTTAAGGGTTATGCGCCTAATAGTTTGTTTGTGGATATGGACCTATACACTGAAATCTCTTAAGTTGTTTTTGAAAAACATTACCACTGGAACTCAGATATTTTTTTTTAAAGCACATAAAGCACTTTTGATCTTTAAAGGTCCCTTCCAACCCAAACTATTCTATGATTCTACGAAAAACTGTGAAAGAACAGCGAGAATTATCAGCTTATCTATAGGGACACATACATGTAAAAACCCAATACCTATAGGCCATTCATGTGATTAATTACTTTTGCAAAAGAAGAAACACCCTGTAGATGCTTTATTGACTCTGTTCTTGAGTATTTTATCATTGTTAGTCTATGTAATAGAATTTAAATCACAAAGCATTAGTGCTTCAGCCTAAACTACAGTGGTGCCCTATGAAAAGCGTAACATTTCAAAATTGCTATCAGGACACAGTGCAATTCATTCATTCTGTGTGTGCTTAAGAATATTCATTAATATAATAATGCAAGTGCTAGCAGCAAGAAGTAACCTCTATGTGCTCCTTAAAAAAATGGGTTCCAGTTTCTGCTTTGCCGATGTCTCTGCTGAGATTAGAATACACAGTTACTTGACTTGCTCACAAACCCCATGCTTTGGTTCCCTCATGTAAAAGGCAAAAAGCAGACTTTGGCTCAGGTTAAAACCCTGTCTGTAAAACAGGCAGCCGTCTCTCCCATTCATCTCAGTGGGCCAGTAAGCCCAGCCCAATGAGAATACTGCTTACCCTACTGATAACTGTTATTTCACTTCTTATGACTTCGCAGGCATCCAGCTGATGTGTATTGCTAACACCAAGGTAAAACCATAGTTCTACAGGCGAATCTTCTGCCACCAAAGTCAACTGACATAAATAGGAGCAAGCTTTCTCTTCCCAGACTGATTTCTTGGTTTAGACCTTCGTATAAAGTGGAGTTTAGATGCACTCAGGTTTCATTCTTTTTCAGATAGCCAGGAAATACTTCCTGATACAGGGTATATATGTACTTTCTGTAACAGCAAGACTAAGGTGGGTAGAGTGGCCAGTTACCAGTCTACAAAGAACAGCTATTATTAGCAAAGTCTTTTTCAAAAAAATCTGACATGAAAATTTGGACATGGGCAGAGAAACAGTCTGCTAATCATCATTTCCCATCAGTTTTTGACATGCCCACTGGAGCCCTCTCTGTGTCACTGTCAGACTATCTAAAGTTTAAACACTTTATACCGTGACCAGAAAGGACAGTGAGGAACTGAGGATGGTTTTGTTACTGCACAGACAAGGTGTTCCTGCCGGAGTTCCCACCTGCCAGCCAAGCAGAGGAGGGCAGCCCAGAGAGCTCGGCAGGAGTGAAAGAGCATGGGGCAACAAGGCAACGAACAAAAGGCAAAGACTCCGTTCTCTGCTTCCCTTAGATGTGCCACAGAGCAATCATCTGAGCACCACGACAGAGCAAGGTTTTAAAACTTGTCCAGATGGCTTTAACCTGAGGTAATCGGGCAAGCATCTTCTACATTTGGTAGCTATTTATGTATAATTATTTCAATGTAATTGCATGTGTAGCTGAACTCAAGGGCAATGACTGAATTTTAACACGATCATGTGACATTATTATAATTGAAGCTTTTTTCCTATTACAGAAAAATGACTGCTTTAAGCCAGTGTATTGCTAGTTTTGCCTATTATCATCAGTTAGAATTTCCACTGACCGAGATTCAGGCACTGTGACTCACACGGTATTGTAATACATCAGCAATGTAATATGTCCATTAACAAACAAAATACCTTCAATAAACTCCTGAGCAGTGGAAAATCATCCATTTTAGCTGGGTGTATATCTATTTAATCCAAATATGATGGCGTGTTATTACATAACATGAAATCTCAACGGAATTAATTCTCTGAAGTTGTGGCAGTGGGGGAGTGTTGGTTTCCCAATACCCCGTCTCCTAGAGATCGGAAAGAGGGGAGACGGGAGCAAATTTCCTTCCCAAAGATGCTACATGCCACTATCATACTTGGTGTTTCTTGAACAACCAGAAACTGTCTACTTCAGAAAGCTCAGGCGCCAGTTTTCAGCTCCTACATGACAGACAGACAAGAGCAGCTGAGGTAAAGCGAGGATGGCCCGCAAACGCACAAGTGCACACGTGCAGCATCTGCATCAGGCAATAGCCCCCACGGCAGCCTGCTCTAGTTAGAGCGGTGCATGAGAGAATTCAAGTTCAATGGCTACACCAGACCTCATCTTTTTTATGCAGGCACCTCACACTGTCCCTTGGCTTTGATGAGCAGCCCCGGAACTGGGGTGTGTTACACCGTCCAGCACACTACTGACACGCATGGCTACAGACAAACTGGAGAGACCTCTGGTAAGCTCTCCTTCCCATATTGGCACTCTCCATGGATGGAAAGCTGTCAAGAGCAGAGCTATTGTTGAGACCCTCTCCCACCGCCACAGAAGGGGAAAGGGCTGCTCAGCCAGGCGGTGACACAGTGTTGGCCAAACTGCATGGTCCCCCGCGCTGGGTGGCCAGCTTCATGCTAACTGCCTGGCACTGACATTCATGCCCCTGACTGACCCAATAGTTCCAGCTGCAACATGGCCAAGCATCCAGTTATGCCCCATTCCCAACATCTTCTCTTCCCCACCAAAGCTACCCAGAACCACAGGCAGCAATAAACACCGACAGAGTACGGAATTCCAGGCTCCAATCTGTGCTGCACTGATGACTGCCAGGTGGCAGTGGAAAGTGGCTTGCTGCCACCCCCATTGCGAGCTGTGCTGTCTGGCCACGCACGGTGTAAACTTCCTTTGGGTGAGAGAGAGATGTGGGTAAAGCCAGGCTGGTTCCTGGTCTGAACAACTGAGACACCAGAACAATGGCGCTTCCCCGGGAAAACCTCTTCCCTACAGCACAGAGGGTACCAATAAGCCCACCTGCCTCACCTGTGCCTCATCTCCCTCTGCCTGCTGTGCTTGGTAACTCCCTCAGAACTTCTGCTCTGTGCACTTTTCTACCTCCATTCTGCTGCGATGCTTCACGTTCTCTGCAATAGCACGGCATCGTCATTAACCTTTATTTTGAAATGAATGGCTTCCCATCCTCAGTACATTGTAACCGTTTTGTCAAGGTTTCATTCCCAATGTTTTGATCCAGATTTCAGTCACGCTCTAAGTTTTTGCCTTTCTTTGGCATTTTCTATTTAAAAACTCATCTTTCAAATAGCATTTCATATATTTAATTTTATGTGGACTACAATACCATCCTAATTTCTGCAATACCATTTTGTGGTTGGTTTCCCCCAAGTTAGCAGAAATCTATTAAAAACTCAAATGCTTCAGAACAACTCTGGTGAACCTCATCCCATGTAACAGTAGGAATTTAAAATACAGATGTCTGTCTGACATGTGGCTTCCTCTTCCCTCATTGGAGAGACATAGGCACGTTCTTGATACAGTTAATCTAAACTATTCCAAATGTTTGTTTTTCAGGTGACCTGCACTTTGCTGTGAATTCCATTGAGAAGACCTCCATTAACCATGAAGGGAGCCCAGGATGACAAGCCTAGATGGTACATCTGCACTGCAGTCAGATGAGTTTCTGTCACTAGTGTCAGCTAGTCCCCAGCAGTTTCTCTCTTACTCAGCACCCACTGCTTACCAATGCAAAGCACAACCCAGTCTGAAATGGCTTTTATCTTCCTCTGCACTGATGGGACTCTTACACACAGGTACTGGCCTCTGGCACCACCTGGTATTTAGTGATCACACAAGGAAGAAAAGTCTATGACGTTCAGTGTTTGTATCCTGTGTTAGGTGCTGCAGGCTGGGTTTTCAACTGCCTCCTCCAGTAAACTTGCTGCAGCCCTCTGACGTGCAGTTCCCTCGTCTGGCTGCAAATTGCCACATAAGCTACACTTAGGTTTGATGGAGCACAGTATCTTTTTTCAGTTCTGGCCCTGCCTAGGCACTTTGGATAAATCATGAATCTTCAGCAGACAGGTACTGGCCCAGGGCACCCGTCATGTTCCTTTAAAAAACAACTCTTCGCTACACAGAAAAGTCATTGTACTTATTCCAGTTGAAAATGCTGCAAGGTACAGAAATACCCTCTGTACATAATGGCAAATTTCAGATGGTAGCTGTTTGGCAACATGCAGACTCCAAACCCCTATCCTACACTAGGACTGGTGCAAGCATAACAGTACTGTGCCATGGGGTTAAGTGTAGATTCAAGGAAGCTTGCATCAAAAGCAAGGAATTCTATGAAGAATCACACAAGTTGCCCATCTTTAAGCTAATGACATCAC
The DNA here is from genome assembly GCF_963924245.1 of Chroicocephalus ridibundus. Classification (NCBI taxonomy): domain Eukaryota; kingdom Metazoa; phylum Chordata; class Aves; order Charadriiformes; family Laridae; genus Chroicocephalus; species Chroicocephalus ridibundus. The sequence goes on from NC_086316.1 coordinate 86,856,840, forward strand.
TTTGTGAGGACCTTAAAGATGCTAGCTAATTTTGTGGTGAGCAGAAGACAGAAATGTCCAATCATGAGTGGCTTTGTCTTGTATTAAGGATGTGTAAGTGGGAGGAAAAAATACAAGAATGGGGTATAGTAGTACTACAATATGGAAAAATCTGGGAAAGAAAACATTTTTTCTATAGCAGCCTGAGCAACAACACTGTGCAAAACTTATTACTAAGTGGCATCTTCAATATATTGATGTTTACGTAGCAGCTGAACCCACAGGGTCACAGGTGCAGACACACAGAAGGGAAGCTGTTCTCCAGTGAACTGTGGTGCACTCAATGTCCAAGACTCAAGATGTGCAGGTACCAATACAGAGAAGGGTTACAAGATAATCCAGGCAGATGGATTAGTTTGTCTTCAAAACCTTGCCCGGGTGTTAAATCCCAGGTACCGAGACCATAGAATCAGCTCCTTTCTTTGTTGCTGGCATCAGCATCTGGATGACTTCAAAATAATGTCACGAGGCAAAAGACTAAAGTTATCCCCCAGAGGGTCATTGGTGCCTGTCACCACTACGTATCTTCAAGAGGAGTTTTTGCAAGATGGCACAGTGCAACTCAGTGCTCCGAAGAAATGAAGTCTCTAGGTTCTCTTGCTTTCTTGGGCACTGTTTGCTTTATAGTTGATGAGTTTGGTAGATTTTTGATTTTCATGGATGTTGCTTTCCGCTGTTTTTGATGAGTGGTTCGGAGAGATTTCAGCCCCAGCATCTCACAGTACTTATTGCACTGGTGGAGGGCTCTGAACTGCTCAATGAAGGAAAACGAGCAGTTGCCTTTAAAGCCTTTGTATCTGTAGTAACAAAGAAAAAAAAAGCCAAATGGGATTTCAAGATTCATTTTCAGCACAGGGAGGCAGAGCATGAGTGTTCACTCAGAAGCAAATTAAAAACATTAAGCAAGTCTCTTCCACCCATGCTGTTTTGAAAAGCACTAACTGTCACAGAAAATCAAAGCGAGACACTGAGGGGTGAAAGAAACCAGGTAATAAGTAGTGGCAGAAGCGGGAAAAGGGTTGAAGAGCCAGGTCTGTGTCCTGGCTACTATTTTTCATTTCATTTAGTTGGCAATATAATTGTCCACTGGCTAACTTTTTCTCAGTAACATATAAATGAAATCCATTATAGATCATTCTCTATAAACAGTTCTTTCGACTACCATGAAGAGACAAGGTTGCAGCACAAGGTGTTGGCAGACCAGAAGCTGTTTTCATCCAAACCATGTACGTAAATTCTGTGCTACGCTCCTCCCTCAGCCAGGCTTGACTGCAAGATCTCAAGGATTTTTTTGCCACCCCTGGACATGTTCCAGGCCAGGTTGGATGGGGCACTGAGCAGCCTGATCTAGTTGAAGATGACCCTGCTCATGGCAGGGGAGGATGGGCTAAATGGCCTTTAAGGGTCCCTTCCAACCCAAACTATTCCATGATTCTCTCTGTGATTCTAAGGAGCCAAGCCTTCCTGCGGAAGGCAGTCTCATCCAGCCTTCACAGTTCCCAAGCCACCACCGTATCTCCCACTGCTACTTCTCCCTTCTTCAGTGGGCTAGCAAAGCCAGGGAGTAGGCCCAGCACCTACACCCCTCTTATCCTCACCCTGCCACTGGTTGCTGACATTCCTTCTGGTGCCTGCTGTTTAAGCTCAATCAGCTTTTTCTAAAAGCTGCACCTGCTTTTTCAAGTAGTAATTTTTGGTCAAATTACCAGGGTGGAGAAGGGAGAAGGCAGGCCAGGGTGCTCCTCTCCTTTTTTGGTAACCTTAGTAAGTGCATGTTCTACCCTATTCTTTTGGTTCACTGGACACACAAGGTCCTGAGATATGAACTGTGAGTTACCACTGCACAAAAAAATAACAAGATTTAGCACTGAAATGAACACAACGGGCTCACTGCACAGCATTCCAGAGAACTTCTATGCAGATTGCAGAGTGCTAAAGAAAACACTGTTGCTCTGAGAAGGTCAAACTCTTTCTGACAGATCAGCCTCTTTATTGCAAAATAGTTTGCCAAACTTTCTCCTACAAAAGAATGGTGCCAGTGGTGAAAATATAATAAAATACCTCATGAAAAAAAGGGACGATATCTGCATGAATTTATACCTAACTGTCCCATTTTGCATCTCTAGTCTTCCTCTGCACAGAAGGAGTAGAAAAGCTGAAACCTCATGCTGACTGCTTTCCTAGCATCAGTAATTCCACCCCAGGAGGAAAGAAATCTCTTCGGTGGACAATGTGATTCTGAAAGTTTGTCTAGTATACCTAAAAGCTAATATTTATTGCTTATTCAGCACATACCAAAACAGTTATGTATATTGGCAGTCCCCCTTACAGCCGAAAAAAGTCATCTATACATTTTGCTGGTGCTGCTTTGAAACAGTGTCGCAATTGCCTAACCATGGAGGATGGATCCCCAATTATTTGAGGCAAGCTGTTGCAGCCATGGTGCTGAAGACTCTGCAGATAATTGTAAAGTGAACAGCACACCTTAATCTTCTAAGGAATTAAATAATTACTGCTGGTTAACTTCAATAAGAAAAACTATTCTGGAGTTCAGCTTTCTCATCGTAAGTATTTAGGAGTCTTTTTTGTCTTCTCATACCAATATTTTATTTTCAGATTCTCTGAAGTCAGAGTTTTTGAATGTTAAATATGTATTTCAAGGAAGGGAACCTCCAAATGTATTTTGCTATTATTTGTCATGTGAAGCTGTTCGTACCAGACCAAGTTACCCTCTAAGTTAGAGGTAGCGAGCCTGCACTGCTCTAGAGAAACCACTCAGATAGCCTGCTATAAACAGACAGATGAACCTCAAAGTCTCAATATTTTTTTTTCCTCTCCTCTCCAAGTAAGTTACGTGCTTACCCAAAGGAAGTTTAAGCCTCTTACTGCCATTGTTACTTCAGGAGTATGCCCTGGAGTTCAGCAAGATAATGAACTGTTATCTCACTCCTTTGGAGAAATAACAGACTTGAGACTTTATACTTGAGCTCCTTTCCTAGAGCCGTCAGGTCTATGCTGCAGACACATCAGCAGAACATGAGTTCCACGGGCAAACACACCCCTGCGCTCAGCAAGAAAATCTCTTTATATCAAGCATTGACCCTGACTCCAGAAACTAGTTAAAGCAGAGCAATGCGCTGTCAGCAGAGAGCAATAACTGAGATCAAAATATTCCGACGAATTCATCATAAATATTCAGTCAACCATTGGGTCTTTCCGGGGAGTGCCCGTGGTGTGTGAGTGCTGGGTGCCGCAGCAGTGGCGCGTGTGACACGAGGGAGCTGCAGGGTCTGAGCAGGTGCCGAGGCTCCGTGCAGCAGCCTTTGGGCAGCATCTGCTTACCCTGCAGCTGCAACCCGCCAGTTCTGCTGCCACGCTGACGAGGAGGCAGCATTGCTCCTGCACTGCGTGTAGGCCTCTTCCGTCAGAAATATTAATGATTAGGCACCTCCAGAGCTACCAATTAGGTGAGAAGTTTCGCTGCACTGAATGCTCGCTATTTAATTTGTGGCTGCAAAATGACCACACACTCTTGCTCTTGGTCTCCCTTTCTTATTTTTTCCTAGATAGCCATTTTGTTGCAGCTAAAGAAAATTTCTTCATCTCTTTTTCTCATGTCATAAAATTACGATAATATTCATTTCTTTGTGTAAATAATCTCGGAAAGAAAAAGTTGAGCTAAAAAAAATCCACTTTTCTCATGAAGCCTGTCTAAATGGCTTTCCAATCCGTACTTGCTGTTTCTCACTTCCTGTATGTCTGTGAAGGAACACCTAAACAAAGAGCAGAAAGGGCACCATTTGCTCAGATGACAGTATGAGTAAGAGCCACTTTAAATGAACAACCGAATGCTCTGCTAACTAACTTTAGCTTTAGAATTCAACAAATGCCAGAAATATTTGCAGTGAAAGTAAGAGCATAAATACCTTGTGAACAAGAGACAGAACATTTATATTAAAAACACATGATTATTTTTATCTTACTAGCTTTGCTCCTAAATCTAGCCATCCTCATTTCCCTTCTCTTGAAATAACAGGTTTGCATTCGATCTTGCGGCTGCAGACATGGCGCGGGTGACACTCCTTGTCCATTTGGGAAGCTGTGAGACCAGAATGAGCCGCGTTTGGCTCTGTGGTGTGCAGACAGCCCCAGGTCTTACAGCGCGCCACAGGAAAACAAGTCGACAGATGCAAGACCAAAGTTGTGCATCTGAGTTCTCCCAGCTGGCTGCTGTTTGTTAGTCACCGCTTCCACAGAGCCCCCCTTGTGCGCTTCCAGACTGCATCATTTGTTCTGGACAGACCTAATGACCATAGCTCTGCTGTAATTTGGCAGGACTTGTGAGCTTAATTCAAACCATTCTGTGCTGTTATAGCTTGTGGTATGTGTAACTGGGGGAAGATCTCCAATAGTGAATGGCTTCTAAATTATACAGTTAGTATTGCGCTCTTATGTTTTGTGTTCAGGAACGCCAAACTATTGACCATTCCAAGCCTTGAAAAATATGAATCTGTTATTTTGCCCAGCACGCACTATTAATTCGCTCACTAGATGGCTGATAAATAAAACCCAGACAGAATTCCATCTCCCAAACTTGACAGCTAGGGGTCGGCCCTAAGCAAATCTTGCTTAAATCTGAAGGGAAAATGTTGGATTTGTCCCCAGGCTTAAACTCCCCAATGCCTCTTGTTGCCATGTTGAGTAAAACTAAATTTGTCCATGCCCTGAAATCAGACAGACTTTCAGACCCACATTTGGCAAAGAGCACTCCTGGTAATCATCATGACCGTGGGTCATATTCCTGACTTCTTCATCTTTGTGTTTACCAGCCTTGGATAAATAGCCAGGCACTTGTGCACGGCTCTTCCACTGGCTCACTGGTTGCACTTAGAAGCCTGTCACTGTGTTGTATTATTTTTGTTTACTTTGGCCAAAGAATCTACTAAGTAGCTTATTTAAAGGATTGATCGCCTGACTCTGGTGCACCCCAGTGGCTACATTAAAAATACTTTCCAGGCTTCTCGGTTTCCAGTTAGGCTTCGCCCTCTGCTGACAGAAACTGTAGTGCAGCTACTCCTACGCCTCGCATTACTGACCCTCTGCTTTGGGTTCCTTTAGTTCCCAACTCATGGCAAAACAGCCACAGAAAGGAGAGACGATCAGAGTTACTCTGAAGAGAGCTAATTGTTGGAAACATCAGTCTCTCCACAGCCTCTACAGGAAGCGGGGGGAGGATAAAGAAAAAGGACACATAAATGCTCATCAGAAATGTTTGTTCAGAGTTGGAATGTGAGTCTGGGTCCCCCCGAAGAATCACTAACAGCAATGAGCAATGCTGACTATAGGTACTACATGGTGTTCATTGTGCTTGGCTTACAAGAAACACTGGGGGATAAATAGTGGCTATGAATAATTCATGACAGTTGCCATACTGGCTTTTGCAAATTCACCAATGACAGTTTCCCTATGACAGATTATTTGAAAGTTTGATTATGCCATGGGCATGGAGGGGGTAGGGAAGATGGATTACGTTTTTTCAGGGTTTTTTTCCCCCGATCCCAAGTTTAACCTTAGCATGAAATCAGAATTGTATTTAATTTACAGTCCAACCAGGAACAATATGAATGTTTTTCCATTCATCAGGGACCACAGAAGCATTTCCCAAGGATATTTTCCGTTTGCCCTGATATGACTGGCCCAGGCTCAGAGAACTGGAGGCAGAGGAGCCATCTGTCATCAGTGAGGTCACTACCTCTGCAAAGAGCGCTTGAGGAAACTATGGGAATTTCTATAGGCAATTACAACAAAAATCAGCTTTGTATCTTCTCTAACAACACAGTTAAAATAATTACAATATCATAGTATATCTTTTAGTTAAGTAGGACTATGTATGTTCCCCCCGACATGTGAGACAGACAATTTCTCAACAGCATGGCTGCACACTCCCAAAAGCAGCGATAGCCAGTAATACAGATGAATTCTGTGTACTGCTTTGTTTTCCCCACCAAGGCTCGCAGAATTAAAAATCAAACTAAAGCTACTAATGCAGAGGTGTCCTTTCTGGGAAAGGAGCATGAAAGAAAAATACAGGACCAGGAAAAATTTATTGTCTTGTAGCAGTATCATTAGCTAAATGACAAACAAAACGATACTCAACATTTTCAAGAGGTTGTTGATGAAAGGAAATGATATTCCCTTATCTGACTGAGGTGATCCTTACTACAGCTTGAATTGCATATTCATATTCTCACTTCACCCTCCTCTTCCCTAGTCCAACATGTGCTTTTATAGGAGTAATTTCCCATAGTGAGGTGGACAATAACATCCATTAAGGCATTCCTATAAATCTTCTGATTCCAGAAAACAGCTTTGCCTCAATAAAATTTTTATGACTTTTTTGTTTTATAACAGGATGATGCAACTTAATTTCAACTGATTTCACTTTGGATCCGCAGCTAAAAGAGTAAATCAATGTAAATTCTGAATGGATGCCAACCTGCAAATGTTAAGGATTTTCCCAGAATATTCTGGCGTCAAATTTTTAATAATTTAAAAGACATTATGAGGATTTTTTCCAATACCATGGGTATATAGGCAAGCTCCAGTTTAGTATCAAGGCTGAATACATGTGTTTGGATCTGTTTTTTTCTATCAGTTTCTCAACAAAGAGTATGAATTCAAAGCATTGGTCACAGGCATTTACACCCATCCCCTTTCCCTTCCCATCAGCGAGCTGATTTGAATGACTGCCTGCACTGCCCATTTCTATCAATGGCTCTTTTGACCTGTGGTATGGCTAGAAGCTTTAATTAACAGAAACTTAAGAGAAGTGGAAGAAAGTTAGAACATTAAAGGCCTATATTTTTACACACACACTGAAGTCCCCAGAAAGACCCGAAGCCATTGCAAAACTACTAGGAAACAGGCCTTTTTAAATATTATGAACAGATCTTTCGTTATAGCCCAGAATTACTGCTTTTGAGAGAGAAGGGAAAGAGATACCATCAAATCCCTTAATACATTTCATTTTTTATCAGATAAGCGGCCTATACAAAGCTAAACAGACACTTTCCCTCCCCCCATGCAGCTGACAAGAACGTGGGCTCAAGAAAAGCCTCCAGTCACTGCCTGCTATAGGAAGAAAACTAACTCCAAGTTCTAAACTGAGAAAAGAGTCTATAAAAGCTTGTGTCATAAATACATAGTCTAAAGCTTTGCCACTTTTGCTGGCCGCAAGAGGGATTTCAGCTGCAAATTCCTTTCAAAAAGGGCAACACAAACTTTGGCCCCTTTGGGGCATCTCCTTCTCTAGTTCCCGCAAGTACTGTGGTAGACATCCTCTCTTCTAGGAGGGCAGAAGAGTCACCTTGGCTACTGGCAGCAGGAGGTAGCAGTAGGGCTAGATAGGCATAAGCACTTGTCCTTGCATTAGCTGGGGCAGGTGCTAGTGAGTGACGCACGGCTGGAGCTCTGGCCCCAGCAGCGTGCTGGGGTTTGAGGTGTTTTCTCCATCCTCAGAAGCTCTGGCCAGCACAAACACCAGGTCTTTTGCTGTACCCCAGGCTGGAGCCAGTGGTGGCTCTGCATTTTTAGCCCTACCTTCCTCTAGCTGATGTACCACCAAGTAAAGTGCCATACTTGCTTAAAGTCACCAGAGACCTTGATCTCACTCTTGAAATGCCCTTTAAGTAGCCTATTTTAAGGGTGGCATGAAGGAAAAGCAAAGCCCAACCTCTAGTGCAGCCCCATCCTTTTAGAACAAAATAAATGTGTTTCCCTTATAGGCAGATTCTCATAAATATGAACAAAAACAAACTAAAAGAGTCAGATGAGGATTGTTTGCTTCCAAAATTAAAGCAACAATAAATTTCCAGCGCACCCTCTCCCAACATATTTACACTGTGAAGAGATTGATGTGTAAAGCAAAACCGTGCAGTTGAGAAATAATTTTTCACTCACCCTTTGGCCAGTGTTGCTATGCCAACATCAGTTAGCTTCATTCCTACACCTACAAGGCACCAAGGAAACAGAGGGTTTATGTTACACCAGAATTTCTAGGAATATCTTCAGATTCAAGAGCACCATATATAGAGGCATTAAATATTATTTATTGATTCATGGGTTTAATTTTAATTATTTATAACCATTTTTTCAAAACATTTAAAAGTACGCCAATAAAAAATAGTATGTTTGTGCTCTGTACCACTAGCAATTTCTAGAAGTCGGTCTCATACCAGTAGTTTACAGATAGCAAGGTGATAAATAGAGCATAATTTGTTCCCTGTGCTTCATAGTCGGGGCCAGGGGTGGGAGAGGAGTGACTGCTTTTGGTGCACTGCGCTTTGATGACTGCATTTTAAAAAACATACAAAATCTTTGCTTATGCCCCTACCCTGAGATGTGTATATTTATTTATGGGGTTTGTGGTTTTGATGCTTTGCAAACTTGGACTACACTGTTTATCAGTAGGAATTGCATATTTGCTTTGCTAATCAAATAGCAACAGGTCAGTCAACCTTTTTACTTTTTGGGTGTAAGATCCAAAATCCCTTTCTCATTCAGTATTTCCAAAATCTTGGGGGTTTTAACCTGTCCCTTTTCTGACTAGTTTATAGGCAAAATCCAGTCTTATAGTGTGCAATTTTTCCTGCACGAGAAAATGAAGCTCTCAAGACCATTGTCCTTGGAGAATACCCTCAGAAATCTCAACTGGTGTGCCTGAAAAATGCAGCCTAGATACTCAAATGCAAACATGGTAAGAGAGGAAGGATGTTTCTCTTCAACAGCAGCAGGTATATTGCCCTTTGTTCCACTGCATTCCACTGTTGAGAGACTGTTGGTAAGTATTTAAATACAAGAAAAAGTGAAGGACTAGGATGTTATTAACAACTGAAGTCTTTAATTCACAAGACATTTCATTAGCTTCTGGCAAGTGAGACAATAGGCCAGATTTGACTTGTATTGAGTGTCCTGATTTACTAAGGGGATATGTGGAAGAACAACCCTTCCATTAAAAGTGTAAAGTTTGGTTTTTCTTTTCCAAACTGTCTTCTTACAAGAACATAAGGTAGGCAAAAATTCCCTTTCTCTGCTGATTAGATAAACGTCATAATACTGCATAGGTTAATACACATTAGCCCCTGCTGCCCCAGTAGGCAATTAGTTAATGTCTTTCTCTCCCCTCGGGTAACACAGACGCAAAAATAAACACAGTGCACTTAAAAAATGCTAAAAAATAAAACATCCTAACTCTCTCTCCTATCTTTTATTCTGATCTGCATGAGATGCTGAATTGTTCCAGGGCCAGGGTACTGTCCACATCTGGAGAAGACTCTGCCCATTACAAGGTAATGGAAGAAGCACATTCAGCATTGCCAACGGGACACAGAAAGCCAAGAATAACATTGCTCAGAAATAAGTCTCTGGAAGTTCTGCAGTTACAGGGACTGACTGTGAGTGGTCACCGGCTGGTATCGGGGGAAAGACATTTTCTTGCCCCCACTTAGATGACTCACCTTGCAGGTCAGTGACAAGCAAGCTCCCATTGGTCTTCTCATACACCCAGTGCTGGAAGGTGCAACACTTCTGGCCAGCCTCTGAGTCTCTTCTCAGGAAATTCACTTCCTTGCCATCCCTGACAGAGTATTTCACAAATTCCCCAACCAGCTCTTCCTCCACTGTCGCATAGGGGATGTTATTAGCAGGGCGATGAACAAGAAAAACAGGAATGATCCTGAAATCAAGGGATAGAAACTAATAAAATCCAGAGAATTCTGTCAATGAAGGAGTAAGAAACAGACAAAGTGGCCAGTGATCTCAGGGAGTGAATGAACAGCTACCAAGTTTAAACCAAGCCAGGAGACATCCAAATAAGGTTGAGAACTTCTAGGCAGCTCTAGGACATAACTGCATTATCCTCTATGTGCTTATTTCTTTGTATTATTTACTCAGATTTAAACTTTTTCAAAGCATGGTTTCTAATGTTGTCCTACTACATCCCAAACCCTAAACTCTGCACAATAAAGGGTGCTGGCTTATTTCAGAGCTTTAGCTGCTCATGCTGACTGATACATGATTCAGTCTTTGTGAGGTGTTAAGTACCTGCAAATCTGATCCACTCCAGAAAGAGCTTTGCCCAAGACCCGTGTAAGTGGAGGATTTCTCAGACTAGGCTTGCTCTATTTACCTTATAAAATGTTGCAAGGAGTATACCGTCTTTTAAGTACAAGTTTGGTCTCACAAGGGCTGGCTAGAAGAAGGGAATCTAGCCTTAAAATTTTGAAATTAAAAAGCAAACCAAAAGCATACGCATATTATCTCTTTTTGCTCTTATCTGCTGTCTTCCAGCCAATTGTTTAGAATAAAGCACGAGATCTGAACCGTCCATGTGCCTGCTATTTGTGCCAGACCTCTACAGTTTGTAGGGTCCGTGCTCTCTCTTTCATATCAAAACTAGAAGTTACATCCCATGCCTAGAGAAATCTCTCAAACACAAATTTTACCAAGAGCAGTGTATTTCCAGAAAAGAAGCTGACTTGCACAAATATTTTCTCCAAAAGATTTCACTGCCACCTCCATCACTATTTCTAATCCTGAAAAGGTGGCTTTAAGGAACCATTCCAGAAGCTGTGGTTTAAGTGATCCTTTTTTTCAGGGAATCGATGCAGCTGAGCAGATCTTGTGTCACCTAAACTGAGATGGAGATTCAGCCCGCTGTCAAGCATGTAGGTCTTATCCTTGAAGCAAGGCAGATGGAATTTCAACCATCCATTGCAAATTCAACTCTACACAGTGGCCTGACACTGGAACAGCAAATCCTTGAAAAGATCTATTACAAATCCTCAAGGTGCCACTTCCCAGCCTCAGAGGCAGAGGCTAACCTGTACTGAGCTATTGGTCTGATGTACACATATTCAGGAAATGGAAACTTCTGAAATGAAATAAACCAGTCTTTGGGGAAAGTTAGAATCAGAGTTGAGCTTTCTGGCTTAAGCCTCTCTCTACACAGAAAACTTGCCTAAGGAGTGACTTCATACCAGCTTCAGAATGAGCATGATTTCTCTCAAGATTTCATTTTTAATGGAAAGTTGGAAGGCCTGACTTATCCGCTACTGCTGTTACTAGATGATACTGGTAGTATCACCTACTGGTGTTACTTCACTAACACGAATCATTTCCTCTAAATTTATATCAAAATCATGCCTTTTGCCTGCTACTTACTGTCTTTACTCCTTATTATTCTTCTGTAATGGGAACGGAATCTCTCCCACCACCTTGATATTCAGTATTATTTAGGTCATGATTCCCACTGTAACACTGTTCTCAGGATTACTCTTTCTTCTTCTTTAGTAATTACACCTAGCAGTCAGTGGGCAGCTGTGACACAGGACAATATGTATACACATACGTGTGTATGTGTATAAAAATATATATATACTCACTCTGGTACTTCCCCAAAGCCTTCCAAGGGCTCAGCTTCAGCTGCATATATCTTCGCATACTCTCTTGCAGTATTTTGGACGTAGCATTCCTATATTACAAACAGATGCCTATGGAATATTACTCAAAACTTTTAACAGATTGTCTGCATGAATATTTGCAAGACAACTTTTCCCCACAATTCTTGCTTACAAAGGACAGGGGAAGCTTACCTGCAGTGCTAGTTTGTAGTTCTTTTGAACTAGATCATCCTTACTCTTGGTCCCATATGTGATAGCATTGTGCACTTTGAGAACACAGGCGTGGCCAGGACTGAACACTGGCACGAGGCCTTGCATCACTTTACTCCGGAAGGCTTTCCGGTGCATGCCTTCACCAAAGTGAAGCTCTTCTGTAGCTATTATTCCATGCAGGTTCCCACCAAAATAGCTGTCGCTGATGAAGTCTTCTCTGAACATGAGCTGCATGAATTCGATTTCTTCCACACCTAAAACACAATGCCACTTTGTTCTGCACAACATCCTTCTGCAGTCACAGGGAAAGGGGTGCGCATGGGAGAACAAATGCATCTTTCCATAGAGTTATTAAAGAAAACGCTCAATAGAAACAGAATACATGGCCTCACTTGTGTTAATATGGGGTTGGGACCCTGCTCCTCTAAATGTAGCTTGTTGCCTCTAACATCTAAAGCCAGCATGGAGAAAGGTGGCAGTTCAGGTTCATAAGGAGAGAATACAGAGTGTAGCACACAGAAAAGAGAGGTAAAGATCACAGAAGGTAATAGTTTTCAAAAAAACCCCACCTATTAGGGGAGTTGTAAACTGGAGCTTCAAATGAATGTGAAGAAAGTCAAGCTGACTGAGAACTAAAGAGGCATCGAGGTAACACAGATCCTGACAACTCTGTTTTTTTGGGAAGCCAGAGACAGTAAAAAGCTAATGTGCAGCAGTGTATGTAGATATGAATTTAGAAGTAGAACACAGTTATGTGCCCAAAGTGCTCAGAGCACATTCTTCTGAAGCTAGCCTGTCTTTTCAGAAAAGCCAGAAATTGCTGGTACAACCAGAGCTTGTTTTAGATTTCAGCCTGGAATCTTTTCAGGGAAAGATTCTGCCAACATGTTCATAGAGGCATTCAGCTGAAAGAGATCTCAGTCCTTATCCGATACAACCATGATGGAAACACGCCTTTCCTAGTACCAACCACATTCACTACATCAGCTCCAGAGTTGCAGACTGGCATGTTAACGTGTTTACTGCTTTTCAATCTGGCAAGCACCAGCTTAAAAACAGGCTGATTAGCAAAGGCAGAAGAAAATAACAAGATTTTTATTTCATAAGTGATTTTGAGTAAGAACCACATGTCTATAAATGACCATGTCAGTCTCAATCAAAAAGCAAATACATCAATTTTAGCGATCTTTATATTCAGGAGAAATTAGGAAAATAGTATTTCTCTTATCCCCACCTGTGGCTTTTGAAGGGACCAGTAGTATAAGAATGTGTGCCTAAGTTTGTTACAGCTGAAATCAAGCAGGATTATGGATTTCACCCTTTCAAATGATCATTGGAATACAAATGGAAAAAAAAATGTAGGAGAGGGGAAGTGGTTAAGGTTAAGCACTGAGAGAAACTAAAAAATTCTAACTGCACTTCAAGTCTCTCTAATCATAACATTTCAAGGAACATCCATGGAAAAGATAAATAGGAGAACAACCAGTCTATACAACCCAGCAATGACATCCTTCCAGCTCCCCTCTGTAGTTATCTCTGGGTTCTATTACCTCTCTCTGAAGCACAGAGGAACCAGTGCACGTATAAAGCTAGGACTAGAAGGCTCCTTAACTCCACCTAAAATTCTCTGTTGGTCAAAGTTATACAGTGCTGTTGCATGAAAAGTCCCGTCTTTATTTTAACAAGGAACGAAATGTTTAATTTTATTCTTTTTAGAAAAAGAAAGACAAATCAATTGGCCGAATGAAGTACTTGATTAGTACAGTGTGTACGGAAATGATAAACCAATTTGCAATGCACTGTCTATCTTTAGCTGCAGCACAGCAAGACATATGCCGAGTGTGATTAAACACAAGTTAACATATGGGGAAAGCATTCCAAATCTTCAGGACCATCTTTCTCTTGGAGTAAAGTTACACAGCAGGTGACTTGCAAAGACCATGTGTTCAAGCACCACTGGCAAGCTTTTCTGCTAAAAGAGCTTTCGGTGCTCTGTGTGTGTCTGCATCTCTGTATGATGTGATGCAATGCTCTTTCAGTGTCTACTGTGTGTGAAATGCTACTGCAGCAAGCTAACGAGAAGTTACACAGTAAAGTTCAAATCAGTAGTTTGTCACAGCAGGTACTCCATCACTCTGCACAAACCGTTCCATCCTACATGAGTTTCCCATGGGATAACTGTCAAAATGTCTCAGTCTGATATATTTTTCCACCCTTTGTTCTACTTGAAAATCAGAAGGAACAAAGATTTGAGCACACCCTCAAGAAGATGTGTGTACTTACCTTCCCAATTCTGAAAACTTGAGAGATGTTCCAATACTACAAGGAAACAGAAAAACAGATTTTGTAGTAAAAAATAATACGAATGGAAACTGCCATTGTCATTATTATTAATCAAAATTATAAACTGGGGTTTACCTTCAGAGGTCAGATTAAACTCAGCAGTCACCTTTCCATACACATTATTCAAGCAGCAATAATACATTCCCTGGTCTTTGTTGCTGGCTTTAGCTATTGCCAAAGAGACGGGAGAGTCATCCTGGGCACTGTAACAGAATGTTAATTTTCCACATTAATACTTTTAAAAGATCTGTCCTGATTATTCCATGTATCTCTCCTCCTGTCCCTGTAATTTATGTCCCTCGCTGCAAAGACTGATTCAAATGTGATGTAAGTAGACAAAATATTTTATTTCACCCTACTTAGGAGAATCCAGACTATTATGTGTTTCTCAAAAGATGATCCTACTACATTCTGACAGAAAAGTGCCTCAATCAAATACAAAAATAATTAAATCACACTGAAAGGCATTCTAATATTCCTATCAATATCTTGCCAAATATATAAGGAATGGATATATGAAAGCTGAAAATGTTGTGTGCTATTCCTCAATATTGATTCCTCACTCAGCTTTCTCTGTTCCTTTGCTTTTTCAAGCCATGTATTTGCTCTGGGATGTCTGTGTATGCACCTTCACAAACAGCTCGGAGGCAGCTGTTATCGGGGCGCAGTGACACGTGAATGCAGCTACAGTACTTGCAGACCCAGGCTGGCTCTGGAAGCAATAAAACTACACTGCAACAGTGCTATGATGGAGTGAAAAGTCCTCTTAGACCATGAAGGTTTTCATATCTACCACAGTGGATGCCTATGGAAGTATTTATCAGCAAACCAGATAATCTATGCAAGGATTACAGAGACCTGGCTATTGTGTTTCAAAGCTTTTGTGCAGTTAATTAGCGAAGCCCCCTTTAAATACCGAAAGGCCGCAAGAAGGTCTCCCTAGAGCCATCTCTTGTTCAGGCTGAACTCAGAGAGTTCAACCTGAACTCTCCATGCCTTTCTTCACAGGAGAGGTGATCCAGTCCTTGGATCATTTCTGTGGCCCTCCTCTGGACCTGCTTTAACAGGTCCAGGTCTTTGTTGGGCTAGGGACCCCAGAACACAGTACCCCAGAACTGGACGCGGTACTCCAGCTGGGGTCTCACGAGAGCAGAGTAGAGGAGGAGAATCACTTGGCCACGCTTCTTCAGATGCAGCCCAGGATATGATTGGCTTCCTGGGCTGCAAGTGCACATTGCCAGCTCATGTCCAATTTTTTGTCCACCAGTATCCCAAGTCCTTCTCTGCAGGGCTAATCTCAATCTGTTCATCCCCCAGTCTGTATTGATAGTGTGGAATAATCACGGCAAGCTCTACATTGCATGTTAGTTGTTTCAGCAATTTGCTTCCACCACACAAGGTCAGAGCGCCTCCCACATATTAACCAAGGGTGTTTATGTTGTTTGGCTGGGTGCTGAGGTTCAAACTTCATCTGATCTTTTACAGTACTCAAAAGCTGGATGAGACTGCTTATAAACAGGCTGAGAGGAATTACTGGTGATGGAATGCAAACTATGACAATAGTAATGCACTGTGTGAAGATATGCTTCTTAATTACCCTGTTTAAACTTATTTTTTGCACCTATCATACTAACCCTCCTAACAGGTACAAGAGTGAATCACTGTCATATTTCCCCAAAAGCTATTTAGAAACTACCAGTCCTTCAGAAACATTCACTCACCTTCTCTGCAGTCGAGCTAGTAACTTGGAATCTTTAGTCCATGTAATGGTGGAGTCACCATGAATGTCACCAAATTGACAGCATAGCTTAATATTTCCAGAGCAGTCAGGGAACAACTCTGCTTGGATTTTCTTCAGCAGCTTGGGAGCTTGAAACAGAAGAGCCACAGTTTAGGATTAGAAGATAATGACATTGTTTTGGCATTTTAAAGGAATCCCAGAATGATTTGCAGATGTTAAGAACACGAATCTGACAACACTGGTAAACAATGATGATTTCTTCTGATGCAGAAATCAAGGCTTTAAAATACAGAGGTTTTAAAATACCGATTCAGGGCCCCACACAGTCAATGGAAATGTTTTCAATGCAAAGACATTCTGAATTTATGGAAAAGGACCCGAGGGAAGTTCTAGACTGAAAAGGCATCAACATAAAATAACTTGTTAATCAAAATACATTCTCTGACTAAAGGAGCAGCCGGTTTTATCAGTAAAAAAAGACACCGCAAAGGTACAGCATACCATACGGCTACATAATGAGAATTCCTATTAACTGAATACTTGTAACTAGTAGATTTTTTAACTGATCACAGCCTTTGAGAGAAAAGACTTTAAGTCCCAGCACATGCTCCAAGGTGTTCCTGGAACATAGCTAAAACACACTGCCAGGATGAGACTCTTTGCAAGATGCAGTGGTGGCACCACTTCCTTTAAAACACTGCTGGAGGGAGGACCCCACACTCAGTGGTTAGATATTTGCATTTGGTAATGTCAGTGGCCTTTGCTTCCCTCTGCAGTTTCAAAAGATTAATTTCCCACCTCTAAAGAAAATCCCTACCTTCCCAGCCACAGGGCACATCCCTTTGCTAAACCTTGGGCATTACGCAGAACAAATCCAAGAGTCATTCAGGTTACAGAAAGAGAGCGCTCGCTCACTGTGGGGAAAGTCCTGACAACCTGGTTCTCTGCTAAGACTTGTTTACTGTCTCACAGAATGCTCCAGCATCTTTCTGCAGGCAGGCATGGCCTGAGCAGGAGGATGGAGGGTACTTGGAAAGAAAGGGAATCATCATATACTTAGGGGAAGGTTTTGGGATCATGACACATCCCTGTGCTCAAGCGAGATGTCCCTGCTGGATGTAAGGGATGTAAAATGCAAGATGTTATGTTTCCTACTGTGTTAATTCTGTGCTGCTGCACTCTAAATGAACTGGCATGACACTTCTCCCTCAGGGATCCCATTCCAGCAGTTTAACTTTCCCCGTCTAATGCTGGATCCAACTTGAAGGGTGAGGCACCTGGAATTCACTGCTATGTTTAACTTGTAGTCACTTAAGTCCTTAGGCCTAAGAATCTTGCTGAATCAGGGCTAAAATGACGCAGACAGTATGTGACAAAACTGTAAACAGAACTAATGGCTCCAGATTCCCTGCCCTAACCACAAAGTCGTCCCTCCTGCAGCTGAAAATAATACAAAAGAGAACACTGAGTATATACCAGACTAACCATACCAACCTTCCCGTAATACTGGGCAAAGGTCCACACAACAAAGTACAAACATACATCCACTTCAGTCTAGACTGAAGCAGACTACAAGCAGGTTAAGAAAATTCAGTCTTATCTGATTCAAGCCTGAATGTTTAAAACATTTTCAAGCATAGCCTCAGGTACATGGAAAAAGACCAGGAATTTCTCAACAACCGCAGTTTGTTTGCTCTGCTTTGAAGGAATGTGTCTCTCCTCCCACACATTTGGTTCTCTGGCAAGGGACACATGTTCAAACAGAGAAAAGTTTTGGGGTTTTTTAAATGTGACTGGAAAAGTGGAACTCTCACCAGACCGCACTGTAATTAGAATCTCTGAAGTGCTTCATAGTTGTGTAGCTTACCTTTAGTCACTGTTCAGTCTTGCTCTGATCTATTAAATTATTTTATGCTGTGAACATGAAATATAATATCAAAAGGTAAAAATAAGACCTTGGTCCTTGCAAAGTATCCAGAGAAACCACAAGTACCTTATCTGTCTAGCTGTTACACTCTTGCTAGCCCTGTTTGCATTTTGTTGTACCTGTTAGCAACCCCCTAGAGGCTCTGACAAGCAACCTGAATCCCATTTCAGTTATATCTTCTCTATGTCAACTTAATATTGCTAATTTCATCAGTGTCACTTGTGACCAACAGCTGTGAAAAGGAATGCAGAACCAGCCATTGGTCATCAGATAGAACTGCAAAACATTATGTTTATCAGTGGCACCCTACTAATAACAATAATACTTTACTAGTAATAAAGCCGTTTGGTAACCAAGAGAGGGTAATTGCATTCAGGAGCCACAGTGTAGAAGTATAACTGGGAACACAGCCCTGCAGGAACACAACAACATGCAAGTACTGGGCTTGCAGTTGCTATATTGTGTGTAACTATGTGCTACCACTATGCTACAAATCCCTGAAAAGTTACTTCAAGAGACAAATGGAGAAGTAACTATTTCAAACGGGTTAAAAAGTTCATAAATTAAATATATTTGCCAGCTTGGAAAATGATGTTAGGGAGTGTTCAGCTCTGTGCCAAGGGCACAGCACTAGTCACTAAGTTCATAGAACTGGAAATTGAAATCGGTGAGGGCAGGACCCCTTTAGCTGATGTGATTCAGACTAAAGGAGGTTTGCAGTGTGTTTAAAGAATTTAAATTTCATACTGTAGCCAGAACCACGGGAAAGGACAGAAACGAAAATCAGTTTTCTCTTACCTTTGCTATCCTTTTTCAAAATGAGTTTCCTTTGCTCTTTTCTATCTTCTTTATCAATCATGCCTGCCTCACTCTTCACAGACTTTTTCACACAGCTAGGATCCTTGCTGACATTTCCGCTATCCTCCAGGCGGGGCTTTTTTGACAGCATTGCTGGTGGCAATTTCTTCTTAGCTCCAGTAGCAAAAAGCCCACTTTTTGCTGTGTCTTGTTTGCATTTGATGGGCTCAGGCTCAGCAGCGGTTGGTGGTGTCTGGTAGGATTTTGACCCTTCTTGATTTCTCAGCCTTTCCGCATTAACTGGGAATGGATCATACGTGGTCAGCGCTAAGGAGAACGGCTGACTTCTGCTATAGGGTGGCTGCTCTTGAAAATACTGGCTGTTCCCTGAATCAACTAGGGACGAATTAACTAAACCACTTACTACGCTCTCTGATGTAGTGACTTCTTCATCTTTATCATAGTCCGTAGACTTAATTGAATTACCAACCTCAGTAACCTTACTGGAAGAGATAAAGTCAGGACAGGACTGCTTAGTGCTAATATTCATAATCTGCCTCTGAGCCTTGGAGCTAATTAAAGCGTGCAAAGGAGGCTTTGTTTCAGCTTCATCTGGGTTACATTCAATAGCTCTTTGAATCTCTTGTTTATTTTCACACAAGACTGCTTCCTCCTTGTTTTCTTCAGGTACCTGATGGAATTGATCCTGCAATGCTTTGCAGAAAGTTTCCAGCGTACTCAAATTTTCATCTACTTCGACTGCAATTTGTGTGGATTCAGTTTTTCCCTGACTTCCTCTGCCAGGACAGCCCATTGCTGACACACTGGTAAGAAGGCCCTCTGACTGGCGTTCAGGTGTGAAGAATGGTAATGTTTCTTTTACAGCCAGTTGTTGGACATCTAACTGATGACTGATACCTCTGTAATCCTCACTTGCTATCCTGTGGTTCTCATTTTGAGCCTTTCTAGGCAGTGGAGTACTAACTGATGTTACACTTCCAGATGCGTATGCGTGATGTTCTGAAGAATCTGTTTTTAACTCTTCATCAGAATTAAAGGCGCTGTCAACAAAAAATACATGCTGTTCTGATGTATTATGAGAGGAAACTGCAGTCTGACTCTCCGAAACATGACTAACTCCTGACTCACAGGAAGTTTCAGACCTTTGTTCATCACCTGTGCATATCTCTCTCTGTTCTTCTCCTGTTTTACGTGGTTCATATCTGGGCATCTCTACATAAAAATCTCTTAAAAATGGATCCTCAGAAGAGGGAGTGAATGTCACTTCCTGTTTTTCTATTTCTGTCGGTCGGTCCATATTTTGGAGTAGATTCTTACGTGTTAGGGTTTCGGGAGCCTTACTTAAATTAGGCAATTGCATTAGGTAACCGTATTTCTGTGCATTAGAAACAACTCGAGAATCTTGACAGCCGTTATTTTCTGAAAGATGATAACTGTCAGAATTAATGTCATTTTGTGCATTCAAGTCTGAGTGATTTCCATTTTCTTGTAAATTCTCTTCATAACTTTTATGTATGGTGTTTACAGAAGAGTGTTCTTCATGTGTAAATTGATTGGTATTTTCACTGGGGAAAATGTCTTTCTTTTCAGGGAAATAAGCCAGTTCTTTTCTTGCTGGATAACAGTTTCTAAAATTACACCCTTTACCAGGTACAGACTCATTTATCAAGGATATGTTGTGCTCAGTATGAAGTAATTGTCCAATTATCCCATGCGACTTATGTGACATAAGCTGGTTTTCTTTCTCACATGCTAAACTACTATTCTGACCATTTCTTAATCTTTGAGGAGAATCTGCATCACACGTTTGTGAAGCGTTATTAATGGCAAGCTTTCCTTCCCAAGCAACAGTCGTTTGAATGGATCCATTACTGTCAGTTAACGCGTGATTTGGCTTCTGCTCCAAGCACTCCCCTGTATTTAAGATGATGCTATTTGCTGAAAGACAAATGGATGGTGCTTCCGTTTTATTTCCAGTGCTAGAATCTAGACATATACCATCTGTTTCTACCACTTGTGCAAGACAAATGTTTCCCATGGATGCACCGTTATATGCTTCATCTGCTTTAAGTAGGATATCAGAAACATTGCAGTCTTCTTTCTCTGTTCCTTGGCTACCAGCTGGCTGCGTAATAGGTTCCTGCTCCTCTATCACATTTATTGGCAAAGGCTGAGCAGAACAGGTCTCCTGTACAAAGTTCAGTTCTGTGACTTCAGTATTTGTCAGCCTAATTTCTAAACTTGTGATTCCCCGGTTTTCAAATGGGATTTGATAGTCTGAGTCATCTTCATGAAGAAGTTTCCACAGCTTGTCATGCACTGCAGATGTATCAGCATCTCCCTTGCACCCAGGTTCTCCAGACTCCAGGACTGACTTGGGATTAGCTTGAAGCAGAGATTCATCACATGACCAAGTAGAGAGAATATCTGTGTCATTGCTATCATGTGAGTCAAAACTATACCTTTGCTCTGCCTCCCTTGGCTCATCACACAGCTTTGCAGAAGAGAGAACAGCACATAAACATTCTTGTTTATCAGGAACAGAGTTCGTGTCCCATAAAGGAAAAGGTGAAATGTCACTCTTTGATTCATTGCCATCACTAATAATCCTAATTCCTTGTTCACAGAAGACTTGTTGGTGACGACTTTCTCTCTTATCACAAGGAGCACGGTGTTGAGAATAAGTCTGTAAATTTGCATTTTTTGCTTGTAATGTCTTTTCAGTACAGAGCATTTCTGAAGCTGGAGGGATGGTTCCTGCACTCTCACAAGTCATGAGTATGCCATCCTTTTCTATTTCAGGCTCCATACGTAGTCTCTCACAATTCTGGGTAAAGATTTTAAGATTAGCACCTTGATTCTACAAAGAAGAAAAAAAGACAAATGTAATTAAAAAATAGAATTGTTGCTTGATACAGGCCTGAACTAGAGTCCTGCCTTGAAATGTACCTAATTTTTTATTTTCTATTTTTTAAAATATTTGTCAGCAATCAAGTTTCTGATTTGTAGCTATCGACCTAATGGATTGAAATCAAACACCTGGGTCTTAACAGCCTTGAACCCTGGTAAGTTTCAGATCTGGATCCAAATGCTGAGAAATATAAAATTTAATCAAGACGAAGATCAATGACTGATATAGTCCAGCTAGTTAAAACCAGATAAAATAAATAAAATAACCAAAACAATATAAAACAGTCATGTCTATGCCTTTTGCTAACAGTCAGAATGTCGCACCATACTTATGCAATTACCACATAATCCAAACTGTGAGTTTCTGGAACTACCCAGACTAGTTTTTTGGGAACTTGCCTTCCCCTTTGCTTCCATCATGGGCATTGTTATCTTAAGTTTCCCAAAGATGCTTTCTTAGTATGTATCGGTCTTGAAAAGTTTCAGAGAATGTCCCCCCCATCTGCCCTGCTACATACTTCAGAACAAGACTGCTACCAAGAAATGAACATCTCTGGGTAAGTTTTAAGCCATCTTCAAAATTTGTCTTTGGTCACCTCTGAGCCCTTGAGGTGACAAGTCCCGCTTCAAAAGGGAGTGCCAGAGATCAGTCCAGATCTTGCCTCTGCCCAAGCACTAATGAATTGCTCAGTATAAGGCATATTCAGCCTTCCTCTAGCAGAGACATGCATTGCAACCTTAGGGGTACTGCTGGGAAAATTGGGGCGGGAAATAAAAATCCATATCCCTCCTGCATCTCTTTTAGTCTTCTATATCAAAATATGCGAAACTGTCACTTTAGGTAGAAAGAATCCATTCCTCAATTAAACTAAGCCAAACTGAAATTAATTTACGCAAGGAGCGCAGACCTTATTAAAGACACCAACTGGCTGATGTTTGGGCTTGCATGGGATGAAGAAAGTGCTGCCATCTGCCTGGCATACAAAATCCATTAAACTGTTCACCATTCCCCTCAGAACTGAGCTTTCACTCTTAAAATCTTGTCCTGGTGTCCATGCAAAGCTTTTGTTCTCCAGGATTTTCTCTGGTCCTCTTCGGCACTAAATCAATTCCATGGAGGTGGCGAGCATGTTTCACTCATAGCAAATCACAGAGGGAGAAGCCTGCAATTTTTTACTAGACAAAAATACATTGTTTCCTAAACGAATTATGCTTTAAGCATTTGGTTGCCAGAACAATCTGTAAAAGTATAGAGCAATTTAGCAGTCAACATTTGAAAAAAAAAGATTTACTTTCAAGTAGCCATTAATGGGTTATAACAACATGGACCTCATGAATTAGTTTGTACATTTGACCCTGTATCTTTCCAGTGGTTGTCTGAAGCTTTGCACCTACGCCCAGTAAAAATGAAGAAATGCTAAAAGACATCAGACTGAGTTTAAAAAACAGCAATATTTCTAGACATTTTTAATTTTTTAGCTTTTATCCAGCCACAAACTCAACTTCATAACTGTTTGGGTTGGTTTTTTTCCACCATGTGAGTCCCAGTTCCATAGTTATTTGTTAACTTGTAATGATGTGCTGGATGGCTGAAATTAACAACTGTGATCCATAATGGGTGAGTTCCTCTGGGTTACAGCAGAGCTGTAAATGTGTAATGAGTGCTGGTAGACACATAATTCAGAGAAGCGATTCTGAAAAGATGCAAGTGCCGTTACTTAGTGCAGGATATGTAATGAAGGATTTCCCATGAGCTGCTGTGTGCTCGGGTAGAGGCAGGAGCTGCTCAGACACTGGGTTCTTAGTTTCCATAAGTGCATGGTAAAAGGATTACCGGCTGTAGTAAAAATTGCTTCCCTTTGCTGCAAAAGCCACCCACTTCAGCTGCAATTCCTTTCATCCTTTCTGTTTCTCCATTCAGCTTGAGTAGGATGTGGAGCTGACTACATGCTGTGGACAATGGGGAAGGAAGAGATATAGAAAGTTTTTGTCAATGACTTTAACTGCTGTTCCCACCCCAAGCACCACGCAGTTGCCACCACACTGTCTTCAAAACTCCTTGGCCAGTGCATACTTACCTAGAAACCCCGAGCCCAGGAACCTCAGCTCCACAGCTGCAGTCCCCTCTGATTCCCAATGCCTTGGTCTCCTGCTCAAGCCTGCTCTGCAGGAGAAGATGCCGGTCTCTAGGCCTTTTGAGTTTAAAGGCACACCTTCTCTCAAGTCAAGGGGGATGTGAGCCTGGACATGTCTGTACAGTCAGTTCCAGTTTTCTTCTCAGTCAGTTCTGAGCATTTGGTCTCAGCCTAGCGTTCCTTCTGCCACTTCCACTTCCCCCTCAAACCTCTGGAAAGCAGAGTTTATTTTTCTATTCCTTATAGCCACAGCAGCCTCAATCACAGCTTTCACTACAACCTGTGGAATTCTTGCTAAGTATGTTAGACAAATGATCAGCCAGTCCCTACCTGCTGTTGGTATGAAACTGAAAATAGCCAGCTCTCTCATGCCCACTTGAAAGTGGGTTTATTATCTCAAGAACCCTTTTATCTATCTAATCTATGTGTCTGTCATGTTGGCATCTGTCTGTCTCGAGCATTTATGGACAGGCAGCACTGTAGAGTCTAGACACACATTTTGATGTCCGGAAAATAAATACAATGATGAAAGAGGGCTTGCAATGGAATACCTTGCCTTGCATTTGACAAAAGTAGGTCTGAAAGCAGAATGCAATTTGAAGCCTCATAATGGCACATTTATTAATTTTTTAATTGATATTTAACAGGGATATGTGCTCCTAGAGTATGTGGTAATCAGCTCCATGTTATTTTTGTTTGAAAGTACTTATACCCAAATCCTTTAAACGTATTTTAGGAAACCTTACTGGCTTTAACTTTGGTATTTTCTTAGATTAGATTTATTTCAGCTAACACAGTCCTAGAACTATTCATCTTGATTTGTTTTTTTTCGTTCCGTGTTCTCCCAGGGAATTCTGGGGTTTAATGCCATACATTTTAACAATTGCTTCAATTATTGGACAGTCTGCTTGACTCCAGGGATGACCAAAAGAACTAGAGAACAAACTGGAGAATTTAATTCTGTGAATGCAGTAGAACAAGCAATTTTAATTTGTGTGCGTAACAAACTGCCTGCTATGAGACAACAGAAAAATGAAACCACAGTTCTGTATTTAAACTCATAACCGAAATAGACAGTCCATGTACCTTCGTTATAAAGCCACAGTCACTGTGAATAAAGGAGGGATAAACAGGTAAGTCAGTCACATAATAGCTATGTAAAAGGAAAATGGGAACAGCCACTTCAAAACCAGAGCTTTCTTTTTAACCTATTGTAAAATCATGATGTAAGGAGGACCCTTCCTTAGTTTTTTGCTCTGCTAACAAGACCCATTGTGTGTGAAAAGCAAAGAAGGACCATAGGGAGTAAGTGAGCACTTTTGTTACCTCTGAGTTGTGTAAGGAAATAGGGGACAACATGGAGAAAAGATGAAGAAATTTGAAAGGATTCTACTTCTTCCTTGCAATATGATAGCAGGAACATTTTTGCCTGACAGTCTCTGTGGAGATCTAGATGACAAGGATGACCAAACTGATGACCTACAAACCTGCAAAACGTTTTACAGGTGAAGTGAGCTTCTGCCTTCTTCAAGTCACCAGGAACCAAGAAACAGCACCCGAACCGTGGCCTTAAATGATACGGCAAAACTGCCCTGTCCCTTCAGCCCAAGCTGGGCTGGTTCATTTTCAGATCTGGAGATCTTCTATTCAATCCACTATACCATGCAACTTAGTGGCCAACATGTTACATTTTTCACTGTTTCTTTTAATGGTTTTACTGCCATACTATGCTCATAGAAAGCTGAGTATGCAAACTACACATAAGTTTAAATAAGGCCTAGATCAAAAATATAATTTTCTGAAAACAATGCTCTGGCTCTGAAAGCCATTGACTCTCTTGTGGCAATACAGAGGGATCCATTTATGTTGTCTACCTCCTGGTTTGGTATTTGCACTTAGTATCCCATAGCCACTCTTGGCTTTATCAGTTGTAGTGGATCACATTTTGGTGGGAATGACAGCTTCTCTGAAGTTAAAAGAGATCGCTTCCGGATCTGACAGGCTCTTAAGCTTGGCAGGCTGTGTGGTTTTCAGTGATTGGCTTTAAATAACACTGAATTAACAAGCAATAGCAAATACCTGGGGGGCATTCTAAGAAATGTGGTATAGATTGGCTGTGCTTCAACACACATAACTGCATCAACAGGATGCAATCCTACAGGTACTCTGGGTCCAGACTTGTGCCGGGGTTGAAACTGACCCCAAGTCAAAGGCAAGAGTCATTTGTTACACAGAAGTAAACTTCAATCTGGTGCAGCCAGGAGCATGGCTGGTTTTCATTTTTAGCTTGTTTTATGATTTTTAAGATAAGATAATTCAGCCCGTAGAAGGTGATGAATTAATACTCTGAAATCCACATTTACAAAACTGGAAAAACAGTGCAGGAAGCCTGACTGGGAAGGACTACTGTTGGTGTTCAGAGGGAAGTTCAGGTAATTACCCCCATCAGTCATTGTTTGGGCCATCTAATAAAAGCATCTACAGAGAGGCCAAACAATATCGGATACTAAGGAGACTGGGGCAGTTCAAGAACCTGAACAAGATACAATTAGTACCATATCTGGGAGGGTTTCATTAAAGAAATACTTGATTCTTAAGGGGAGTTTTCAACGTACGAGGCATGGGAATACAGCACCTGAGCAAACTGTGTTATTTAATTTTGTTACTGATCTCAAAATAAAAAAGAGTGAGCACACTTGTGAGAACAGCAAGCTTCTTCAACTTCAACTTCTGCAACAGTGTAGAGGAACTCAAAGACTACACTGAGCCAGGTGGCCTGGGAGTGCTCCCAGTTTCTGGGACGCAGTGCGCCTCAGCCACATTCCAGGCCCATTTCAAGACAAGGTCTGGGCTCTTGCTGGTCCCTTTTTCACCCAGGTTTCCATTCAAAGGAGGAAGCCAGAAGAGCCATCGCATCTCAACAGGTAATCCACACATACCTATACAGAAAACCCCCAGAATTATGAATCTGAGCAGGAAATTAAATAAAATTTGATTTGGAAAAAGGAAAGTAAGGCACATGGGAATACAATACATACATGCCAAGAGGAAAGATATCAGGGGTAAACTACACTGCTGACCAAGACATAAAGATAACAGAGGGAAAAACTAAATATGGCAGGTAATAATAAGGTCAATGGAGGTTGTGGCATGATACAGGAGCAGAGCTACAATTTCCTTTCTTGATGTCTCACAACAAATAATGTCCAGAGACTTATTAAAAGATAGAGTGAAGGTAAAACAGAAACACCAGTACAAGTGCTTTGATTTGTAATTAAGGCAGAAACTCTATGTAGTTAGCTAGAGCCAATAGTGATACTGGCACTACCTTTACTTATCAGTATTTCTTGATATCAAAATGCACAAGCACATCATAATTATCTCCTAAATAAATATATAAAGCTAGGACCTCAGAATGACAGAATATGAGAAAGCATTAAAGAAAGCCAAATACATTAGGTTGTGATAAAGCAAAGAACAGAAAAGCAGCTAAATCCCCTAACTGCTGTTAGGGATAAAAAGGTATGAGGAAAGTTGGAGTTAAAATGACCCTTTCCCATGTGAGTTTTGTACAAAGAGAGGTTTCCATATAAATGGAGACTTTACTTACAGTGGAGAATTACCTTGCTAAACTATTTCCTCTTAAAAACCAGTGAGAAACCGTGAGGTAAAATTAATCATCTCATTTCAGAGATGAACTACTTGCTTTCATTAACAGAAATGGTTCAGCTACCCTGGAATCTAATGAAGCAGAGGTATGATGTACTAGACAAAATACTTCTTGTGCACAACCAGATTACCCGATTACTTGGAAGTTCTGTGTCACTTCTGCTTCTCTCCTTTTTGTACAATAAAATTTACAATCATCTAGAAGTGACATAAATTTATGTCAAGAAGGTCAAACCAAGTATCTCAAATTTTATGAGAACAGGCTATCTGAGCAAAAACAAAATAATGTCAGGATGACTAATAGATCTAATCAGCAGGAAAAAAAAACCTATAGAAATACAGAAACATCACACACCATTCTTCCTGGGGTATCAGTGCAAACATTAAGTATTTTGTGTATGCCCTGGAATCCCTCTGAACCTGCCAGTTCCAGCAGGACTTCACCAACATCACTGGCACTCGGCAGGCCACATGGGCTCTGTAATTCAGGAGTGACACCAGTACTTTGTGCTGAGGGTGCCGGCTGACCAGTAAACAGAGACCAGCTCTTGAATGACACACTGCCAACTTGGAGCCTCCTGGCTCTCTGTGCAGTATGTAATACCATACAGCTGGCACAGTTGGCTTTTAGGACCTATTACTAATTAAGCTTTTTTGAAGCATTATATAAATAAAGAATTTCACCTGGGTCTAGACCATGAGGTCATGAGAGAAGTCAGGAGCCTCCCACATTGACCATCTGATGGAAGGAGAAGTCACCCAGAACAGCAGTTGCTGCACAAGACAGACTGCAAAGGTTGTTCCAGTCAGAGGCAACTTGGCACTACAGGGAAGTGTAAATCCTTGGGTAATTAGTGCTGTGGTTCTGTGGCTGCTATGTACCTCTCAGCAGACCTGATTCACGACACGGACAGGGAAAATACAACGCCCTTCAAAAGTGGTCAGCTGCAGCTTTTGCTATGAGGCCCTCACCTTGCTCCTGGCAGAGCTGTCTCAAATGCCGAGCTCCAGCTAATACCACGTGCACTTTTACATAAACCTGTGTGCAGCGATAGGTGGTTGATTCTGTCTTGCCTCTCTTAGGTTACACAAGCAGATTGCTGAGCAGTTTCTGGTGTACTATTTAGGAGCTGTGAGAAGCTGTCTACATTTGCTTTGTGCTATAGAGTAGTTTCCAGATGGGATGCTTTGGTTTGGCTCATTTTCAAGACCACATGATTTTGAACCTCCACCTAAATTTCATCTTCGTTCATGCGTGTATAAAATCAGGCGTTCAGTCTGTGCGCATCTCTAGCCCTTTTGCGCACACCAATACTTCATTCCTACTTCATTTCTATCTCATGTAAAGTTTTGGTCACGGACACAAAAACAGAAGAAATACATGCTGACTGCAGGTATCAAGAGTCTAACTAGACAACCCGAAATTTGGCCACAGCACTCACAGAAATGTAACAGCTGCTCTTTGAGAAGAGGGTTCCGGGATTAAAATTATTGTACCATACTTGAAAAAAAATGAAACAATGCCTCTTGCAAACCACGGTAATACATACTGTCAAGAAATCCTCAGTACGTTAATTTCAACCAGGTGGGTATTCCCCATCATACGAACGTTATGTGCTGCTAAAATGTGATTGGAATTTTATGTACTATAAAAACAGAGAAACTTGTGGATGTTTTTCAGGCAGAAGAATTCAGTGATTTTTGACTGCATTAAGACACCCCAGTGGTGAGATTATAGTCAGGCTACTACACAGAACTGGGAGACATTTTTACTTAAATAATATTGATGAAGAAAAGCATGTGGAACTGGAAAAAGCTTGTGTTTATTTGCCATAAATATTTTTTTCTGTGCCATTAGCTATGCACCTTCAAATCAGTAAAGTCAGTGATAATAAGATTATTCATTATTTAATACTCATATATTTATATATCTTCAGTCTTTACTACATGAAATAAAAAGTATGATCCAATTCTCCCCCTTAATGAAGGCTGGTGGAGCATCATATCAGTCTGTACAACTATACTGACTTCCCTAGTTGATTTCCTACCAATAGAATAAAATATGCAAGTACATGGAGAGTACCACTTTGGGTTTTTTATTTTTTACTGTTTTTTACATTCCAACTGTATCTGACTCTTTCATTGTTTTATTTTTAAAAGCAAAGCTCCATTCACCTCTGTAACATGAACTCTCCGGATTAAACTCCCCTCCTTGTTATAAATTCAGAGAAAACCTCTGTTGATCTGTTTTAAATTTCTAGCACCATCAGTGGATGACAATTTTGTTCTTTGAATATAAACTGAAAAGAAAGTAGATCAAAACATTCTCCGCTCACAATAGGTATTTGAGAAACTTTCTAGGTTGAAAGAAACATTACTTTGTAAGACCTGTGCAACAGCCCACGTATCAGATTTCCCTATCCAGCTGTCCAGAGTCCCATTAGTGACTCTTACTATTGCCAGCCTCACTCTATAATTAGAACAGCTTATGGTTTATTTGGGCCTTTTTCAAAACCAGATTTCCTTCCCAGCCGTAGCTGTCATTCAGAAATACATGAATAGTACCTTTCAAAGTAATTTAAATTTTACATTATTTTGTGACAAATAGGAACAAAATGCTTTCAAATCAGTAGAGCAGTTCTTTCAATTAAATGATAAACGCTTTACTTACCCTGAGCGAGACGTGTTCATTTGGCACCTGATTTTGCTCAGACAGGCCCCAAGTCCTTTGCCTCTCCCAATGACAGTCTTTATCTGCCTCTTCTGTATGACACAAGCCAGCCTGCATTTGCAAGCTTTCTGTCTCCTCGGGGATCTGAGTTGAAACAACACCTTCCTGACTGGGAAACGAAGCACTGGATTCCCTAGCCTGTGCAGCAGTCTGGAAAGATTGTCCTATATTACTTACATATCTGCAAAGCTCTTTAGGGTTTAACAATTTTAAAAGGTTTCTTCTTAGACTTTCTGTTAAGGTACAGACAGCATGCCTTGCATTTTCCTCCGGCAAATTTCTTCCCCCCTCCTCTAGCAGCAAAGAGCTTTCACCCAGCAAGTCCTTGTCCGTACTGTTTTCTGTCACCGTCTCTGAAGCCTGATTTGTCAAAGAAGCACCTATGCCACTAGTAGCGGAGTCCACCTCGGCACGTACATTATCCTTGTTCTTTGATTTGTCAGTTGGGAAATCTGCAGCTGAGTGGCCACTTCCGTGATTTTCTTTTTCAGTTCTGTGATGGTCATTTTCAATGGCTGCAGAGGCAACAGGCACTTTGTTTTCTTTGTCTTTCAAATTGGAACTTTTATCTCGGTGCTGTCCAACAGTGAGAGTCATCTCTGTCTGCAAAGTTGACTGGCTGTACATAGAGGGGTCTCTCCTTACATTTACTCCTTCGAATTTTGAGTGATGACCACAGAAGCCAATGGTGGTATCCATAGGCGTAGTGTTATCTGACACTTGGAACAGACAAGGCATTTCACTGAGGAAGTAAGCACACCCATCACAATCCTTACTCAGTTTTAAATCATCTTCATCATCACTTTCTAATAAAAATTGTAATTTCTTTTTCCAGATTTCATTTTCATGCACTGTCAGCACATCTGAACATTCAAAATACTCTAGGTCATCATCAGAAAAGTCATCACTTACACTTGAAATTTTCTCTGCATAAATCTCCAGAATGGTGGCAGAATTTTCAGAATCATCCTTTATAAAATGATTGTGATTTATTATGGGAGTATCTGCCTGATCACTGAACATGGTATTCATATTTAGAGGTCTACTGAGCCCACTCTTTTTACATGCCTGGACATCTGCCAGATACTGGCCAGATACAGGGTCTTCCGTGTTAAGGCAACAGTTGTCTGTGTGATAAGTGATTACATTTGAAGGGTGGGAATGCACCTGTCCGCTGCAGTATTGCTCTGCTTTTCCAGCAGTGACACTGACCATACTGTTAAAATGAATTAGGTCATCACCATTCTCTGAAAAATTCCTTAGGCAGGAAATATTTTCCTGAGTTTTTACATCCATGTTCTCTTCCCTGTTAGGCAAGTGTTTGTTGAATTTCTCAGACGGGGACAATACTGATGCTTTTCTGACCTTCTCAATCAGTAAACCACTGAATCTGGTGAAATTAAGGTGGGGTCACCCTCACAGGGGTAACTCTTGTGCTGTGCAAAATTTTTCTCGTTCTTCTCATTTCACCCTGAAGTTTCCCACACTGTCATTTAGGTCAGTGACAAATTCTGGGGAAGTTTTGTTTTTTATATCTGATTTCAGTTCAACAAAGGTTGAATGCCAGGTCATTCTAGCTGTCAAACTGTTTCCAAGTACTGCCCAATAAAGCGCAGATCTCGCTCTGTGCACCTGCAAATAAAAGAAACACAAAGTTTAAAATTACTTCAAAATAGGTATACATATTTTCTAAAAGGTGGTCAATTGACACATAGTTGGAGGATTTAAAAAAAAGATAAATCATTATTTAAAAGTCAAGACCAAACATTCAGCAGTAACTATAACCCAGCTATCTATGCAATGGCACTTAAAGGCAACACATTGTAACTGTCTGGAGGGATTTGTGCTAGGAAAACAAATTCTAAAGCATGTCTGCACATACAAGGAGCAGCACAAAACAGGCTTTAGCACATGTCGTTTAGACATTTCTAAACACAAACAGTAATCTGCAAACAATGTAAGTTTTCACATGTGCATGGTACCAAGTACCTGCTATTTTGGTAGTCACATTGGCACAACAGTAGGCCATTCCTTGAATTGGCATCATAGGGACATAAATTCTAAAATCTGTTTGTAGAAATACCTGGAACAATGAATCTGGTTAGATTTTACAGGGCTATTTCTGTTTAAAGCAATTCTGTGTATGTTGGCTTGATGTCTGTAATTTCTGTGGTGAGAGAACAATGAAACGAGGCTGGTTAGCTTCAATTTCCTGTTCATGTCGAGTCTTACTTTCAAACAGCTGTGCAGTAGCAAAATGGTATGGCAATGCAGAGTTTACGTAAGAACAAAGTGAAATACACCACTTCCATTAGCTGAATCCAAATAAATATGGAATCGTGTCTCTCTTTTTGTAAAAAAAACTTGTTTCCTAAGCATCCCCAAATCTTAGGATTTTAGATACCCGAGATATTTTTGTATACTACTAGGAGGCACTCTGGGTCATTCTTCACCACAGAGTACCCACACTCATCACAGCAGGACTCTTCCACCATCCAGGGATCCACTCATCAGGGAAAGTAGTGTAGCAGAACTGAGTTTCAAGTAAATTTGACCCCATGAAGGATGCCAGACTAAAAGCTCTGAAAAATAGTGACCTATTTTTATTCACAGAATTGGTATGACATGAAGAACAGCAGGAAAAGCTTTCTTGCCATCCTGCTAATCTGATGAAGCAATTTAAAGACCCCTCTATTCATTCTCCTTTTCCTTCTCTCTGCTTCTCCCATTGTGACCTTTTTCAGCTTATGTCTCTCTCCTGGCTGCACGATCACCAGCCACTAGCCCCCAAACACAGCAACCTTTCCCAGCGCCCTTTCAAGCACTCCATAGCGCTCTATCTGCTCTCTGCAGGGCCACAAGCAGAGCAGTCATTGTGCCTGTCAGCACCCAGCTTCATGTCAGTCCACTGCAGACACTGATCAAAGTCAGTTAGTAAGAAAATACGTGGAAGCCAGATTAGAGCTTAATGGCTAAATAGCAAGGGGTTTGCATGGCTTGCTTGGAATCTGCCTCTCGTGTAAAGAGCATAAAGCAGCTAGATATATTTTAATTTCCTTCAGGCAAACCCCACCACAGACACCTTTTCCACAGAGTTACCTGTGAGGCAAAAAGAAGGAAGAGAAGGTGGTTAATGGGAAGGATACTAGAAGGGACAACGTTAGGCTGTGTAACAAAGGAGTGTAGAGGAACAGCTGCTGGGGCAACCAGACCAGCACCCTCTCCCAGCACACAACATATATGTGTGTTGTATACACGCATGTATGTACCTACCGAGTGCACGTGCTCTGCCTCACTGGTTGGACTTGTGGCATGGAGCTGCAGCAGCCTTGCTGTAAGGCTGCTGGCCTCTGCACCTCCCAACGGGCAACCCAGGTCAGCACAGGGCCTTTGGAGTGCATGAAGGCAGGAGACGGAGAGGAGAGCTCAGTATTTGCGGTACAAAAAGAAGGGGGAGCGGGAGGAGGCAGTGAAAAGGCAGCAAAGATGCGACATGTTTTGTCAATTCAGTCTTGGAATACATTGGCAAAGGCCCAGCACACACAGAGGTGGATGCCAATGGGAAAGAACGGTTTGAAGAGCAAGCCTGATGTGCCACAAAGGTGTACTGTCAGCTAGGAGGTGTAGCTGGGAAGTTGCCAGAAGATGACAAAATAGCTTTGCAGCAGTGCAAACCAGCCTGGTCAGAGTGGCTGAACTAGAGATGCTTGGCAGCGTGAAACGAAGAGGGGAAACATGCGCCGCTGTACAGTGCTGCTGATGTACAGAAGGTTTCAGGTTATCCACACAGGAGGTACAGGGCAGGAAGCTGGTGTGCAGGCTTCCTCACACTACCACCTTTCAGCCTGAGAAGCAGCCTCATTCAAATATGCTCATAATATGGACTTCTCTGCTGCAGATAACAAGAGGAGGACAACGAGTGCATATTGTAGTGGTTTTAAATAACGGGGACACCTGTTGACTGGCCCTAGGCCAATACTCTACACTTGCTTCACGCAGGCCTTTGAACTACAATCTAGGCCATGCATGCAACAACAGCCCAGAGAAAAACAGGCATCAGATCCCATTATTTTCAGCCTTTCAGATCCCTGATCACATTTTGCTTACCATTTCAACTCTAAGAAATATAAATATTTAACAGAAAAAAATGGAGCAGTAGAGATTACTCTCTTTGTTATCCATTTTATTACATGTCGATGGAATTACCCCCCAGCATTCACCCATCTCCTCTTAAATATCAATTTGCCTAATGCTCCCTCTGTTGCATTCTTTCAAATCTGCTTTCATCTTCACTTTTCAGAAGACCAGATGCCTCTCTTCTCTTTTTTGGAGGCTATAAGTTATTCTAAAAGCATGGTAATTTTCCCAGCTAAAGAGAGATTTGGCAACATTTTTTTAATGCAGATTGACTCATGAATACTCCTTACTAAAGCAATTGTACTATACAGTTACCATTATCTTAGTTCAGCTGCATTTTGACATCGAGGGGAAAAGAGATGTCAGATTTCTCAGTATGAAAATTAGATTAGATTGCTGTGCATTTTGTCAGATCCAACAATGGAAATTAAAGCAAAATAATTTTCCATGAGGAAAACTGCAATAAATGCTGGTTTTCCACCCAAGATAGAGAGACGTTATTGTTTTAAAATCTGGGGAGAAAACAGAAGATATAGATAAAACCATCATTTCAATTATTGAATTTAGATAGAAAATGGAAAGAGAATTGTCAGTATAGTACCCTCCCAGCTCCTCAGAAAACTTTTGACAGAAGATGCATAAAGAAATTCACTGAGGGAAGATGAATGGGAGATCAGCTATTTACCATCAGCTATTGACTAGTAACCTGAAAATAAACTCAATTTCTAATAAACTGGGTTTTGAACATTTGGTGCAGAGAAGACAAGAGAACATTTAAATGTGTAAAGGTGTTCTGGCTGCTTGCCTCAAGTCTTGCTCTGGAAACCAGTGATGCTACTTGGTGAATCAGGTACTAGCTAATGACAGAAGGACAGTGAAGCACAGAGATTAACACCACCAGGTTCTAGCAGGTAATGGTAAGAAAGGTGCCTATTTTAGTTCTCTAACTATCTGGAATCACATTTTCCATCTCTTACTTATCAAAACAATGGTGATTGCTGGAGAATTTTATGGTACCCCTTGAGGTGAATTAAACACACTTTTGTGTTTAAATAAAAAATAAAAATAAGAAAAAGAACAATGTATTGGGCAGTCCTACAGCTATAAATGGTTCTACAAGGGTCTGCAAAGACCATCAGGAGCCCGTTCCTGACACAGACCTGCACAGCACCATCCCATGAGCGGCTGTATGGGCTCCACAGCCTGGCCCTGGGTCCATCCCCAGCCCAGCTCTGCTGCCCAGAGGTGGCCCCTGAGCACTCACAGTGCAGGATGGCTACAAGACAATACCCTGCCTGTTTCTTATCACCAAGGGAAACTTCATTCCCTTACACGGAGTAGTTTGGTCTCTGGAATTCCTGCTCCCAGACCACTTAACCCCTTCTGCAGCTGGGCCTTCTTGCCCTCCATGACAGATCACTCCTCAGTCACAAATTACCACTGCTGAGCAGCTACAATTTGAATTTCCCCTTCACTATCCCTGGATATGTTGGCTTTCCCCCTTCCCCTTTCTCCAGCCACCACTCAGGTCTCTTCCCTTTCCCACAAGGAAAGCCATTTAAGGTCTGTGTTGCCTAAGCTTAATTTCCTAGGAAGCAAGGATAAGGGAAAACAAAGCTGGCAGCAGCATGAAAACAGTAACCTGAGAACTGTGGCTGGATATCATTTAGAAGAAATACAGAATTGATGAAAGCCTGGAATGGTCCGATCAACAAGGCAGCAAAGGGCAGTAAAGATATTTGTAGATGCTTCACCAAAATCCTTTTATGGCAGGAAATAATCAAAGTGCTTGTGAAAAACAATCAGTTTCAAATAATATTATGCAAATGAATGGGTAGAAAAAGCATCAAAATGGCTAAAATAATCACACAACATTTCTCTAAGGAAAATACGTAAAACAAATTCACCTAAATTTTCAGAAAAAAAATGCTTTTGTTATTGAAAATTCATACTTTGTCATAATTCCATCTTGGTTTTGAAAAACTTATTCATAGTGAAAAAATTGTCTGAAATTCCAGTTCTCATGTCAGCAAAAAGTTTTTTAACTGACAAAAATATACAAATCTGATTAAACTTAAAAAGTGGCCATTAATTTTCCTCTCTTACATCACTTTTTTTTCCTACTTTATTTAGTTACAACCAAAATGGAAACCTTCCTTTGTAAGCAATTTCACATTCACAGAAGTTATTTCTACAGAAAGCTTACGTATTTTACAAGCTTAGGAGGTAATAGTGTCTTTCTGTGAGGTTCATTTCCTATGCAGTCAGTGGAAAAAATTCCCTTTCCTACCTCTCTGAAGATCTTTTCTCTTACGTACTATGTATTCATCATGTAATCTCTGTTCTCTGTATACCCCTACTCAGCTCACACCCTTATTCAACGGGATTTATTCCTATCTTTCAGAGGCACTTCCTCCTCCCTCTCTTTCACAGGACCTGTCAGTCTATACCCACTTACTGTCTCTCTCCTTATCGTTGCCACACAAGCCTGTGGGGCAGGGACCATTCTGGTATTCACATGCTGCCGGGCACAATGGCCACCTGATCTATGCCTAAACCTTGTATAGTTCTGCAGTACAATTAATCTATCTAAACATGCTCTGACAACCCAAGCATTGTCTAGGTACGTTAAAAGCTCCACATCAGTGCAGAAATACCCCCATATGGCTGTACATATTCTGCACATGCCCCGCTTTACACCCACGGCAGTGCAAAGGAGTGGGAAAGAAGAACCTGCATTGGCCCACGCAAAGGGTTATCTTAGCTAAACACACAGGAGGAATGAAACTGATAATCCTCCTATGTTTCCTATTAAGAAATATCCTTCCATCAACTAATATTTTGGTCTCTTTATACCAAGTTCACACTGGGTCTGGGACACCTGAAAACACAAGAAAAACAGATAGCTACATAAATAATGTCTGTTTGTAATAGCCTTAGATCACACACACCACGTCTTCAGTAACTAATCTGCCGTTGTCCAATTTGTGGGGCCACAAAAAATCTGGTCAAGGATTAACTTTCATTGAACTTCTACACACAAACCTACATAGAGGAAAGCACAATCTTTCTCCTTTGTACATATGTGTATATGAGGAGGATGTGGATCCATGTATAATACAGTCTACTCACCTATTCTTTTAACACTTCTCCATCAGAATGATCTTGTTTAGAAAATCAGTGGAGAATTTGCTTACGTGCTTCATTGCTTATTCTGAGATACTTCGTCTGAGACAACAAACTCCCCAAATGCCAGCAGTTTCCTACTATCACCTCCATTCCATAGACCAAACTTTGGGATCTGGATTTGCCCTTTTGAAAAACAATTATTATCCCCTAGACTATGCTACTAAACTTTAAACTTATCAATAGCTCCTTCTCAACGTGCCTTGGCATATTATATACATTTTCATACATCCCTTTATAGAGATGTTATATTGGCGGGTAGCTCAACCACAAAGGAAGCTGGTGGATATAATTAGACCTCATTTAAGATAAACATGAAAAATCTCCAAACCAAAACACTAATAACCACAAAACCTTTCTTTATGATGAACATAAATGATCATATACTATGCAGATCCAATCAGAAAGCTAGCTGGTATGGACAGCAGGATGTTATAAATATTATATCGATTAAAGGGAGAAAAAGCAGCAAAAGCAGAACAGAAACAACAAAAAAAAAGGCAGAAAGGAATCTCCACCAACCACACGATCCCAAGAAAAATTTAAAAGGGGCAGTGTCTAAAAGGTGGGACTAGATGGAACTCTCCACTACCTGGATCTGTATCCATGCCCCTGCCTCACGCTGGCACCATGTTGGAAGGCGTGCTGCACACACTGCTTTTTTCTTGCCCTGATTTGGCACAGACAGAACACACGAGCACGTGGGATATAACGAAGTCCTGCCACAGCCTGGCCAGGCCCTCAGTCTGCGTGACCAAGGACTGAGGCAATGCTGAGGAATGCAAAGGTGCTTTAGTCTAGATACAAACAGGAAATTTTGGGATGAAGTGCTGGCCACAAGATACTTATACATGTGATTATTGATTTCTATACTGCTCAGGGAAACAGGACTTTATATGCATCTCTGTCAATAAACATGACTGCACTGTTTAAGATTAGGCATGAAAAGCCACATACCACAGACAGATCATAGCAATTCCTAGAATACGTATATGAGAACTGAAAGAATAACATTTACTGCAATAGCTTGCAGAGCAAACAACTTGCAGGAGCAAACGTAGCTTAAAATGAAAGATTACTGCTAACAAAGCTTGGGTTTTTATGACCCCAGGTTTTGAATTGCTTGTGTTTTTATGACTGACTCTCGGATTTCAGAGATACAAAGACATCACAGGCCTAATCACCCAAATAACGTTACAGATCCTTTCCAGAACAACCAACTATAGCACCGCATGTATAATGTATATCCTGTCATCCAGTCATCTGCGAAACTTTAGGGTCCTGCTCAAATACAGTTACGTTCCAAGGTTAATGCTAATTCCCTTTCCATTCTCCCTGGAAATATTTCTCAAATACTTCTTAGCTTTCTTGCAAAGAGTGTGCATGCCGTTTGTATAGCTGTGAGGTTCCTCTAAGAAATCAATAGCTATATTCCATCCACTCCCCATTCCCAGCTTGCCAACTGTTTTGTGTTTGGGAATACACACATTTTTTTCACTTCCTCATCCAGGGCATCTCTCAACAGAATTTTTTTAGCAAATTCCCTAGTTTAGTATCTTTCTTCTTCCAAAACAAAACAAAACAAAACATAGACTCTTCCTGTTATGTAATAAATACATTACACACCAATTTAGATTTCTTAAATGAGGTATTATATTCCCTGTATGGAAATACATACAATATATTTATATTTACAATCAGAAACATAAAACTTTTCTTTCCAAATAGGCTGCCATACATGTTTTGCCATATTTGAATGCTTATTTTCATATTCTCTTTATAAACTCTTCCTTTAACAGAAATCAAAGCTTTTATTAAAAGATTTCCTCTAAAAGTTTTATCAACATGGGCACGTTTCCATGAATCTTTTTTTTTTCCCTGTGCATCCATCAGTACTGATGGAATCAAATTCCACATGAAATTTCTGAGCCACTTTCCTCCACTCCTATACAAGCTTTCCAAAGTGATTGTGCCAGACAGCCATAAAAACATTTTCCGAAAGTGTTGTGATCATGCCTGCATACTTAAATGTTGTTAA
Source organism: Chroicocephalus ridibundus (assembly GCF_963924245.1). Lineage (NCBI taxonomy): Eukaryota > Metazoa > Chordata > Aves > Charadriiformes > Laridae > Chroicocephalus > Chroicocephalus ridibundus. The sequence goes on from NC_086316.1 coordinate 86,896,187, forward strand.
CTTGTAAAAGTTAAAATCTCCAAGACAACAGAAACTGGAATTCTGTAATTCAATTATAACTTTGTGAACTCTATTCACAATAGGGCTCTAGTAAGTATTTATACAGCAGATTGCTTACTATAGAGTCTAACATTTGATGGGGTAAGAGTAGTGAGAACCCGTGAATGTAAGGATTTACAATGACTGCATTTTCTGTTTGTTTCTGTATCTCACAGCAGTTCTGCCTGACTTACTTCTGTCTGGACCACAAACAATAATTATAAACATATTTTTCTTCTATAGCTCCTTCAAGACACTGCAATCAAATCCAACATTTAAAGCAGCACACTTGTCAAAGAGCATGTAATGTCAGAAACCAAAGTACCAAAATACTGTATTATCTAAACCATTTATCATATATCTATTGTATTAACAAGGTTTGGATAAAAAAAAACATCAGTGAAGTTTTGGCTGTTCAAAAAGCAAATGACTGGAAAATATGTCCTTGCCAAATATAGTGTGGTATATTGTGTTTCTTCAACTTCTGACATCTGAGGCTTTTTGACAACTTTTACATTAGTGTACTACCCATTGTAAACAGCAGCACAGTATAAAGAAAACACCACAACTATAATTCATTGGCTAAATGTAAGAAGAATAAATGACTAGCTCTGTGTATCTCTAACAAAGACCTTAATATAGAGTAATTAAAATAAGCAATAACAGCACAACTCTTAACACCGATCTGTCTTAATCTATTTTTAACATCTGTCGAGCATCTGACACTGTCAGCATGAGCAATTCATGCAGCCTGATAATCATCTACATGCTACCAAGTGACCAGATTTTTCTCAGGAATGGAGGAAATTTTTATCTAATGAGTATTACGCTACGCAATATATATTTAGAAAGAATGAAATACATATTTCAGGATACCTAGTGTCACAGGTTCTTTAGAGAAGGAAGTTTGCTTTGGTATGATTCTTGCAATTTTGTTTGTCTTGCTGAAAGTCAATACAAAGAGTACCAGAGTGTAATTTCAGAAACATATAGCAGAATTCTAAGTACATCATGTGTATAAAAAAAATTCTATCAAAATGAGCAAAAATTACTATAGCTTAGCAGAAGCAAATAACAAATCATATTTCCTGTTCAATTATCGTATAAATCACTATATTCATGTAGTGCATTAAAAATAAAGTAACTTCCTCCTCTTCGTTCATTTATCTTTATGATACACGTTCTATTTGCACACAGGAAAAAAAGTAGGCAAGTAATTTTAAAAGTATAAACAATTTGACCTCTCAAACCATAAATGCACACTTACCCTTGACTGCTCTTTCTTTAAGTTCTAGAAGTGGGCCAGGCCTGTGGTTTGACTCTGTGTTACAAGACAAAAGAGATTTAATTTACGCATGTTGTTTCAGAGCTGAGAAGCTAGCTGCAAGCTTTAGTGCTGTTTTGCTAGTGTGACCTTAGTATAGTGAGTCTGATCAGAGAACAGTTTGACTTTTAAGAGAGACTATTTCATTACATGCAGCAGATGGCTCTTCCTGGGAAAACCTCAGCCAGACAGAGCAAGACAGAGAGAGAGAGTTGGCAGCGACAAAAGGGTACACCCTACTTCCATAGAAGTCCACAGGAATTTCCTCATGGCCTTGAGAGAGAGGAAGTGTTGGCCTTAGCTTTTCATAATAAAGCACGGGGTTGTTTTTTAAAGCACATGCTTAAGTGTGCTTAACTGCTTTGACTGGCACGTTGGGAATTTTTTACTTGCTTGAACTTAAGCACACAAAAGTTCTGCCGAACATGAGAAAATCTGCAATCCCTAACAAGTAGGTTGAGGAAACCGAAGGTAGACAGTGAACTTTCAACAATCATTACATAAAAATTCACCTAACAATTCACATTCCTCAAAGCCAAATAAGTGAATCCTGGAGAAAGTATTCCCACTCCTGTTACCCAGAAGCTGAGTCTCAAACAGGAGGAACTTGAATGAACTACACAAACTGCTCTGAGCTCAAGCAATCTAGAAAAGGCTGAAAAGCAAGTTTTGTGCCAAGTTTTGAGCATTTTGCTAAAGCACAGCTAAAACTGGTTATGAGATACCATGGTGCTAAATACTTCTTGCTCCCAGTGTTATCTAGACCCAGATAGGAAACTGGTGTGTTCAGCAACAAAAATAGCACCTACAACCACCCTCATTCAGAAATAGCAGCAGGGATATCTATGTTTTATGTAATAGCCTAATAGTCAAAATAATCCCCAAAAGAAATGAGAGACCAGGATTTAAAGCCATATTCAACCTGAGGCAATTTAACCATTTGACGCTGTAGGAAGACACCCAACAAGCACAGACCATAGGCTGAGGTGGGTGAAAGGCAACTGCCTGATTTTCTAGCAGCTGTCATACATAGCTGTGGATAACTACATATCATCAGCAAGCCAAATTCACTGTCTTACCTGTATTCGTTTTGCCATGCAGATTGGTTTTCCACCTAAACCAGGAGAAATAAACTATTGGTTAACAATGCAGGAAAAAGCCACTCAGTGCAATTTCTTCAAGCTAAGTCTAATTAAATTCAGAGATGCTTGACCCCAGAGGAGTCAGGAGAGCTACTATACCGTCATTGCTCTGCAGGCAGATGCATACCTCCAAGCAGATGTAAGCCTGACGAGAGCAATGCAACTCATGAGACAGACTCTGCTGAACACCAACAGTTATTAGCTTGGTCTGAATGCAGCCACCGCACTTCCAGCTTGTTTGCTAGGAAAGTGAGGCAAGCTTGCAGTCACATGAAAAAATACTGCAGAAATACAGGCAGCCACATTTGAATGCTTGATCACTGATTAAAAATTTTTAAAGTAAAATTACTTAGAAAGTTTTAAAGTAAAATTACTTTCTAAGGCACCTTCGGTCCACTTTGAGCAAGTTGTAATTACAGAGAGATGAGAATTCCTCTTACATCATCACCACACTCATCTGTCCATTAGTGGTGATGGAGAAGCAGTCATGGAAGCATCTCTGCTTAGGAGAGTCTGAAGACACAAGCAGTGCCTCCTCTCCCTTGCTAAAAGACATGTAAGGCACCTGATCCCTTAAGCTGGGCACTTGCTTGTCTGTGAACTGACAGCAGAGTGGGGGGAAAGGATGTATCGCAGAGAAGAGCCCATGGCTGTAGGTAGGTAAAGCTGTTTCTCCTCAAAAAAAGACCCCTGCCCTCAGTATTGTATGATTGTGGCCTGGTTAACCCCCACTCACAGGAGAGCTGCTCCCGGCTCTCCGGCGATGTATGGCCTCCTCAGCGCTACCTGCCCACACCGGCAGGTCTCCCCCTCACACGCTCCACTTTCCCCGCTTCAAAACGTGTAAAACAAACCCCTGACCGGTTCTCTCACGCTCTCAGCAGCGCCGGAGCGCGCACTCCCGGGACGCGAGAACACCTTCCCCTTCCGAAGGGACAGTGCCCTCTCGGGCACGGACATGGCGAGCGTCCCCTCGGGGAAGGGCGGGAAGCCGCATCACGCGCCAGCCAACCACCCTGCTGCACCTCAGGCGCGCGCTGCGCCCGGCCATGCCCCGCCCCGCCCCGCCCGAGGCGCGCCGCACTGGGCACCGCCGGGCCGGGCCGGGCTTGAGGCCTGCCGCACCGGGCCGTGCCTCGCCGCGCCTCAGGTGCTCCGCCGCGGCTGCGCTCGGCGCGTCCTTCCGGGCGGGAGCGCCGCCCCGGGCGGCCCGATAACTCGCAGCCGCTGGGGAGGCAGGAGCGGGGCGATGTCGGAGCCGGTGCGGAGCGCGCCGGGGTCCCTGCCCCTCAGCCGCCTGGCGGAGCCGCTGCTCCGGAGGCTCAGCGAGCTGCTGGACCGAGCGGTGCCTGGCAAGGGCTGGCGGGACCTGGCGCAGCGAGCGGGGAGCCGCGGCAGGGTCCGGCTGAGGTGAGGGCGGCCTGCGGGGCGGCGGGAGGGCCCCGGCGGGACGGGCTCCTACGGCGGGACGGCCGCGGGGCTGAGCGGGGGCGGCCCCGGGCGGCGGGGCCGGGCTGAGGCCATGGTGCCGCCGCCGGTGGGGGAGCGGCCGCGGGGTCCCTCCCGGGGCCTGCCCGAGGCCGCGGTCCGCGCACCCGTGGGGGAAGGTAGAGGCGCCGTGAGGGATGGGGCCCACCAGCGGCACCCCGAAGCCGGCGGCGGGGCAGCGACGGTGAGGCAGTTGTGGGTTCCCCTTTGCTTTGCAGCTCCCGGGTAAGTTTGTGCTGGAGTGGAGAACAGCTGAGCACCGTGCTGGTTTTGCTACTGCTTCTCCCTGAACCCCACATGACCCAGCCTGCACTGGCGACACCGTCCATCCCTTCCTGCAAACCCGCGCCTTGCTGGTACAAAGAAGGGAGCATCCATCCCCAACTGAAGCCCCTGCGCTGGGCAGATGGGACCAAGGACGTGTATCCCGACCCTGGGAGATGTTTGCTGAGTCCCACACGAGGGCTCCCAGTGAAGAAGCAACAGGGCGCAAGTCCTGTGGTGTTTTGCTTTGCCACCGCTGCAGTTGGAAAGCATTCCCTTGTAGCTCACCTGGCTTTCCTCAGCACAAAGCTAGCCAACTGCCTGCCCTGGACAGGGAACATGGAAAATGATTGTTGACTGTTCCCTGTAGCTCCTCTTGTCTGCATTAGGGTAAACACTTTTGTTTTCTTCAGCTCTTTCTGCCTGGGTCCAATTCTCTAGATCGCTTCCTGATCACTTCACTTCCTGTGGCTTTTCAAGGTTTTGCTTAGAGGGTAGTATCTCAAAAAATGAGGCTTTTCAAGTGTAGCACGGAACGCGCATCATGAAGATGTGTTCTTTCTCTATTATGGTTGTATTTATTAATATAGGGAAATAAAACCTGAGGACTACAATGTGACCCCTCTGTAGGCCCTCTTGCTATGTTTGCTTCTCTGTATTATCCGGTAAAACACTATGAAAGTCTACATGATAAGCGAAAATATCTTGCCTCCAGGTTTGCATGGCACTGTGATTTAATGCAAGAAACATTGTTGAATCTTTTGTAGTAGGAATACATAAACTTGCACTCCCTTTCCATAGCTGTATTCATTTCCTTGTTATCTGTGTTATTTTAATCGGCTGTGATTGAAAGCCCATGAAGACTTAACACTAAAATTTCAAACTATGCATGTTTATACCTGGAGATGAACGTATTGGAACAGTTAACTGCACTGTGACCGTAGATGTGTGTATCAGTTAACCTGCAGCAGTTGCTTGTTTTAACAAGTACTCTGAAAATCAAAGTCTTCCTGGACTTTCAAGTTAGATTCTGACTCACTCTTTACCGCTTCTGAATTAGACACATGAAAATGAAAGGTGCTGTACTTGCTTTTCTGCTGAGACTTTAAAAAATTAAAATTAGATTTCTTAATACATTTGGCCAGAATCGTTAGGTACAAGCATCTCTTGTTTTGTAGCATGCAACTCACTTATACCACTTTCTGTCTGTAGAGAAGTCGCTGTATAACTTCTGAACTCCTGAAACTTGAGGGAAATACTGCAAATATGTCCAAATCAGCTAGGAATTTCCCGTCTCTGGGGTTGGGTTTTTTCAATCTTTTTGTTTGTCTACAAGTAATTTTTAACTCTGCTCCTTTCTGAGGAAGAAGGGCTAAGAAGATCTATGCCATGTCTTTCTCATATTATTTTGTAGCCCTCTGGATTTAGAACAGTGTTCCCTCAAAGTGCTGGAGCCAGAAGGAAGTCCCAGCTGGAGTCTCCTGAAACTCCTGGGAGATCGGGGTTGCACTGTGGTGGAGCTTGTGGAGTTCTTGCAGGCCCTGGAGCATACGGAGGCTCTCCAGTGTCTCAGCCATTCAGGTCAGTTCTGGTTTGTACTTTGACTGCAACTCTGTGTTTTACACTGGAAGCGCTGGAGTATTTGTTTTCTACGGTAAGAAAAAGCATCTAGTGATTGGTATCCATATGATTACCATAGTAATTGTCTCTGAGATTAAAAGTAAGCTAAGTAGATAAGCAGGCTTAACACAGTGTTGTTGTAGATTTGGACTTGGCTGCATGGGTATGACAGGTGCTGACTTGGGTTCTGTGTCAAGCTATGCCTTTGGGAGATGCTTATTGAACTGAAATGGTTGAATTAGAAAGACAAGTAGTGTTGCCAGCCATCTGTTCAGGGTACGGGTTTTATTGACTGCATTTCATAGCTTACCCTAATTGAAGGGGAAGGGTCCAATTAGTGCCAGTTCTGGTGCATATTGGATCCAGTGTGACTTGCTAATTGGACAGAAAAACAGACTAGCTTAAGATAGAACTAGATTGTTCGCTGCTAACACATACAGCATGCTTCTTTGCAAAAGGTCTAGAAGTGGGGCAATGCAAGGAATTCAAGGGTAAAGCCAGGGCCCTTTTTTACATCCTCCTCCCTCAGGATGTGGTGATATTCAGCCTAGTAGGAAGTCACAAAAGCTTCTCTTCAGAGCAGGGAGTGGAAATGAGACTAGCAAGCTCCTTGCCTTGCCATACTGATAGGTGTCCTGTTCTTTGGGCAGTCTGAGAAAAGAAGCCATGGGCTGAGAACCATTGTTAAGACAACTTTGGAATTTTTCAAGTAGATTATAGTAATGCTTTGCAGCTGTTTCATCTAGTTAAGGAGTTAAGGCTGCTGCTTCTTACAGTGCTAGGAGGATCATGGTGTGCTGAATGCGGTGTGACTGAGTTACATGCTAGCTTAGTCTAACTGAAGTATACTACTGCAGGCTTGGCAGGGAGGGGGGAATTGGTGTTATAGCACTGTGAGCGGATTAGGTTCACAGGGGCAGGAGTTGTGGTGGAGGCATAGGCTGTCCTACACTATGAATGCCTGTTCCTTTTTATTGTTCTCCGTATGGTGGTTACAGGGTGGGAACGAAAAACAGGAATGCTCCTGGTTCACATTTGTGCTACAGTGTGCCTGCACTGAGCCAGAATGTTGTGCTTGCTTGATCTGTGATCATCTCGAGTATCACCACCGTTGACCTGAGGATTTTTGTGTGGCTGTCAGTCAAGTTACGTTTTGAAATATGTAATGAAGACTAAATCCTGGCTAAAACAGGAACTCTCTACGTAGCAGAATTGTGAGATAGTGGTATCGACTAGGGAGCTGGATAGATAGCTAAGATATTCTTGTATTGAGAAGAACCAGCCAATAAGCAGATTTTTGTCAAGACCTCTTGGAACTGCAGAGATGGTCTTGTTATAAATTCATCTCTTGCAGAACATTAGATCTGTCATAGAATGCATTCAAGTCTCCGCTGAGGAGCACTGGGTAGTTTCACAGAGATTGAGAAACTGGAACCAAGAGAAACCAAAGCAAAGGGTATTTGAAGAAAGTTTAGGTCAAAAAGAATTTTAAACTACTTAAAAAGAAGTGGTAGGCCCTGATATTTGTGGTGCGTTTATTTAAATATTCAGGGGTGGTTGATGCTTGCAGTCTAAGGACAAATTCATAACTGTTCTAATACACCAAAAAAGCTTAAGTGTTGCTCAAGTTCCTTTAGGAATGGGATTGTTTAATATTAGACCTCTACAGCTGTCATAGTGGTTTGTTAGACTGTTTTCTACCAGCTTAGTTGATGCGGTTAAAAAGACACAAACCTTTGTAAGCCTGTGAGTGTACTGGTTAATGAGAGAAGAGTTTTGATGCTGCTTAGTGGTGCATTTTGGCAGTGATACCACTTCAGTACCTTTATGGCAGGGATGTATTGGTACAAGATGTATTTGTTTTCTTTATAGAATCATAGAATCATTTAGGTTGGAAAAGACCTATGAGATCATCGAGTCCAACTGTAAACCTAACACTGCCAAGTCCAAATCTAAACCATGTCCTTAAGTGCCACATCCACACGTCTTTTAAATACCTTCAGGGATGGTGTCTCAACCACTTCCCTGGGCAGCCTGTTCCAATGCTTGACAACCCTTTTGGTGAAGAAATTTTTTCCTCATATTCAACCTAAACCTCCCCTGGCACAGCTTGTGGCCATTTGCAGCAATACAAAGGATCTCTCGGAGAATCATAGACTCCCAGAAACAAGTTCCAGAACTTGTTTGTGTCTCAGAACTTAAAGCCTTGCCTGTCACATTGGGTTAACTCTGTAGATCTTCTTTCTATAAAGGCACAAAATAGAAGTAATAATAACTTTAAAACTTCTCCTTTTTGGTAGTGAGAAATCCTAGGCATCGTGTTCCATGGGTTACCGCTCTGTCCCTTTTCTTCCCTTTTTTTATCTTGTCGTGTTGTGAACTTGCTGGAAATGGATGAAATGTGACGAGCTTTCTCCCAAGCTAAGAAGGAAAAAGGCTTAATACACAATTTGTGGTATTACAGTCTAGTCCTTGTGCAGCCTCACTGAGTTGTGGTGTTTGAAACAAGACCAAAGAGGTGTTTTTCCTCTGCAGGCTCTTCTGCAGCGGTTTAGGCACTTCAGTCTGAATGTGAGTAATTGAGGCCAAGTTTCCAGAAATGACTGAAAATGTTTACTTGTGTGTAAGCTAAGAACATAACAGTTGGGTTATAGTTAAGATTATGAGTATTTAAGTTGCACCGTATATTTCAGCATCTGGTAACCATAAATATCAGTTTGCCATCCTTGATGGTAACATTTGAGGTTTGCATTTTCCAGTGAAAATTGAAGAAGTATTTTTGTATCTTTGTAATCATTCAAAAAATTGAGCCAGAAGGTTTTCTTTTTGAACCATTGAATTCTGTGGTGCTTGCAGGAAGTAGCTTAGTGCTGAATGAATTGCAGGAAAATAAATGAAACTGTGAAGAGATTATGAATCAGATTTCTTAGAAATTGTTTCTAATACTTCCAAGGAGTGCAAAATACTAATCTTTCAGATAATTTGTTTTTCTCAACTACTTTCTTAAGAGATGGTAGTGATCTCGTGACAGACTTTTTTTTTTTTTTTTTTTTTAGAAAAAATGGAAATCTTTGGAAAGAGCAAGTCGTCTTAATTTTTTTGTCCTTTAAGCTGAAATAATGTAATTCCTGTTTGTCTTGGTTAATGTTAAGTGATTGTGATGCTCATAAACTGTACTTAACACACTCCCTTTAACTATGAAAAACAGCGGAGGAAGTGTTAAATGGGGAACTGAGGTAGCGATCTTCAGGGCTAGGGTATAGAGGGAAGTTATTTTAGAGCAAGAAGGGCAGGGAAATTTCAAGTCCTGTAGCTACTTTCGTGTAGCTGACTGTGATCAAGTATTTCAGAATAAGGTTGTGTGTGGAGGAAGTCAATATAACCCGCTTCCCTGCTAGGCAAAGGTTCTGTGATTTCCAAATGCCGTATGATCTCCGTTTCAGTCTGTTGACCACATGGGTCTCTGCTCAGGTTTCAGCCCGTTAATCAAATTGTTATGGTTTCTCTCCTCAAACATTCTCTGTTAGAAAAAAGTTCTGATGTGTGACTAAGCCATTAAACATGACGGGGGGAAAAAAGCAGATAAAAAGAAAATTCCTGGCACAGTGTAATAAGAAGGCGTGGAGCAAATGATGATCTTGAGTCTTGTACGGGGATATTTGTGATCTCTTTCCAGCTGTTTTTTTTTTTTTTAACGCAGCTTCTGGTTTACTCTACTTTTCTGTAAGATTGTTTCTCCAGCAATCTGGAATACTGCTTCTGTACCAGATTACACGTTCTGCTTCTGCAGTGTGTTTTCATTAAACTATAAAGAAGGAACTAGTTTCTCCCAAAACAGGGAAATTAGATTGATTCCAAGAAAATAAAAATTAGTACTTATACCTATTTTGTATTTGATTGTTCATTTCTGAGAGTAATGAAATGGTGAAGAAGTGCCTCTGTACCATTCACTATTTCTGTGCTTTTTCTGTAACTAGTTGTACAGGGCCTAGCTGGGATAGAGTTGGTTTTCTTCATAGCAGCTCATATGGTGCTGTGATTTAGATTTTTCACCAAATCAGCACTGCTAATGGGACAGTGTTCTAGCTTTTGCTGAACAGTTTGCACAGCATCAAAGTCTTCTCTGTTTCTTGCTCTGCCCTCCCCAGTGGATAGATTTGAGGTGTGCAGTAGGCAGGGAGGGGACACAATTGGGCAGAACTAACCAAAAAAAACTAACCAAAGAGATGTTCCATACCATATAACAGCATGCTCAGCAATAAAAGGGAAAAGAGGGAGTTTTGGAGGGCCTGGCCATCTTTTGCTTGGGAACTGGTTGGGCATCAGTCTGCCCATGGGAGGTGGTGAGTAGTTGTCTTTGCATCATTTGTTTTCTTCCCTGTTGTTCCACTCATCCTTCACTTATTAAACAAATATTTTTTGTTTCTTTGTTTTATTTTGACCTCCAAGTTTTCTTGTTTTTATTCTCCCTTTCCTTCTTCCCCCATCTCACTGCTGGTGGGGAACTGCGTGGTGCTTATCGGCTCACCAGGGTTAACCCACACCACTAGTATTGTGAGTTATTAACTAGTCATTAATGTGTACAAGCGCTTGCGGTCCCACTGTGGTTGTTAAATGCTTTTTACCATCCGTTGCAAATAATGCTTTAAACTAGTGATATTTGATGGCTTATCAGCTCAGTGTTGGTGAACACCTTGGGCATAGGTCTGTGTATTTTTTGACAGCAATGTGAGGTTAAACTTTCTTTTCTGTAGTTGACTTCCCCCCCGCCTTCTTCTGATGACCTTGGTTGTACCAGGATCTGTATTTGGGGTCATGCTGTAACTAGATCTCTGGAATGGTCTAGGTTAAGAAAACAACTGGATCATATCAGTCCGGTGTCAGAATTTTGCTCACGCCTGGCAAGGTAAAACTTGAAGTGCAAAATTTTACCTTGCAGACTGGCAAAAGAAAACCCCAGCCATGTGTTCTACAGGAGTAAAGGTGTAACACAGAAACCAATGCTTCAGCTGATAAGGTCGCATGAGGAATAGTAGAAAAACAGACTATGTTGTAGTTAAACTAACTCTTACTGGTTTGATTCATCCCATCAGCTTAATCTTAATCTGAAGATTAACATCTCAAAGAAGTTGTTGGGAGTGAGCAAACTCTTAAAACCAGGGATAGCTTTCCCAGAAGGGATCTGTGATGCCATTGGAAGTATTATTTGCTTTAGGGAGTAGACAGCAAGAGGAATTGAAGTATCCTAAAGTTAAAATGCCTGAATAATCTACTTCAAGTCTTTGATAAACTCTGTAGAGTACTGACCAATTTAAGCATGGATTTTGTGTAATGGAAGACAATTTTGAGTGTCTTGAAGTCATATAACTAATTGGAACTGCATGCATACACAGTACAAATAAATTATTTTCAAGTGTATTTAATAACAGAAATGTCCTCTTTGCTCAGAGGACAATTAAGCACAAATTTAAATTGTGGAATTGTAATTCTTAATAACTTTCCTATGTGTAAATTCTTTTTTAAAGGTATAAAGATTGTTGTACAGCCCGACTCTCAAGCAGTGCTCTCTGGTCAGGTCGTCAAGCTGTGTTGTTGGGCAACAGGACACCCGTTTGTGCATTACCAGTGGTTCAAACAGGAAAAAGAGGTAATAGCTGATACAGAATATAAGTGGTGAAAAAGAACAGGTAATGGTTTTGGGTGATGGTTGTTGGAGGTTTTTTAAGACCGTTGCTCTTATTTACAAGGAGAGAAGATTGCTATATATACTAATAAAAATAGAAGTTTAAGAAATGCTGCATAATGACCCTATCGATGTGCTAAATCAATAAGGTGGTTCCTTATATTCCAACCACTTCATCCTGGAAGGCTAATCTTGGAACGTGACAGTAAGGAAACTGCAAGTTTATTTGCCTCTCAGGCTACCAAGAAATTTAACAAAGGCTGCTGAGAAACCACCACACTGGAGCAAATGCCAGTTGCTGTTGGTTTTAGATAGATGGAAACTGGTTTCCTAAGAATGAAGAGTTGAAGGCCTGAACTCAGTCGTGCCACAGATTTCTTCAGCAAAATGCTGGAATGCACATGAGCTCGTGCCTCTGCAATTTGAATGGCAGCACTTGTGCCCGTATTTCTGGTCCTGGTTATCTTTCTACAAGATGAATGCACTTTTTTTCTTAATGATGTTTTATTGTAAGTACTATTTTTAAAAATGCAGTAAGTTTATGGTTATTTTAAATTGCTGTTAGGACTGAAATTTTTAACTCATTTTCTGCACCTTTCTAAAGGTTTAGCTAGATCATGCAAACCCTGGCTTAAAAAATATGATTACAGTAATTTCCTGATCATTACAGTTGAAATGTAGATGTAGCGAAAAATTATTTTTCTGTGAAAGAATGTTACAGTTTCCTGGTCATAGCTGAATATATCTTAAGACTAGAGCTGAATGTAGCACTCGTGCTGGTTGGAGTGGTGCTTAAGAAATTATTCCGAGTTATTTGTGGAGAAAGGTAAAAATTATTAATTTCAGGAATAACTGTTCAACTGCCTTAAAAGCTCAGAGTTGTCTTAAGTAGAGGCATATGAATTATTTTTGGAAGAAAGCCTCTCTCTGAGCTACTGAATACCTAGAACGAGACTTTCTCATCCAAAACTTTCAGATAAATGAAGGAGTTCAGGCTGGTGTTATGGACATTGAAATAGATATTCTAATGTTTCATCCTGGTTTAGATTAAATCAATCTAAACTTCAGTATGTCTTGGTTCACCTGTAATTCAGGTTCCCCATGGTAATTCCCCGGAGCTGGTTTTGAATCCGGTGAATGTAAATGATTCTGGCTTTTACATCTGCCGAGTGAACAGCGAATCTTCCTTTGTGTTCAGTCGGTGGGCACGACTTGAAGTTTGTGATCTTCAGGGTACATCTCATGGTGAGTGGCAAAAACATTGTTTTCTGAAAGTCTGTCTTCCCACTTGTTAGAGGAACTTGGGTCCTCATTGCTGTCTTGCACAGATGTGAAAAAGGGCTGATTAAAAATGTGGTTTCCAACTATTGCGCTCTTGTGCTGGTCACAAAAGCAGAAGAGAAATGAAGTTCCACAGCGGTGGATAAGAATAGATAGATGGAAAACATACACAGTCTCAGATCCTTTTAATTCTTAGAGGATTCTTGGACCAAAAAAGCAATTCTTTAACTTTCTTGTTGTTTACCTCTTGTTGTAACTTGCTAGTGACTGGACACACACAGCCTATTCTGAATGTTTTCAGTTGTTGTTAGTCTATGTGTGGTTAGATTGTCTCACTCTTTCTTTTCTTTTTTCTTCCTTTTTTCTTTTTTTTTTTTTTTTTAAGGGAGCTTAATTGGTTTGCCTGAAAACAAGTTACGCATTTGTGTTCAGCCTCAGCCACAAAACCTGACAGTGGGGGATGCTTTGGTACTAGAATGTGGAGCTGTTGGAAACCCAATTCCTCACTACCAGTGGTTCAGAAATGGATTTCCCTTGGCAAATGGGAGCAAAAATGTCTACATGGTAAGTTACTGCAAAGTGCCAGCCTTGGGGGACTAATGTGTAACCACCTTTAACTTATCACACATCTCTCCTTGAACAAAATAACTTCTTTGTGGCTTTGACAACCTCTTGTGGAAGTGCACGCTATAAGTTGCTCTCCTGTTCTGTCGTTTCTGACTTGCCCATGTTGTTCTGAGGCTCTTGGGTGCATAATTTTAATCCTGAACACATTTCAGGTTGTAGTCATGGGGTGGAAGGCTATAGTGGATTTTGGATTAGTGTGATGTATTGAGATAGCAAAGATTAAGTATCAGTAAAAGTGAAAGCTTTCTATCCGCGCTGCAAAGGACTGATTTGCATGAGCTGTTGCATTCAGTGTGAACGCATCTCAAGCCTGTGAGGTGGATTTGCATGCCTTCTTCAATTCTGGAAAGCAGTTCTAGAACACACGTGCTGTCCAGCTTACTGAAGAGTGAGCTTTTGGATTTGTTTAGGCTTTGCTTTCAGTTTTTACTCTTCCTTGCTTGTGGGCTTAAACGAAACCGATACAGGTATTGTTTTGGGGTCTGGCGGGGTGACTGTGATGATGCTTGTTTAGATAACTTATGTGGATGTGGAACATCAGGGGACATATTGGTGTCACGTATACAATGACCAGGAAGATCAAGACAGCAAGAAGATAGAAGTCATTATAGGTAAGGAGTTTTTCAGTTTGATATAGGTCAGTTGATCTATCAATTTCTTCCCTATGGTTAGAATTTACTTTTGAAGCTTTCAGTATTAAGCCAAGTATATATAGCCTTCTGTTTTTTTAGTTTATCCATTTGTTAAAACAGCTGTGTGTGCTTGCAGCAAATGGAATTTTAGTGCTTTACCAGCTGTAAAATTCTTTGGGCTTTTATAGGAACAAGGATAGAAATGCTACCGCTTTTTGACATTGCTAGCAGGTACACGGCTTGTCAGCAGATTGCAAGCTGATTTCTTTGTGTTTCTTTCAAAACCGAAAACCAGTTTAACCCTTGTTGGGGATATGAGCTGTGTTACACTCCCTCAGCAATCAGGACAGGTGAGATTATTCATAGCATGCAGAATAAATGCGTATAACATGGCTTAGTGTGTGTGCATGTATTTGCAGTAAACTAAAGAGAAGAAGATCTGTTTGTGTAGGTTTCACATATATCTGAGTACACTATTGCATAATTCATACGAAAAGTTTTTTCCTATCCTAAGAAATATTCTAGTTTATTACTCCAGAGTTTCAGTAATAATTACTATACAGCATTGTGATCAGTGCTGATTTATACTGCTATAAAATGAGCCAGACTGCAGAGAAGCTTGGAAGTGACCTTTGCTTTCCAGTTTGTGTGCTAACTCTCATAACTGAGAGCAATTGTCTTCCAATTTTTCCCCCCCTTAAAACACAAGGAAGGAAAGCTATGGCAGTGGAGTGCACAGAAGGTAAAGTAAACCTTTAGTTGTGAATCAATTTTTAAAAATTAATGGTGGGGGTGATGAATCATTGAATGCGTTGCTGAAAAGCATGCGTGGGTTAAGAGCTTCAGTCTATTTTAAAAGACTGATGTGTGATGCAGCATTCCTTCTGCATGTGCTTCTCTCCTCCTTGCCTTCATAAGGAGAAAAAACAAGCTACTTTCTTCCTCTGTGGCATTCAAAGTTGATTGCTTTTTTGCACTGCTTTTGTGTCCTGTGCTTACATTTTCCAGTGAAATCTAAAGATCTTGAGATTTCTTTGGCTGGGCTCAGGAGGCAACATCCTCGCAAGAAAAGCTGAAGATGTTTAGGAGCCTGGGTGACCTTAGAGAGCTGGATAGAGCTAGTTCCACTGGCAGCTTGCTGTCTGCAAGAGGTGTTTCCAGCAACTTCCAGCATTTCTTGTTTGAAGTTTAAGCAGAGCGGATGTTCCTTTTTAGCCCTTTTGTTAAAGGTTTAATGTTGTGAGGGGATTGTGTACTGTCACTCACTGGAACACATAAGTGACACGTGTTTCGGTGTCAGCCCCTTCCATGGCGTAGCTTCCGAGACCCGTCATCTCTTTGAGCCTTCGCACCTTTTCTGGCTTGGGGGTGTCTGCATTCCCTGATGGAGTGCTGTGCAAAAGCCTCCTAGTTACCTGTGATTTAACTGACCCTTGAAGCAGAAGATAACCACTGTGTTGTCTGTGGGGGTCTACACCTAAACTAGAGTTTACTTGGATGCAACATCGTTCTGCTACTAATCTACAGTAACACCTACAGTAGTATCCCCTCAGGTCACTGCAGTCTTCCACGTGGATAGATTAGCTTTTGTGTCAGAAGAGGTCTGCCCAGGGCTCTGGGCATGGAGCAGCCCTGCTCCGACGAATCTCTGGGGCTTCAAATAAATTATTTTCTTTTCCATAGTTTCCCGTGTTCTCACAATAATTAGATGAAACCCGTGGTAGCTTAGAATGTTGGAAAATTGTATCTGAAGCCTTTCTGAATACACATGGTTTTACCAAGCAAGATTTCTTGCTCAGGATGGTGCTTTTTCATCAGTCCTTCAAACATCTACTTTTCAAAAGGGTGATTCTGACCTCTTGTTCCTTATTCATTCAGCTGCTTGCATGCCTGTGGGATTGAGGCATAGTATGTGTTTCCCCTCTGTTTTGAGATCTGCTATATTATAATGCTATGTCAGGCATAGCTTAGTATATTGATGTAGGATTTTCTCTTCTCTGCCTGTGGAATAAACATATGAAAGGTTAGATTTACAGAAATGCAAAGCCAAAAGTATTTTAGAGAGGCAGTTTGTTTTCTAATGTTCGGCTTCAATTAATAATGGCATGATACTTAATTATATTTTTATTAATACAAAATTTATTTCTTGCTTCTTGTTTAAACTATGATTTTATTGGTGTATTTCTTCACAGAAGATCTAAGTGATTTTCAAAAATCAGGTAAGTGACAAGTTTTGAAACACTTTAATTTTGCATCTTCATTTTATGTTACAAATCACTAAAGCCCAGCTGGGTTACAATATCTAGTTTACGTTATTTGTATGTATTTATAACTGGGGATTTAATAGGGGCAGATGTCACGTTAAAAGCGGCACAGCTTTCTGGTTCCAATAAATTAACTTGAAGAATATAGTGAATCATAGGGCTGCTATTATCATTGTAAAATCACACAAAGCTGCTCTTTTATACTGCGTGTGTATTTATACAAATACAGAAGAAATTATCTTTTGCTTTCATGTCTGTTAAGTTTTAGTATGTTGCTGCTTTTTCAGATGATTAAGGTGAAAAAATGTAAGGTGTTTGGCTGTCACCCATGATATGTTGAATTGGTATATTTCATAGATTAATGTTGGAGTGAGTTATTGTGATTTGAAGCCTGTTTGGTGTTTATTATAGAAACAGAGATCTGGAATAGTGCTCCATAAGGGATTATCCCTGGTGCAGTGTTCCCAAAATCTCAAATCACAAAGGTCTCATGATTTCCTGAGTTAGACATCAAAGATAGGTTTACTTTTGCCAAGACTTAGTCTTAGTCACTGAAGTGGTACTGCCATGATGTGTAACCCGTTATCCAAAGTGTACCACTGGCATATCGCTTACCTGCTCCTCTTGGCAGAGGGTTGGCTCTGCCGCCCCTTTGTGAAGTACAAAATAAGAGTTTTCACATATAGATGGGCATCTCTGCTAAACATCCCCCATCGTGCATGTCTGCATTTCATTTGGAGAGGATGAACTCTTCGGGATGTTACTGAAAATTGTGAGATTCAGAATCGTACTGTAAGCATCTGTTACTTCTTAATTTATAGAACTAGCTACTCATATCCTATTGGGCTATGTTTGCTGGAAGAGGGTGAAGGAAATCAGGTAAACAACAACAACACAACACCCCAAAGCCCCACCAAAACAAAAAAAAAGAGCACTTTTTTATTTTAAACTAATAACTTAAAAGCAGTGCCTATAGACTGTGGCTGTACGGAACATGCGGTTCATTTGCGGACATTGGCAGCGATGACTGTAGTTACTGACGATCTGCTCTTTTAATCTATTTCAAGCAGACCTACAAGAACAATCCCATCACAGACCTGTTGGTAAGTAGTTTTGTAGCTGTAAGGCACGTATGTGTTTCATATCTAGGAAATAGCTTTTGCCGCTTCTGCATATTGCTTCTCCTGCTGCTGCTAGTGAAATAACGGTAGTGCATGTTAAAGAGCTGCCAGGGGGAGAGTTCTGTGTATTTTTCAAGTCCTTTATAATGCTTGCATGCCCTTTCAGCAGTAAACTAGGGGGAGGGCATTGGTATTTTTAGTGACTTGGTGGAGCGTCTACAACTCCTCTGTTTCAGTTTACTGTTTCAAATTCCTCTGGCCACGACCTTAGCAAGTGTGTTACTCCGTTACTTTGAATACTTTGATGATTGGAGAGAGTGGTAATTAGAAAGATGTGATAAAAAGGCTTGGTACTCTGTCTGCTGAGGGTGTGCTGTCCCTGCAAGCTCAGCTCTTCCAGTGCACAGTGTGGACAGGCTTTGATCCCGAGCTAAAGCTCGTAAAGATAGATGGATGGCCTATGCGTGTTATGAAGAATAGTTGCTGGAGAATAGTATTTTAATCACATTCTTAAATTTGCATGGTAGACTCGACTGTGGTCAGGCCTGTTTTCATGTCAATACTAAACCAGGTGGAAAGGCTGCTGGCCTCTGTCAAAATTTTACCACTCTTTCGGGATCATCAGTGTAAGGGAGTGTAAGTGCTCCTCAGTCCTGGTTCATCTTTTCTGAATTAATTAGGAAGCTTGACTTTAAAAAGTGTTTTTCAATGACAGTATGCCGCTGGCACTCAGTCTCTGCTGTTTAAAATAGTTTACACTGTTCGAGACTTTGGAGGTTTTGCAGCTGCAAAAATGTCAAAAACATCTTGTTTGAAGGAGGTGGAATGTTAGACATGGAGGCTATGGACAGGGATTCTCTCGGGATCCGGCTGTGTGGGGTTCCTGACTCCAAAGCAGGTTTGGGGCATTCACATGAGCTCGTTTGCCACCAGAGCTGGGGGACAATAATTCCCATTGAAAATTCCTTATGGGAGTAACAAAGCAGGAAGGAAGTGCCTTTTTGCAACTTAGTGTGCAATTTTGTGATAAAAATCGGCTAGTGGTCTCGAAAGCATTTCTGTCAATGTGACTCTTTTCCCCTTTCATTGCAGCTTTGTTTACTCACAACAGAATTACTTGCGACTTAAATAAAGTCGATGTGAAAGTGACTCAAACTATGAGAATATCAGTTGATTTCTCTCTGAATTTTGTAAATTTCTTGTATCTCTAGATAACTGTTTTTAATCAGATGAACAGTAAAAAGAAACCTTAACAAATAGCAATAAAACTTTTTAATTCTGACGTGTAAAAGTTTCCACCTAAAAGTACCATGTTTTAGAGAGACGGGACATGGGAGTTGGGGCTGTGAAAGTGGTCTCTTGTGTGTTGTGGCTTTTTGTTTGTGTTTTAAGAAGCATAAGAAAATTTGAGTTTGGTGGGAAAGTATACTGACCATAGCTTTGGCAACTTGCTGTAAGAATTTTCATGTTTATTAGATTTCGTCGTGCATGGGGGAATTCAGTAATTATCTGTGCTTTTAGAAAAATGAAAGAAATGGGAGATACCTTAGTGACTCACTTCTTGACAAATTATCCTGTCTGAGATGCATCACAGTTCAGATATGTTGGCTGTCAGAGCATGCTGAAATGTTTCTTTGTTTTTTGAATGAGGAGAGTTGAGCTGTATTGTTGATGTAGGGTGATGCTTAAAATAACATAAAATGTTGTGTCTGAAGTGAGATTGGATACTGTTTTCACTTTAGAAGAAATTATTTTCACTTTAGAAGAAATTAAATTTAAAGGTATTGAAGCGATGGAATATGTAAACGTGCTGTGGTTTTGTTTTTCCTTTGTCTCTGCAGCAACAGACAAGGTAGCTTTGCTAATAGGAAATATGAGCTACTGGAATCACCCCCAGCTCAAGGCTCCGATGGTAGATGTCTATGAATTGACTAATTTGCTAAGGCAGCTGGATTTCAAAGTTGTTTCTTTGCTGGATCTTACTGAGTCCGAGATGCGAAATGCAGTGGATGAATTTTTACTTCTCCTGGACAAAGGAGTATACGGTAAGAACACATGATATCGCTTCTCAAGTAGGTCAGTTTTGTGATGTATCAGGTACACAAACATCTGGTATTTACCTCTGACAGCTCGCTGCATGTGATAGCAAAACAAACTTAATGGTAAACAGCATGTATGTATAATGGGAAAAGTAAGTTTTAAACACCCACCAGCATATCCTTTGACTTTGGTTAAAATTTTATCGTTTCTTTAATCTTCAAACAGATAAAATGTTTGAACTTTTTTTCTTTAACCGTGCCTAAAACTGCAGTGCATTTTTTTGTTTGGTAGTACTGATGTGTTTGATAAAAGCAGCTGCCTCTGTGTAGCATATTTGACAACGTGCTCTGCAGACGATGCCCCGCACCTAGAAGTTATCGGTGTGGTCCGGGCTGGCCAGTCCCTTGACACATGTACCCTGCTGGGCGCATTTCAGCTGGGGAGGTGGGGAGCAGCCTGAAGTGCAGCATGGAACGTGTTCTGGGCCGGCTGCTGGGACCCTTCCGTTCTTCCCCTCTCTTCCTGCTGGTTGTCTGCAGAATGCTCTTTCCCTCCGGATTCCTGTCCTCCTGGCGCTCTGCCGGGGGGGCTGCTCTGCTCGCTCAGTCCTTGCCCACCGGCTCCGTAAGGAACGGAGGAAGAGGGTGCCGTGCTTTGCCGTGGCGGGGAGCTGCGCTCTCCTGCCAGGTTTGCTGGGGGGGAGGACAGTGGGACACAGTAGCAAAGCGTATCTCTCATGAAGACATTATGAACCAAAATATGCAATATGGAAATAAGAGGAAAACATTGTGCTTTAGAATTAGGGCACAACACTCAACAGATCAGGTGCAATCTTTTTTGCCAAGTTTTCAGGTTAAATAGAAATCCTTATTTTGAATTGCTGGTTCCTTTCAGTTATTGTGGTACTGGCTTGACAAGCACAGAGTTTTTCATAATGTGCTTCACAGGGAGTGAGAGTTGTGCAAACCTGGATTTCTAATTCAAAAAGCAAATTGAAAAGAAGTTTGTTTATGTAAAATGAAAATGCAGTTCTCTAAAGTTATGTCTACGCACTTTAAAGAAGTAAAACATAACAGAGAAGAATTCACATTATCCTTTGCAGAATATATCTTGTGTAAGGCATCAGCTGAGAAATTGGTGAGCTATGGACTTCAGGTTCTGACTTTCTGCAGCTGCCAGTCATAAGGGCTTTTGGCTGAGTTGAATGCTAAGATTCCTGTTTGGGCAGAACTTGGGTACCACTATTGTTTCACAGCTCTGTGGAAGGTCTGAGTAGGAAGTATAAAATTTATTCTTTCTGTGTGTCTTTGCGCATTAGATGGAAAGCTTAATAGTGGGTATGCTGCTTAAGCAGGCAGCAGCCCTCTTTTTTTTTTTTTCCTCATTAAACTCTTGAGATTTAAAAATAACACCCCACAAAAATCCAAGGCTCTCACCTTTAAATTGCAGCATCACTTTAATGATCGTACTGCAGCATCTCATCACTATTGGTTTAAGTTATAGGAGGACAAATTAAGTATGCGTACTAAAAGATGCATGTTTATCATGTTTTTCTTCTCCTCCCCTCCCCCCCGCCAAGCTTTTGTTATTTGTGTCACACATCCATTTATAAGCTACCTGTAATAGAATATTAATAATAATTTTACGATCTCCTCCACATGCTGCAGCAGGAAGTGCCTTCTGCTGGGATGATGGCTGACCAACTGGGTCTGGTATGCGTTGCTAGTGCTGATGTGCCTTGATCCTTAGAGACATATATATATATATATATATATGGATATATATTGGACTCATATATTGGGATTTCTTGTCTGGCATAAACTTGATTTTGAGGGACAAAGCACGAGGCAGAACTGGTGGCTGTGCCAGCTGGGGGAGAGCATGGTGGAATTGACGCACAGAGCAAAAACCTCCATGTCTTGTGTGGAAAAGGCCTAGAATGACCTGGCTTGGAGTGTAAGAAACATTATTCTGTGGGCTTTGAGGAATTTGCTGCTGAATGCCATGATTTTTGTCATTTTTCTAACAGCTAAGATTGCATAAGCGACTCCAGAAATTATTTAGAACAGGGACCAAAGCCTTCTGCCAGTTGTCCTATTTAAATTGCAGAATTCCTATAGTAATGGCCACCCGGGAAAACATTATTTGAGTCTTTTTTGGAACACAAGGTCAGATTATTTCTTAGTATGACTTTTTAAATGGTGTGTTACCTGATGCTCTGTCTGTGCAGAACTGGCTGATCTGACATTTGGGCATCTATGTCAGCGCCAAAACTTGCATGACGTGAAGACTAATTATGGCAGTAGAGTAGAGTAGACTTTCTGAGAGCAGTTTTCTTTTTTTGTACCCTGGGAAATAGATGTGCTTATACATTTGAGTGAGCTTTTAGGTTGTTGCACCTTCTTAATTTTTTTCTATAATTGTTCACATGAATTTAGAAAATAAAATACTGAAAGGCTTTAATGAATCTCTCACCAGCACCATATGAAAGCTCTTATAAGGCATATTTTTACAGTTGTATGTTTCCAGCAAGTTGATATTTCTGAAAGGTAAGCAGAGCATTCTTTCAGTACTGTTGGCAGTAACTACTTTGATTTAAATGGTCACTTTGCTCTTTCTGGAGAGTGGCTCTTAATGGCTTAAAGCATATCAAAGATGCCGTCAGTGCACAAACCGGTAATGATTTATTGCATTTTTAGTGGGCATAACTCCAAACAGAAGAGGCACAGTGGCGACTCCTCTTTAGTCCCTGTTACAGATATTCGTGATATGACATTGTGTAATTCCTGCTTACTGCCAGGAAAGTGGCATTTCAGGTACTGTTCATCCAGAGCAGGAGTAGTAAACAAAGAGATGATGATTGTCTCCTAATGTCTTAGTTTATGTTGTTCTAAATGTAGGGTGCAATTAATATTGTATCCCACAAAGAGTAAAAGCATAGACCCATATGCTTTAAAGGCTAAAAATAGTTAGGCTAGTTTCTTTTTAAAAAAAAAAAAAAGAGAGAGACAGAGACATAGATATCACTTAGATGCTGACGTCTATGAGGAACTTGAGCCTACTTAAAATTGTTGTGTCAAAGTGTCTAATGAGGCCCTCCGAACATGTTTACTCTGCTTACTTTGGTATGCAGAGGTTTATTTCTGATCTTGAGCTCAGCGTATTAACTGTTGCAGGTACTCATCACATACGCACAGCGCAGTCATCTGCTCAAGGATAGAAAAGAAATGTAGTTGTCATTTCTGAAATATTTCTGTTAATTGAGGAAATACTCTGGTAAACTGTGCTTTACATTAGACTTGTTTCCTTAGTCCAATTACTTATCTAACATACGCTCATACGTGTATATATATAATCCAAACTCTGTGGAAATCAAATTTAAGAGTTTCCTTTTAACTTAGGACCTAGCATGGAGTCATGCACTTGGCACTTAATTTCATTTTTAACTGTCTTGAAACTACCCAGTCTCAGGTAACTTTGGAATCTTATAAATAGCCCAATAGTACCTTTATTTGTTTAGGTTTTTAATCATGCACTTTACATTCTGTGCCCTTTAGAAATCTAACTTTTAATTGAAAGAAGCTGTTGCTATTTTCCAAGACCCTGGCAGATGAATAACCATTAGGCTCTTGGTTTAAGTGAAGCTTTGCCTCCCGGAGTTTGCCCTGGCTGCGCTCGCTGGCTGCTGCTCCTGCCTCTGCCTGCTCCCCTTAAAAAGAAGCCGGGCACTGTGGGAGGGAATGCAGCGATTTGCAAGGTCTTGGCATAACTGGTAATGACTTGAGAGCTTACAAGTAGAAGAGAACCGAAGGCTTAGTTTGAAGGCTATCGTTATATCGTGGTATTCCTTTACAAAAAGTGCAGGGCTATGCGAGAGAAGTGTTTTCGTTTGTCGTAGCTATCTGTAATGAAAAGGGAAAAATAGCTAGCATACCTGCCTATGCAAGCTGATTTAAATGTTGATTGTCTTAATATGTTTGGCTAAGGCTTATTTTCTTCTCTTCTGAATATTCAAGTTTTGTAGTGACATAAATTTCACAGCTATTTTTAGTAAGAATAATGACATAAGACCTTATCTCCAGTTAGCATAAACTGTCATATTTTTGTTGACTTTCATTCAGCTACAGCACTACATACCAATTGAAGATCTGACCCATAGACTGCTTTGTATAGATAAAAATTCTTTTTAGAAGATGGAACTTACCACGCATTAGCAAAAACAGCACTGGGAACAGACAATAGGAAAATTCCATTGAATCATACGAGCTTCTGGTGACTGCATTTTATGGCGGCGGAGGTTGTTAATGCTAAGATCATCTAATCTTACTGCAAATTCATATGACCTTAATATTTGAAATTTTTATTCATATAAGTAAAATCTAAGCCCTAGGTTGCAGTTCCCTTTTTCAGGGTTAAGAAAAGCTTTTTTTTAATTCCATGATATGTTTTCTTTATACAAAACTATTGCATGTTTTATTTAAGTTTTTAAATCTTAAAATACTGTAGGCTGTTGTGTATCAACACATGATGGTAGGATAATCTTTTGTGTCTAGGTAAGTGTGCAAAGAATTTGTTTGTTTAGTAGACCCACAGGGGTCATGAGTCTGTAACTAAAGAGACATAGATGCAATCAACTGAAAATGAGTTGTTGGTAGTTTGGTAATGAGAATGTGCTCTGGAGTCCTACCAAATATGATCATGGAATAATCTTTTTTTTTTTTTCCCCCCTTCTAAATGTAAAAATATTTCTGATCTCTCCTTATAAAAAAAGACCAAAACAAATGGAGAAACTGACTGTACAGCAAAACTAAAAACTTGTAAAATGCTTTCACGGTGCAAGCAAGGTTTTTCTCTCATTTCTTTTCTAGTTAAAATACTTTTAAGAATTGCCAATGATTAATGGTAAGTAAAAAAAAAAAATAAAGGAGAATAATTTTAAAGATTATATCATCTCTCAAAAAAAAAAATCCATCCAAACTGTTGAGTGCTATCTTTTTTCTGTCTATAAATTCTGCAGTGACTCACTGTTGCTCAAAGCTTTGTAATTGCACGTGGAGATGTTTTACAGTTGGCACGTTTCCTCCTTCCTATCTGCGAGTTACATGTTATACATAACAGATTACTTCTGCTAGAAGTCATAACTCTGTGTAAAGCATTTTAAGAGTATTTAACTTTGTGTGTTTGATGCAAATATCTAATTGATTCTGTTGCATGAGTGACTTTTTTTTTTTTAAATTTCCTGTGTTTGTGTATTGTGAAATTGATGTTAACGTGATTTCCGCCCCCCACCTGCCCTTCCTTCCTGTATTTACAAAGGCCTGTCAATATAAGCTTGGAGTAGCTTGAATGATCTTCATCTCCCGCAGACACATACTGCATGAAGTTTTTGACCATGCTGAAATTGGTAGAAATGTTCCAATGTACTCTTGACCTGTGTTTTCAGCCGCACGTGTTTTTGAATTCTCAGGTTTGTTATACTACGCTGGCCATGGCTACGAAAACTATGGAAACAGTTTCATGGTTCCTATTGACGCTCCAAACCCCTACCGATCTGCAAACTGTCTGTGTGTGCAGAACATCCTCAAACGAATGCAGGAAAAAGAGACGGGACTGAATGTCTTCCTCCTGGATATGTGTCGGAAAAGGTATAATTCATGAATAGTGAGAACTGACATTAGATGTTTGAGGGATGTTTTTGCTTCACGATAGAGGGAGAGGGTAAATGACTGTAATACTAGGAACCAACTGTGAAGTTCAGTTTACTCACTGCAGCAACAGATTAAAACCGAACCTATTTGAAAAATGAGCAAACAAAACTGAACAGCCACTTCGAGAGAATAGCAAGGGATCTTGAGAGAAAGCTGGACTTCACGCTGAGGAGAAATCTTTAGTCTAGGCTGAGAATTCACTTGAAAGTTCACGGTGCCAAGAATTCCCAGCCTGCACCTGAGTGCTGCGAAAGTCAATAGGATTCGTTCATAGACGTGCTTTGCCTTTGGCCTCGGATGGAAACGTGAAGCTGGTGATCAGACTTCTGTTTCCATGGGTAGATACTTGCCTCTGGATTGAATGACACTTATTTCCTCTATTTTTTGTTGTTGTTTAAAAGTTATAAAGCATCAGTCTTACTAGATAAAAGTGAAATGAGGCATCTTAAAGAAGAAAAATTACCCTTTCCCCTTGCATCATTAACCATCTTCATCATTACAGGGAGGACGGAGAACCCATATGGTCAAAGGCATGTTAATTTGACAGCAGGGCTTAAGTGAGGTGCTTATTTTAGAACTTTTGAGAGGCATGGATTTTGTCAACTGCTTTTATGCTGGGGTGATTGTATCTTTATTCAGAGCTTAAAAATCAACTGGTTTATCGGATTTCTCTAACCAAAGTGCTGTTTTCTTTCCATGTTAAGAGACTACTATGCCTGATTAAACTTGCACTTGAAATCAGCTCTTCAGTCAGCACTTCTGAAAATTGGTCTCGAAGGAATGTTTCATAATAGAAAATCGCTAGTGCTTTAGTATTTGTGGAGCCTCTGAACTTCACTGCTAATGAAATCCCAGTGACCCAGTTCAGCTTCACAATCTGCTGTCCAAATAGAAAATACGGCTCCATAAGCCTCATCTTAACTATGCAGACACCATGTTTTGAAAACAAATAAGAAGTCATTTTTTAAGAGATTGTAGCCAAACTGTATATTGGTTAATATAGCATCCCCTCATCTGGGTACTGTGTGATATCCGACTGTGTTCTTTACACAGTCTTCATGAAGAGTGTGGATGATAACTGATTTTTTTGTCTTTTAGCTGTCAGGATTCATTCAGGAATTGTAGGAGAGGAAAAAAAAAAATGACTATTTCTGAACTATGCTGTTTTGGTATTTTGAACAACTGTCGAGTTTGTTACCATTATTAGTTCTCAAATTATTATTTTACTTTTTTTTGTGTTTCCATTTGTTGCAGAAACGAATATGATGACACAATTCTTATCTTAGATGCTCTGAAGGTTACGGCCAACATTGTTTTTGGATATGCAACGTAAGGAAGTTTTGCTTCTGCTACGCCAAAGAGGTTTTGAAGCCAGAAGTGACCATGGAGATTGCATAGCTAATCTTTTACAGAGACACAGGCTAACTGCGTGCTAAAGGACCAGTAATTTGTATCCGTATCTGTGTCCTGATACTATCTTTGTTACTTCGTTAATTGAATCATTCCACAGTCTAACTGCCTGTGGCAGCGCGTTTGTAATGATTCCCAGTGTTTAACGCGCCCATTCAGATAGAGGGTAACTCCTGTGAGTCCAGAAACTGCCGGGCAGGGTTCCTGATCTTTTTTTTAATGGTTACTTGTAGGAATGCTCTACTCGTTATTACTACTTACATATTGCTCTAATTGCTCTAGATATGATTTCTTAGAGATGAAAAAAGATAATTTTCCCCTCAGACCCATAATGTTGTGTTTCTTTGTGCCAGTGGGGAGGGGGCAGCTGTGTCCTGTGTGCTCCTAACGGTACTTACCTTCTGTCCGAGCTCACGGTGCAGTCAAGTACTGTGGAGCATTTGACTAACTATAATCTATGTACCGTACCCGCTTCAGTCATGTGTATCCTCTGTTCATGCAAGTTAAATCTCTAGAAAAAAATGTGTTAGAAATATAAATTACTGAATTATTTGAGGAGTAGCATATGGATTGGCCCCCGTGTTTCTTATTCTAAGTGTAAAGAGTAAAGTTACAGCCGCATTTGAAACTACTTGAAGAGGTTACTTACGCAGAAAGCTAAATAACCTCCTGCTATCAGTTTTCAAGTCAAGTGCAAAAGCTGTTGAATAGAAGTAGTCAAGACCTTTAATGAAGACCTCTTTAGAGAAATTTAAGCTTCTCATATAAACAGTTTGACATAAGCTCTGGTCAGCGGCTTGATTGTAAGTGAAATCTGCCCAGGATGAGTTGCTTGCAAATGGACATGAAGAGCAGGTTGGACTTAGACACAACCTGGTTTTCAAATTGTAGGGTTTCTTTCCCCCATTCCCAACACAACTTTGCTCCTTTTGTCCTCATGTTGATCTTAATCCTGCAGATGGTTCAGTGTTTTTTCTTTGTCTGATACTGGTGATCTCATAGGTGCCAAGGAGCAGAAGCTTTTGAAATTCAGCAGTCGGGGCTGGCCAATGGAATCTTCATGAAGTTCTTGAAGGACCGTTTGTTAGAAGACAAGAAGATTACTGTGCTGCTTGATGAGGTTGCAGAAGGTGAACTCCAGCTTACTGTACTAACACTTTTCTCAGCCTGCATTACTAAAAACTTCTTTGCTTAAATGTCGTTCTTCTCATGGGGAACGTGTTACATTACTTTAAGCTCTTCCTTGTTGCGTTTTGTTAAAATAACATCTTTTATCAAGAAGCAGGTGCTACTGGGCAGCACATTAACGAAGTTCATAATATAAAGGGATCTGAGTTTCTTCAATAGTGATAGATTTATACTCTTCTTTTTAGTGAACCTTATTTGTTCTGAGTCTCTTTCTGCATGGAGCTATGAATTATCCATCCACAAAAATTACTCTTGTGTTTTGTGGTGTCAGCTGCTGGTGATAGTCCAGTCATTTCCACATTCATTCAAACAATTAACCGAGGCCTACCTACCTCAAAGAGTGCTATAGTGATGGTAATTATTTACTCTCTATCAAAGGGTGTAAGAGCATTATAAAGGGCAATCCACTACTTTAATATGCCTGGTTCGGTAATTGACTTTTATAATTGATGAGAGAAGCGTAAAGTGAAAACTGTTGAGGGAGAATGTGTTGCTTCTGTGCAAACATTTGCTTGAAACATAGAATAGATACGGCCATTAACAAAGAGCTGCCTGTGTAAGATTCTGTTATTTGCAGGTAATGCACATAATCAGCCAAGTTCTGCTGTATTTTCTTGGCGTGTACTTGATGCAGCTGCAGGTCTCAGAATTTTGCCCAGTCTGTCTTTTGACAGATCCAAAAAGTAGAAAAAATGCAAGAGGATCCTAAATGCACGGTAAAGTTCTGCTGTCAACAGGTCAGGCTCTTGAAAATGAAATGCAGAGATTAAACTGACAGGGCTTCTGTCAGTGCTCTATTGAGGAAAGGGACTAGCTGAGATACCAGCATGGAATTTCTGTCAAATTGATGGCAATAGGAATCCAGCATACCCCAGGATGCACGCTGAAATGTGATGGTTCTTGGTTACTGTTCGCCTGTTTGTCTGGTATGTATTCTCTGTCTTTTCGCTTATCGTTGGTATGCTGCTTGACTACAGCCCATAAAACAAACTTACCAGTCTGTATTTTAGGTCTTATCTGGTAAACTTTTAATGAAGTTTCTGTGAAAAGTTAAATAAAGTTTCAGAAGATACCAGAATTATCCTGAAGAAATAGGATCTGTAGATGGTAAAACAGATTATTCCAAAGGCTGAAATTTTTTTTGTTTGTTTGTTGGGGTTTTTTTCCACAGGGTGATGTGTTTTTCTTCTTTTGCCAGGTGCATTCAAGCAGAAAGCTTTTTGCTTTACGATTTGCACTTTTTGTTTGCGTACAGTACTACTCAATTCTGCCGTTACGTAAATCCAAAGGAACGATTTGAGGACTTGCTGCGCTCTCCTTTGCAGCGGTAGAATCCCGAGCTGGCTGTAGCTGTGTTTGCTGGAAGCCTGGCAGCAGCTCTAACAGGGCACCTCCTGCTGGATGCTCGCTTGCTAAAGAAGTTTACAAATTTTATCATGAACAAATATCCAAAAACATTCTCACCCTCTTCTTCCCCTCATCCTTTTTGTCATCGCTTTGGGGTGTTCTTGAGTGGGTTACTATTCTCTGAGATTTCTCTCTCCTCTTCCCTCTCACCTTCATGGCCTCCCCATAAGAACATGTCACAATTCTGCCAGCAGCTATTTTCCCTACACTTTCCCAAGTGTCCTGTAAAATATGCGTGACTCCTACTGCTTCGTCTGTACTGCCAGGTTAATGTCATGTGCTGTAGATGTTCTGACGTGTGACCTATGACTTTATCTCATTCTTGAACTCGGAGTGGAGAGAAAGATTCATTTGTCAGGCAGCGTGACAACTGTTGTTGTCAGTATTAGCCGATATTGGCTGTTCGTACATTGGTGCCCTGATGACACTTGAAGGTGTTCCAAAGGGAGTTCCTTCACTGCCCTCTCTCTGGTACGTATGTGTCATTCTTGTACTGGTGAGCCCAGCACTGACCCAGCGCTCCACAAGTGGCCTCACCAGTGCTGACCAGAGAGGGAGAATCACCTCCCTTGGCCCGCAGGCTGTCTTTGCCGCAGGAATGCATTGCTGGCTCATGGTCAGCTTGGTGTCCTCCAGGTCCCCAAGGTCCTTCTCCGCAGAGCTGCTTTCCAGCAAGCCAGTCCCCTCTCTGTACTGGTGCGTGGGGTTATTCCTGCCCACTTGCGGGACTCAATGTTTCCTGTTGTTGAACTTCATGAGATTCCTCTCTGCCCAATTCTCCATCCTTTCCAGGTCCCTCTGGATGGCAGCACAACCCTCTGGTGTATCAGCCACTCCTCTCGGTTTTTAATCATCTGCAAGCTTGCTGAGAGTGCGCTCTGTCCTGTTATCCAGATCACTTGTGATGATGATAAATAAGCAGTATTGGCCTCTTTATCAACCCCTAAAATACTCCACTTGCCTCCAATTCTTCAGAAATCCCCTCCAATGGTATTATTCGTATGCTTTAAGTTAGTCACTTTCATTAGGACCTTACTGAATCTGAGCTGTGATATTGAACTGGTTTTGAAATTCATGTGAGCGTGTTGACTAGGACACAAGCAGAATCCTCAGGATTCCCTGCAGGCACCTGGCCTGCTGTTTGAGCCTGCAGTGAGCAGATAGCTGGGCGATGAATCCTTCTGAAACTGCGAGTTTTTATGGAAGTGCTGACACTGACATAACCGTAGCAACCAGACAGCGTTGCCGTGGTGTACTTAATGTAGTTAGCATTTCAGCAGCATTGATTTTGAGAGAAACTATGTGCATCTTATTTTTAGATATGGGCAAATGTCACCTTACCAGAGGCAAGCAAGCTTTGGAGATCCGCAGCAGTTTGTCTGAGAAAAGGGCATTAACTGATCCCATTCAACAAACCGTATCTTCTGCAGAGTCTCTGGCACGGAACCTACAGTGGGCCAAAGCTCATGGTATAGTACAGTCTACTTTTAGATGACCCTTCTTGCGCAATCGGAAAAACAAGAGGACGTACTTCCTTAATAATCTCTAGTCGGTGGGTTGTGACATTGAATGGCAACGGTAAAAATTAAGTTCATATCTGAAATTTCATTAGTATGTTCAGGTCTTGGAAATTTTTGTGTTGAGGTTTACCTCTATGTAGGATTTCAATGAACAGGAGACATGCAGAATTCACCCCAAGTAAGTGTGTTTAAGACCACTCAGACACCGAAGGGGAGGCTTGTGTGGTGTCTGCCTCCTGGCATGGTCTCCCAGGGCTCTGTTTGTGTCTAACAGTGACACTTGTAAGGCATCGCTAATCTCATTCTGAAGTCATCACCCAAAACAGCCAGGTGAACTGGGTGGTAAAAGTGCCTGATGAGAAGGAGTTTTCAAAACTAAAATAAGGGTGAGATCACTTCTAGGCTTTCTCGACTTCTTTTAAGATGGGCAGTGGGGTTTAAGACCCTTTTATTTTTTTTTACCTAAATATGTTGGAGTAAATTTTAAAATTTCTTTGACAGGTTTGGCAGAGGGTCAGGGGTGGCATTTTTAAGACTTAACTAGTTGTGTAGGCAGGCTCTTTCACAGATGTAGGTTTTTATTTGTGGAAACTAGGCCTTAATTCTTGTTTGTTAAATGATTGAAATGCAAAACAAAAATTATAAAGACATAATGTTATCTTATGGTTTATTTGTTTAAAGCCATGCATAGAAGAGAATGTGTTTGGAATTTGGGAAGAGAATAGCCTTTATCTTTGTATAAAGGTATGTCTATGATAATGTTAAATAATCCACTTCCAGTGGGAGTAGAAGAATCCGTACAAAGCATGCAGACACAGAATGATGTCATTGACCCTTGAGCACTTTCAGATATATTCCTATGGAAGAAAAATGCTGTGGGCTAGGCTTTGTCAATGTGCACGTAGGCTGTGAAAGGAAAAAAAAAAGAACCTGAAACTTGTTCTGCTGTCAAATTCAAAGGCTCCTATCATGCTATAGCTGTGTCTCCTATATATATTCATATATATATATGAATATACTGTATTCACCTTGCTGATTTGATTACAGATATGGAAACAAATTCTTGGGTCGGTAAGCTGTATGCTAGTTACAGTAAACCTTGCCTTGCTGGTTGCGCAGAGATTGGAAAGAGACCTGCGAAGCAGAAGTAGTCAGCCCTCTCTGGCGGCGTCTGCCGGTTACCGTGGGGTAGCAGCAAACAGCGTGGCTGCGCGCCCGCCTTCTGACCTGCTTTGCTTCAGGGTAGATAGACAAGTGATAGCCAGAGGGAGGGCAGGAGGAAGAGGTCTGTACCTTTTAAAACTTCTGAATTTAAAAACAAAATAAAAAAAAAAGAAAATACATGTGCTGAGTTTTATTTAGAACATAATGATGTGTTATTTATTTGCAGAGCTTCCAGAAAGTATGTATCTTGAATTCAAATGTGGTGTTCAGATTCAGTTGGGCTTTGCAGCCGAATTTTCCAATGTCATGATAATTTACACGCGAATAGTAAAGAAGCCACCTGAAATAGTAGTTTGCAGAGCCTACGTTACAGACTTTGCGCTCGTAAGTGCTTCCTTTTGGCATCTCCTTCCAGTGAAGTTGAAAGCTGTCTGGTCTCTCCATGTCAAACTGCATCTTTTGTAATAAAATGGGTCTGGACTGTTGAAATCAGGTGCTTACATTTACTGTTTTTTAATGCATATTTTTAATATATATAAAAATACATTAAAATGAATCTGAGCCCATCTTTTTCAAAATACCCTTTGTTTTTTGTTGTCTAATATCCAGTATTTGTTATATTTAATTAAAGATGTTAAATGTCAGCAGCTGTTACGTGAGCTGAGGAGACACCTACCTTGCAGGACAAGGTTTCTTAAGCTTTAGTTTTACAGTTCTTTGCCCCTGGGTGATCCCGTCCCATTCCATTGATGTTACTCGGCTGATGACAGTAACGTGAAGGATAAGAGTAAAACAGAAAGCTCCTTGGGACAAAAAATCCTCCTTTTCTGATGTCTATGAAAGAGGACGTAGGGCAGAAAACCTTTTTAGGTAGAACAAAGAGGACGCTTCTGACACTTTATGAATAAAATATTTGAGTTAATGTGCATAATAAATACATGTATTTTTAGCCACAGAATTAGTGTTGTAGTACTGTGCGTCATAGAAGATAGGTAAAAAAGAGCAATGCTGAAGCGAGCACAGCAAGTTTGACAGGAGCTAGTAGCAGAAGAGGGTCATCTATCCAACATAACCCCTTCTGCCTGCGACTAACAGTGGTCTCGCAGCTTTTGCAAGTAATGGAAGATTGGCGTCTTCTTTCCCTTTAAGGAGAAGAAAATGCTGGCTGTATAAAAAGAAATACTGGTAACTATTTTATGATCTACGCGTTCCCTACCCTCAATTGAGCTCTCATTTCTTTCTTGCAACAGGACCTGGATGTGGATCCTAAAGAGGCCAATAAAGGAACTCCCGAGGAAACTGGAAGCTATTTAGTATCAAAGGACCTTCCCAAACACTGCCTCTACACCAGGCTGAGTTCACTGCAAAAACTAAGGGTAATAGATACATTATTCCTCACAAGTTTCATTCAGTTTAGCCCTGTTGCTTTGCAGTTGAGGTGGCTATGTATTGTCTGCATAAGGAACATGCTCTTCGGAGGAAAAAATGGCTAGTAGCACAATTTGGTGACTTTAGTTTCTTAGCTGAAAAATAAGAGCCAGGGAATCAATGCATATGCAATCCTGATAGTGTCGTGCAAGGCACTCTGTATTTTCTAGGCCCGTACTGAACTTTGACAAGATGATTGTTTTTGTGAAGATCAGCTATTGCACTGTGGGGGTGTTCCTGTGCCCTGTAGTACCAGAAGAACGTGACCTGAAGCACAGCAGCATCTTACAAAGTCATTAGCAGGAGATGTAAACATTACATTTCATCTCCTTCCAGTCCAACCTGTGCTCTTGGGCATGCAGTTTTTGAAAGGGTCTCACTTCAACACGCTGTGGCACAGTTAAGTTTATCTCCGTATCTTTGTGTCATGCACATCTGTGCTGGACATCACTGGGTACTTCTTCAGTGCTTTTGGCAGCTGGTGTAATACAAGTGATTCTAGAAATAAAGACTGTCAGGTGAGCAAGTATTAACCAAAAGAGGGCCTCAGTAAACAAGTCTCACCAAATATGTGTCTTTAGCTCCTAAAAATGTTAGTCATCTTCTCCAGTAGACTGTGCCTCTTTAAGAGTTTCCTACATTGTTTATTTGGGGAGGAAGTGTAACATCTTTTTTTTTTTATTTTAATTCCCGCCGTCTCTTTCCACTTTTGCAGGAACACTTGATCTTCACTGTTTGCTTGCACTATGAGTATCCGGGAATAGAAGATACAATGGATGAAAGAAAGGAAGTGAATGTTGGGAAGCCCCTTATTGCTAAATTAGGCCTTCATCATGGATTCAAAAATAACAACTGTCTCCAGACCTGTTGCATGGCTAATAATCCTTTCCATAATCAAATCGAAGCAAGTCCAGTGGCAACTAAATACTATGTTCCCAGTCATGGCCAACCAAATTCCTGTCCAGGCGTTTACCAGCCGAACCGTGTTTGCCCAGATAGCGTGCAACAGCCAGGGGCATGTCCTTGCAATGGGACTTCAAGGATATTAGCTTCAAGACATGAAGTACGGAATTACTTCCCCGCTGTGGAAAAGAGTAATGTACCAGTAGAGACCACTGACGATACTGTTGAACTGGAATTCCTTCTCTCTGACAGCCTCAGATTCTCCAAACAGCAGTAGCTGTGATGTGTTCGGAACAGACCAGAGGATCATTGCGGAACGGGGGACCTTCCCCACTGCTTATCTGCCTTCTGGAGTTTGGGGGCTTCAGGACAAAGGGGCTGGAGAGTCTGGAGATGGTACTGGGAATGAGGTTACGATGAACGTTTTTCAGATCCAAAGAGACAAAGCTGGACTGATGGATTTGGGAATGGAAGAGGCATGATTTTTAATTTTTTCTCCTATTTGATGTTTGATACAGGGAAAAACCTGAACTTGCCAGAGTTGCTTGTTCCATTCTCCAGCAGTCAAGCAGCTGACGAACAGAGGCAATCCTGCGTTTCTGGGAGGAAGCTGCCTGCCGCTGTTAGGGGATGAATGCGTAACAGCCTGGCTGTGGTGTCAAAGGTTCTCTTGAGATAGTAAAGCCTTGCATCTTCCCAGCTGCTTCTCCAGTACCTATTGGACTTAAAAGATTTACTGTAAATGTATGTTTCATAAATCTTCTGTTTTCAGAGGGGAATTGCTCATCCTATGCAAAACCAAGACAAACAGGTATAGCTGTCAGAGGAAAAAATGTTGACAGAATTATGCAGCAAAATTAATTTCTATGTCCTCTATGATTTAACATGGTTTTTAAAAATCCATTAGCCCCAAAATGATAAAGATTCCTTTCTCTCTCCTGTCTTTCAGTTTCGGTTGTTCAATACCCAGGGATTTCTTTTTAGATACTGCATTAAAGTAAGGTTTTATGTATTTATATATGTTTTAACAGCCTCCTATTTGAGTATATAAGATAGCACATAATGTAAATGAACTCAGTGAAGAGGGAGCTTTTACAGAAGTGAAG
Organism: Chroicocephalus ridibundus; assembly: GCF_963924245.1. Lineage (NCBI taxonomy): Eukaryota > Metazoa > Chordata > Aves > Charadriiformes > Laridae > Chroicocephalus > Chroicocephalus ridibundus. The sequence goes on from NC_086316.1 coordinate 86,931,546, forward strand.
ATATTGTGTTTTAATATTCCAGTGTTAAGAATACGTCTCTTTCAAGCCCCAGTTTCTTTGCTTCCTGGTGTATGTATTGGGATCAGTCGCAGACATTCCAGTCCCTTGGAGGTAGCCAATAATCAGCTTTGACTGCGTTCTCCTCTCACGGGCACATGTCCGGTGCCGGGCAGCAGCTGGCAGATGGGTGAAGAGCTGTGCAAGGAAACAGAACCTGAACCACGATAGTAAAATAATGTTATCACTTTTTTCTTTTTTTCTTTGGGGGGTTGGTTTTTTTTTTTTTTTGAGAACTAGATGACAAATCGTCAGAGGGAGCAAAGTCACAGGTTCATACCGTGGTGGATTGTTCTGATTATGACAATCTTTCTCTTATGTAATGTACTTAAGACTTTTGCTGATGAGATTTCTGGAAGGGGGTGGTCTTTTCATGGTCTGGAAGAACACTAAATGGAAATGTGAGGGAAAAGTGCCTGTTCATAACAAGCAAAGTATTGTGTGGGTAGTCATGCAGTAAGACATGCTGAAGGCTGAAATTGGATGGGTAAGAGGAGTGAGAACTTCAGGGTTCTTCAGGCCAAAGTACAGGGATGGTACAGCAATGGTACAGGGGCACCAGCCATTGCTTTTCTGGGGCCATCGGGAGGGGGGGAAGAAAAAAAACCAAACCTGAACAAACCATCCTCAGCTGTTTTCCAGGCCAAATGAATTTGTAGTGATTGAAATAAAAATGCTAGAAGTCTGCCCTAAAACTGTGAAAATCCAAGATAAAGATTCCAGCACACGCAGACTTACAAAGGATAAAGCCACTTTAAGTGCAGTCTGCCGAAGGCGAGGGACGCTCGCTTCATGTCGCGACCCGACACGCCATATGTAGCCCTGCGTGTGCCAACACATTGGCTCTGGAGCTCATCCCTCCCCAGACAAGACGCCAAAAGTAGCAGCCTCCCAAGCCCAGCATCTCGCCATTGCAGGCAGAGGTGCAGCTCCTTCTCCGAAAGCCAGCGGAGCTGCTGTCACGTGCTGCTTTACTGCTTCGGTGGACACGGGAACAGACAGACCTGGCCTGGGCTAGCTGCCGAACCCCTTAGATGTTGCAAAGTTTTTTCATCTGCCTTCAGGAAAGGGCAGTTTGCTCACCAAGCTGGTTTGCATATTCAGGTTGAATACTTTGGTCAAAAAATACGCATAAGTTTTTTTTGATGTTTGGTTTTGTTCCAGAATGCTGAAGAATCTGTGACTTGCTTTTGTGTGCCTGGGGTCAGGTGAGAGAACACTGATGTTTTATTAGGTCTTTAAAAGTCTTGATGCCATGAAATCTTGAAAATACTGGGGTGTGAGGTAATTAAAATTCAAGGGAATTTTCAGATATGTCTAGCAGCCTTTCCTGCCCAGGAAGTACTGATAAGCAGTATTGCTTTAATTAAAATCCCCCTCATGAAATAACTTTTTTTACTCTAGAAAAATTATGGTAGCGCTCTTCATTAAGTAGGCAGCAAAAAATACAGTAATGGAACCTCACTGAGGTGGTGGACAAAGCAGTTTAAATCTCCAGTTGAGATCCGCCCTTCTGGTGGGCTCCGTGGGCCCGGCAGCAGGCTGCCTGGGGGCCGAGGAGGTGCCGCACGCGGCCGGAGCGAGCGTCGGTGGGCACGGTAACGCGTTATTGACTGCGTCTGCTCATCTTCACCTTCGTCTCCGCTGGAAGGTGGATATATGTACCTGGACTTTAACGTAGTTATTTCCAAAAGGACAGCCATGCTTGAAGACATCTGCAAATGAGCTTGAGTTTCTGCCTTTCTCCTTTGGAGGGTATTAAACAGCGAAGTATTTATTGATGAATGAGACCTTACCTGTGCATTAATTATCCTGTGTAATTGACTTATAAATCAAAAATTAAAGCTTGAGATATGATCTAGTACTGTAATATTTAGCTGATACTTTGTCACAGTTTTCTAATTTGTGTAAAAACTTATTCTGTTTTTTACTTCGTAATAAACTGTTCTCTACAAAACCATATATCTGTGCATCTGTAGTTGCTTCTACTCCTCCCGGTTCCCAGTTCAAAAAAAAAAACCAAATTGTTTGAAAACAATACATATAATAAAATAGTTTCCTTAACAAAAAGGAAGGGGAGATCTGAATCATGAGCTTCAGCTCAAGTTAAACCTGTCTGTGTCCTGGGCAGGTTTTTCAAAAGGTTTCTCAAACTCTGCACTAGGAAGATTTTTTCCTTTTTTTTTTTTTTTTTTTTTGGCAAGTCTTTATGCCTTCTAGGCTTCTGATATCCCACTGTACTGGTGGCTAAACCTAATGATTCTTCTCCATCGCTTCGCAGGTATCCAAATGAGTTTCAGTAACACTTTTGATAATTTCCTTGAGAAATACGGAGAGAGAAAGAATCCGATTCTTAAACTTGAAAAGTCCCGAGAGAGGCAGGGAACTCACTGGCTGTATCTGTTGTCTGTTTGCAGGTGCACTGCTTCGTGGCGTGGGAAGGGCTTCCAGGAGCGGCCGTGCCGACGCGGGAGTAGGTGTCTCCTGTCCCGGGAGCGGCCGTGCCGACGTGTGAGTAGCTTGTCCAGTCCTGGGAGCGGCCGTGCCGATGCGGGAGTTGAAGCCAGCTGTGGGCAGCCAGCTGGCGCCTTGCGGTGGAATGGCTGCTCAGCGCTCGCTGCATTTTCTGCTACTGGAGAGCTCTAACACACATTGATTAATTCTCAAGTTCAGTACGTGGTCCGATGGCTCACAGTCTTTGTCAGCCTCGGCAGGAACTGATTAACCTTGGAGGCTCAGTGCCCAAGATGCCTGAACTGTAAGGAGAACATGGTGAAGAGAACATCCCAGAGCTCTAGAGACTGGGGAGGGACCTGTGCGCGTCCTCTGACAAAATGCTACCTGTGGCAGCAGGGTCTGTGGAGGAAAACTATGGTTCTGAGCCCCGTTTAGAAAGGGGGTGGTGATGGAAAGGCATTTTCTTACGGTATTGCTGCCTTTAGGAACTGTTTCAACTGTTTTAATCGTTGATGTTACGGGTGAGATCCTCTGGTTCTTAAGGCCAAGCTGCAGGAGGCATCCATTTCCTTTGGCCCACGGCCAGTAAAGCGCTGTGAAAGTTCAGCATGCGTAAATTAAGCCAACATTTAAATCCCAGTGAAATCAGTGGGATTAAAATACGTGACTAAACCTGGGCATTTGTTAAAGCTTTCTTTGGCTTGTGATGCCCTTTCTGAACTTGGGATTTTTTCCTGAAGTGCAATCGTTAGGGGATAATACTTATATTTTGCTTGAAGTATCTGCTGGGCTAAGTTACTTCTGTGTTTGATATTTGGGTTTGGATGTTGAATAGGTTTGGAAGAACGGTTTTAAGGTGGTCCAAATAATCTCAGGCTTCTCTGGCAAAGGAAGAGCTCATATGCTTCAGAAAGGCCGATGCACTCCTATTTCTCCTCCCCACTCTGTAGTAAGGTGGGCTAATTTAAATGCAAGAAGCTGGTATTAATGCAGCAATAAACTGAAAGTGATCCTATTTCTAGCAAAAGATAGGAACAGAGGAGCACGAGAGGCTTATGAAAAGAAAGAGCTCAGGTTAAACCACGACACTCCAAAATTAATGGTCTGGAATTCATTTGGTCTGTGGCATTTGGAATTTCACACCCTTGGCCTTTGCTGACTGTGCTGGCCATGCTCTCCTGTCTGTAGGAGACGGTGCTGGGAGTCAACGCGGCACCAGCTGCCGCTGGCTTTGGGTAGGCATCCTCTGGCGTCTTTCTGCCTGGTGGCAAGCCGCCAAAGGACGTCCCTCCCGTCATAAGCAGCGAGACATTCGTATTGTCCTCTATGAGCATCTTTCTCTGCCGGTCCACTTGGTTTTCTGTCTTCTCCGCTTTGTACGAGTTCTGTAGGGCAGAAGGTTTCTCTGCCGAGGAGTTTCTGGAATAGCACTCTGAAATCACGATGCTGTTGGTAGCTTTCATGGGAAGGATTTTACAGTTCTGCCTAGGCCTGTCCTAGTGCTCTGTGACCCATTCGTCACGCACTGTGGGGCCCTCGGAACAGCTGTTAGGTGGTGAAGGCATCAGGTAGCCAGAATATCATTCTGGAGCTCAGGCTGACCCTGGCTGGAAGTGTTAACTCATGTCACGCCCTGACCTGATTTTGGCGCAGCTGAGATCTGAAACCTTCCGGTGGTGGAGATGATCAGGTGGTGTTCCTGGCTTGCACTGTTTGACACCAGATCACGGAAACCAGTGAGCTTCATCCCTAATGCTGAGGCTGTGGGAAGAGGGATAGCCAAATACCGTGGGTGAAGTTTTATCCTCCGTCTAGTTCAGGTGGTGCATTGGCCTAATGGAGTTTTTCGAGGATTCTTTGCCCAGGGTGAGACGTTCTTTCTCTCACAGTGCAACTGTTTAAACAGCAGGAGGTATCCAAATAGCGCCGTCCTTTCACTTGCTTGAGCCATTTCCTCTTGCCGCCCAGTCAAAGCGCTCTTCGTGTTGGATTGGAGGCTCTTCGTGTTCCATGGAAACGGTAGGAGTGAAATTACCTTCTCTACCTCCGTAAAACTCTGCAAGCTGCCTCCTCAGTAAAGCAGCCCTTTATCCTGGGAGCCCCTCCGCTGGCTCGGGCTGCAGGAGACCATCTGCGCTGTGACTCCTCGCTAGGAGGTTGCAGGGCCGGGTTTGCTGTCTGGGAAGTTACTGCTTTTGTTCATGCATCGACTACTTCTCCTCATTCTGTCAGCTAATTATAAATAGCTTTGGCAGCTCTCGCACGCATCAAGCTTCAGGGCTGTGTTCACCTTGACACGTGTCCCTGAGCACTGCGAGTACAACGCCTTTCCGTGTTGCTCCTTCCTTGCACGGAGTTTTCATTCAGGCCGAGTAAGATCTGCTCACTTTCTGGAGCCTGGCATTTTGAGACCCAAGGTGTTTGCTATGAACTGGAGATAGGTTTAGGGTATCGGCAGTGGGAGAAGGGCTTGGGAATTTGGGGGGTTTGGGTGTTGGTTTGGTTTGTGTTTGGTTTTTCTTTTTAAAGTTCGATCATCCTTTTATTTTAGTAATTGTAATAGTCTAAGAATGGAGCAAGAACACCTCCATGTTGTGGAAATCAAGCAGTTGTTAAATTTCTAAGGTACCACTGCTGGAATTCGGTCACACCAGGCTTATTTTAAGAGCTAATAAGAAAACATGCTGCCTCCTGTCCTCGTGGTTGCCACGCACTGGGAGCGTGAGGCCAGGATTTCCACAGTGACCGGCCCCGCACAGCATCCGCAGCGGATGCAGGAGCGACTCGGGCTTCCCCATCCCTGCATCAGGCACAGTCCTTGCAGTCTCTTGCTACCGCCCAGCTGCCATTTCTCAAAGCCAGTTGAAATTAGTATGAAAAGTCTTCAACCTGCTACGCAAATGGCCTCACTGCACCTAAGATCAAACAGCTCTCGGGTGTTTCCTGGGCTCTCTTACCACTTGCTGTGGTCGGTGCTTAGGACTTATGTCACCTCCCTAAAGGTGATGTGGCTCTACGTTCTGATGTCCCATAAGAGGAGGTGTGTTGGGTGTGCGTGGTGGGACAGCACCGGTCACCCTGGGCAGCTGGCACCTCTCCTGTCGATTGCCACGGGGCAGCCCAGAGAGCTGGAGGAGCCTGTCCCCCTGGCCGCTGTCACAGAGCTGAAACTGCTCAGATTAATTCCCCTCTCAAGGTGCCGAGCTTCAGTGCTGCAGGTTTTTAAAGCGGCCCCAGGGTTCCCTGTTTGCACCCCGTCGTCTTCGTGCCTGTCAGCTTTTCGCCTTTCTTTTCCCTTCCGCTCAATGCCAGCAGTACCCGTGCTGTCTGCCTCGCGCGACCAACTGAGAACCGGTCCGGAAACGTTTAAGAACTGCTTTGAGATTGCCAGAACGTACCAAACTTGAGCATTTTTTTGGCTGTAAGAAGCGTTGCAGCCTTTCAAGGAATTACAGAGTACGACAGAATATTGATTTGCTGATTCTCAAAGTTTTGCAGGTTTTGCTTTAGGCCTGTTTTGGTGAAATGCAGAAAACTGCCGCAGACTCTGTTGCAGCTGCCAAGAAAACATTTCATTTGAAGCACTCATTAGATTACCAGCTCTGCTTTTAATGGGAATAATGGGTTCATTTTAATCAGAATATAGCTGTGCTTCCTATCAAGCCATTTACCTGTCCCGGCAGGCAGAGAGCGGCAGCTGTTTGCCTGGAATGGCAGAAATGATGTGCTGGCTGATGGCGGAGTGGGTTTTGCAGGACAGAAATGGGAGGCCGGACTTGTCACAGGGGAGACTCCCTGCTGGTATCGGTCATTCCGTCTTCACTGGCGTAATCCTGGGGGATAACGCGGTGGCCCCTCATGCTAAAAGAGGCTTTCCTCTGGTGGAACACACAGGAGCGAGCCGTGTGCTGGCTGCGTGCGAGGGATTTTGTTGTCATGTGTGTCCTGTAGTGACGGACTCGGGAGGCACAAAACTTGCGCTGGAACTCCCCTTGCTGGGAGAAACCCGCCTGCTTCTGTCAAACACAGTGGGAGAAAAATGCCTGCACAACTGCGTGATTAACAGAGAAACACCAGTGACATACTCGTCCGAGTGCACAGAGCTAATTAAGTCGTGAGCTCTTTTACCTGATGAGCCAAAGTGATAAATTAAATCTCCTCCTACCACCTAAAGCCATAAATTCTAAGGATGCTTTTTGAAGACATCTCTAGATTGTTAATAAGTTTAATTCAAAAATTACAGAAATATTTTTGTATTATAACTCTTAGTTCCCTCATACCATGTTTGTTTAATGACGTGAAGTTTATGTGCACAGGTATAGATACAATGTTCATTGTTTAAATGGGCCTTAACACAGTGCAGTCTGTTCTCTTAATGAACGCCTGGAGGATGCAATATGAGTTGTAGAGAACTAGAAGTGTATTGCAAACAACCACCAAGCTCTCCTCCTCCTTTCCGTTGTGCTCTGGTTTTTAACTGATGCCCTTTTACGGGATCCACCTCTGAGTTTGTCACTGCTGCTGGAGCATTCACTGAGCAACACCAGCACTGCTCACGGTGGGAAGCCACGGGACACCTCTAGGTGACCTGCTTCCAGGTTCTTTTTGACGTTCTTTCTCCAGCCATAACTCTTGAGTCCGGCGCTCCGGGGTCAATCACGGGGACTGCACCCGAGTTCCTGCACGAGAGTCTGCGTATCATCCTGCTTCTGGTGGATGGTGAAGGTTTGGAGCTGGGAGCAGCTGCAGGGCTGGAAACATCTGAAGAGCGGAGGATGTGGCTGTCCCTCTTCATGCCGGCTGGTGCAGCTTGACGAGAGGCTGATCTGACGCCCTCCGAGGGGTCTCAGGGGTGCATATAATTGTTGTATGTATGAAAATATCCGTATTCTTCGGGAAAGTTAAAGGGAGCACAGGCATGCTGTTTGAGTGTACCTGGTTCTTGGTGGGTGGTGGAGTACCGACTGCCTGGGACAGAGATTTGCCTTGGCCTTTGGTTGTCACCAGCAGTGACGCTGCTGGCGCGGGAGCGAGGGGGCAAGGGCAAATCCAGACAGCGAGATGGGAAGAGCGGTGCCGGCACTGGCTGTGCAGAGGTGCAGCACTCTGGGCAGCAGGACGGAAAAGCGGGGGTTTAAAGCTAATTATCATGTGTCTGCCAGGTCAAAATTGGGGGTTGGCTTGTGGTTTGGTGACAGGTATATTCCCTAGAGCTCAACTCTTGCAGGCCTTCCCGGTCCTTGTCAGGTGGTGAGCGGCTGTGAGGAATGAGGGGTTTCACCCTCCGCTCAGTCGTCCTCTTCCCGTCGGCTTCTCTTTTCCTTTCCTCACCCGATGAGAGGAGCCGCCTGCTCAGCAGGCCCCGGGTGTGCTGGGATGCCATGCGTCCCCTTACACCTCGTGCGCTCCCGTCATCTCCTTTTTTAAGACAAGTAATTGTAACTCCTCACCGCTGCTGCTGGCAATCCAATAATCAGTTCTTCCTTATAAACTCTGACAAACACCACCCCCTCTCTTTTCTGTTTTAGACTGTAAGTTTCCAGAACTGGAAAAGCTCTGCCAGATGCCAAGCAGCAAACTTCCCTTTCCTAACAGAATATGATAGTAAAAAAGGATAAAAGACAGGTTTGTTGTCTGAAGGTTCCCAAGAGAAATAACTGCCCATTCTCCACTAATTCTATTTAAAGTTATTGTCTTTTTAGACTCATTAGTTACAATATTTACATATTGCTATCATCTTGGTGCTAGTCAATAGGTATAATAAAGTTAATACCTAATAATAGCTGTCTTGAGAACGATATTAGTAATACTTGTACATATACAAGTGATACTGAGTCATCAGCGGCAGCAGCTTCTCAAGCGAGCAGATGGTGGCTCTGTAAGAAAACACGTTTCCTCGCCTTACCCCCGGTTTGTTCCCCGGCTGAGCAAAGATGACTCGGGAGTAGCATCTGCTGAGGTAACGTTTCCTGTTAAACTCCATCTGCCTGCCAGAGCTGGAGGTGGTCAAACTATGCTATAGAGAAGGTACAAAATGTATAATTAGAATTTTGATGTATCACAAACTGGAGTTGGTTTTAATTATGTAAGACGGACATTTTTGGACAGCTCTAAGAAGTAATAAAAAGATGCAGTGAGTAGAGAGACAATGCTCAGCAGTTGACTTTGCTACCTAGATTGTTATTTGCGCATATGCAGCGCAAAATGTTAATTTTTGCCTTATCTGAAGCCATGCCACTTCTTGCACGTTGGGCTTGTGTAATTGTTCATATTGTTCCCCCAGAACGGGGGTGGAGGGAGGCTTTCGGAATGGGTCAGTCCAGTTTCCCGGTGGGGCAGCCCTGGCCCCGCTGCACCCCGACAGCTACCTCTGAAACCTCCTGCTGGTTTCTTGGAAACCTTGCTTTGCTGCCAGAGGAAACACTGGGTGCCTAACGAAGGGCTGGGCCTTTAGGTGGGAACTCAACAGACTGGCTCAAACTGTGCGCTTTCGTATCAAACCTAAATTTTTATTAAACCACTTAATTTCCAGTATGCTTTCAACAGGGTTTGGTTTTTTTTGGCTTGATACTTCCTTAGAAGTATTGCCCAGGCTCACAGCGACTGCGATGTGCCACCAGCTGCGAGAGCGGGACCCCAGGTGAGGATGCGTGGGAGCCCGATTGCCGAGCGGGGAGGGCACAACGCAGGTGTGAAAGGGCGGATTAGCCCCCGCAGACAATGTGTGTGGATGCTGGAGGAGCCGGTGCCCACGATGGGCTCGTAATCTCCCCGAGCAGCCAGCAATTAAACACAATCTAATCGGGGCGGCAGCATGTGTCGGCACACATGGGCATTGTCGCTGCTGACAGCGAGGGGTGCCTGACCAACGGGCAATGGTCAGCCACCGCGCTGCGCAGCAAAAACACCCTGGTTTTCTGGAGGGTAACCAGGCCTGAGCAGCCGGGGCGGGGGGGCATGCTGCCGCCCCACCTCGTGTCCCACGGGGACAAATACTCTGTCAGCAGGGCCCCTTCCAGCGAGATAACTACCCTCTAGCTGTTTCCTTTATGTGAAACAAACCAAAAGAGCCGCACCACCTGCCCTTTTGCACAAAAGAGGGGAAAGCCTCCAGGGGCTGGGACTCTGGCTCAAAGGAGGCTTTAAAGTGTGCGTTTGGGGGAATGCCAAAGCCCAGTAACGGTTTCAGTTAACTGGCAGGGACAGGAGATGTAGCTTGAGCTCAAGGACTGTCTGTAGCAGACCTCGGGCTCACGGCGGTGGTGGAAGGAATGCAGGCAACAGGCTATTAATGCCAGTGGTTCCTGTTGTTTAAGTCTGCAAACCTGCCACCTTCCTTAAAGTCCCTCTGGGTGATGGCTGCAGACATTTCATTTTCCTTAGAAAACGGTCGGTACAGCGTTTTGAGGAATTTGGATGTCTTCAAGCCATTTGCAAAATCATATTTTCTTAAAATAATCACTAGGGAAAATGATGTGTATAAGAGCAAAGCTTATAACAGGCTTGGGGGATTATTTTTTTTTTTATTAACTGTTTAACATAAATACGAGCTTGCCAATATTTTAAATATTCTGGATTTAATCCAGGGTTTTAACTCAATATATACAGAGTTTAGTACTCAAGTGCAAACTATGCATGCATTTCTCCCATACCTTATCACAAGTTTTGATCAAAGTTATTTCTGCTTTTGATTTGACTCATCACAGGGGCTGGGTGTCTCTTACTGCTCTTGGACAGCTTTTCACGCGACCTGACACGCTTGTCTGCTTTTCTGACACTTCAGTTCCAGTTTTCTTTCCCCAGCGTCCTGCTGGCTCTGTGCCCCCATGGCTCCTCGCAGCCCGCACCCTGCAAACACCGAATAATGAGTCACATGAGCCACCGGCCCCGGCCTGGGTGACAGCTTGCTGATCACTGCGTATTTAAGGTTTTGTTCAGTACAGATCTTTATGGCACAGGAGTTTTCAATACAGAAAGTAGTGTTGTTACACAAACTAAATGGAATTTGTATAATCCTGACTCATCTGCTGTAGCCTTTGGTGGTGATGAATCAGATGTCCTTCCTCCAGCAGGAGACACCAAGTACCAGCACTGAAAGTCTGAGATTGCTTGAGAGACTCCCCGGCTGTGCTGGCTGCAGATCAGCAAGCCGCCTTTATTTTTGTTTTTGCTTCAGTTGTAGGAAGAACATCACGGGCAGCTCGAAATCAGCAAGCACAGGCAGGCTGAGCCGCTGCTGACATCCTCAGCCATGAGGACAGCGTTTCCTGAGGTGAACAGAAGAAAAGTAGCAGAAAAATTGCTCCTGCTGGAAACAAGGCTGCACCGAATTGAGCTGCTTCCAGCTGCAGAGGTTTCTTAATTGACTGCTAGTGGCTTTCAGTTAGTTCTTCTGATGACTTGCTTAGAGTCCAGCTCTGGATGTTTTGGAGTCCCCTTTATTCTTATTTTATTACGTGCTTATTCCATTTTACGGGGCAGGCTATGGAAAGACAGAGTAAAAAGCTGTGCTGCTGCGGGTACCGAGTGCCTGCTTGAACTGCGGAGGGGCAGTCACGCCGTGGGGCTGGTGGCAGCGGGTGGCTGCGTCCCACGAGGAATGGCCTCCTGGACCCCGTCCCCGGCTGTTCCGTGCCAGCCTGCCCAGGAACGTTGCCCGGCAGGCATGTATGAGCACGCTGCATGTTCTGGGTTGAGTTTCACGAGCTCGCTGGCACTGTGAGCCAGCTACACAGTGTCCCCCAGTTCAACAGAAAAGTCTTCCAACATCTGTCAGTGCCCTTCCCGGAGCAGGGCTGTGCCTGTGCCAGTTGTGCCAGTCCACTGCCTGGGTTGTCTCAAACAGCATCTTCTTTCACTCTTCAGTTTCTGACTTTAGGAGAAAGCAGCATCTGGAGCACGTGGCCGGTGTTGGCCTCTGCTCACGCAGGTGAGCTGTGGCCCTGAAATGGCAGCAGCGACCAAACCCTGCAGCACATGATGGTGCAGAAAGACAGTGTATACCTAAATGACCATAACTGCTAGCTATTTTCTTTTTATGTATTTTACTCCATTGCTTGAAGCGATGTAATGAGTAGTTTGGTAGGATTATATACTCAACTACACAAAGATTTCCTATTCTGAGAAAATTCTATTAGATACTGTCTAAAACAGAATTTAAGCGCTGCAAAAATGCTTCCTCTCCTTGTGCAGTTTGTAGGATTCCAGCCTTGAGAGAAGGTGCGTCCAGCGTCAGAAGGTGCCCTGTGGAAACTCCACCCGTGGCTCCTACAGGGAGTCCCTGATGAGGCCACGCATGCCCTGGACCTTGTCAGCGAGTGAGCCGGGGAGTGTTGCACGTGATGTGACGCTTCACGGATATTAGAGTAAAAAATCATCTCCAAACCCCGTGTTTAGGTTCACCTCTCTCCTTTTGCTCACAGCGCTGTGTAAATGCAGGTGAACATACAGCGTTCAAATAGCTGTTGATAGCACCATCTGCAAAAGGCTCATGGCTCATTCATTAAGCAGTGGGAGCCAGCACAGCCACAGTCTAATCAGATATTGTATGATGAATAATTCAGAAATAATCCTCGTATACGTGAATAAATATCAGGAGGAAGAAGGAAAAAAACCCACACACGTGGCACGTTAAGGGAACAAACCAGACATTTTTCAATGTCCTAGGCTGATGAGCTTTGTTGTACTGGATGTTAATCAGGCAGGTGGCTAACGCCTGAAGCGAAAGCTGACTGAGGGGGTGCTGGCCCAGCATTTGGAAGGTATTAGTAAGCGGAAAAGACCATGGTGCTGATGGGAAAATCCATCAGCCTTACGCTTTGCAATATGCACGTGGCCTGTTGTGTAACTCGCTGGTGATGCAGGTGGAGGATGGAGTTTGTGAAGTGACGGCTGGGAAAGCCCAGGTCCAGGCCTGGCCGCCTGCTGGGCTCTCTGTGCCGCTTGGATCAGGCGTGGGGTGTCCTCCTCCTGTGCTCCTTCCCACTGAGCGCCGCGGGTTCCCTGCTGCATGGCCTCGTCCTGCCGCCGCTCCCCGTGTGCAGCCATGGACGGTGCAGCCGTGGCTGCCACGGTGGGGACGGAGCTGCCCCACTGTCACGGTGCCTGTGTCAGCCCCTCGGCTGCAGCTCCTGCCCTTCCCGAGGCCTGGAGGAAGAGGAGGAGAAGGAGGAGGGCTGTTGCTGTTGCTGTTAGATGGTGCTGCGACCTCCAGCACAGCATCACGACAGCACCTCTAATGTATGGAAGAGTTGAGGTATTGACTGCCACTCCCTTACAGAGCCATTTTAAGCCCACGATCCTGGCTAACTAACCAGGATTTCTTTGGGTAACGGTTAGTTTGCTCTGGCTTGTTAACGGACAAAAAAAAAAAAAAAAAAATAATTAAGCCCTGTCAAATCCTCCTGGCTGTGTATTATATCTGAACTCAGCATCTCTTCTACAGATGATTAAGAATCTGAGTCTTTTGTTGTTCAAGACATTACTGTATTCTGTTTTTTCCAGCATTTAACATCCTGAGAGTTATTACAGTTTCTCTCTCTTCATGCTATCTGGGCATGGCAAACGTTCATTTGTAGTTAGAGATTCTCTTCTGCAGAGAGATAACAAGAGTTATCAAGGCCATTAGCCTTTGTCCGAGACGTTCTTTAAATCTGGGGGAAACTGCCTGTTGGGAGACATAGTCCCCTGTTTGCTGGGGGCACAAGCAGAGACGATGCAGCAGGCACGATCTGAACTCTCCCTGCCACACAGAGACTGCGCTAACGTTACGCTCTTACATTCCCCCTGCCCTGAGACTGCGGATATTTACCTTGGGTTGTATCTACTCCTTAGGCACGCTGCTTTTCCTCCTGTTCCTCTGGTTTCTCTGCAAGACAGATGGTCTTCAAAGCCAAGCAGGGAGACACGGCCAAGGAAGACAGCTCAACGTTGAAGAGAAAATCTGTAGTTAAGAATGGGTTTCAACAGATTTCTCACTTTCTGACCATAAATCTATTTCAGCATCATTTTCAAATACATATCTGCTACATCTGGGCATATATAAATATATATGTATTTACGGGTTATACTTGCCCACGTACGTTTTAACTAGTTTGCTGTGGTCTGCGCTTACATTTAAACTGGGCACAAAAGTCCCATTGTTCTGAGCCAGGTGCTGGTTATTTGCGTTGGTAAGCACCAGTACCAGAGGCAGCAGCAATATAAAACTGGCTGCCGGCTGCTGAGTGTACACCCAACCTGCGAAGGCAGCAACAGGGACCTTTGAAAGAGGCGACCACCGACAGGGGGAAATGTCCCCCGCAGATGGGAGCGGATCCCTGCGCCTCTCCTGCTCCCTCTGTCATGTCCGCTCCCAGTCTGGAGTGCCCAAGGGTTGCTGGGCCTAAAAATCATTGACGGCTTTTCAATACGGAGGAGAAAATCCTGACCAGTCCTGCCTGGTAGTTTTCATAGTGTAACCAGGCCCAACAAGAGACCAACACTGCACCCAGTGATTTATCTTCTCCAGTGGAAAAATGGCTCTAATTTTTTATGTTGCAACATAGGCATTGCCACAAAATCATCACAGAGTTGGACAATTTGCAGATTAAAGGTCCTCTTGCTTCCTAAATTAAGCAGCTATTCATACATTTACGTAAGTGTGGTCTTCATTAACCTTTAATGAGCGGAGTAAAAGTCATTTCACTACCCACCAAATTTAAAACCAACTTGCAAATCACCTTTATTAAATAGTAAGACCTCTCTCATCGGACCAGAGCTTACACTTCAAGGCTTAGGAGTCAGAATAGCTCCGGACACCACCTGCACACCTTTTCTACCACTCTAGTTCTGCTATTACTCACAACAATTCTGTGCTCTTTTTCTGAGCTAATCCCAGTGGAAAATGCAAACTGCATTGCTTCTGCAGAATATTCTGGACAAGAATTACCAAATTATGCCTCCGAAGGCCAGTAGAATTGGCACATCTTTTAATTATTTTAGTTTTAAAAAATGAAAGCTAAAAACCAAGTCATCAGTCCTCAGTTGATTCATTTACTTTTGGAGGACCGGTCAGGCTCCATCCTCCATGGAGCAGCAAACCTGTCCTTGCAGCACTCGCTTGTGATTGCCATTCAAAACCATCCTAGGTATTCATTTTTACTTGACCTCGGTAGTAGTTAAGATGTATTTTGAGTCTGGTTATAGATTTCTCCCTACCAAAGTCCTTCATCTTATCTCACGAGATCCCTTTCTTTTAATAAATCCCATCTTTCTAAAGGCAATCCTAGAGCTTTTAGTCCAAAATATAATATGAGACTTATTTTAATAACCAGGAAAGGAAATTGATTTTTTTTTTGCCTAGAAAATGTCTAGAGACTAGTAATAGGAAGTTTAGTTGTACGCTGGTATTTTTTAATACTGAATGTTTAAATATAGTGATTAAAGTACCATTGCATTCTAAACAGTGATAAAAAGAAAAATATGCATATTGTAAACAAGAAATGCAGGCTTCTGCTCTGATCTTGTGGGTAATACAATATAGGAAATTTTAAGGTGAAAACTAAAAAACCCACTTAAGTAACAGACAGTATTAAGATTTTGCCAAAAGTTGTAAAGCTCTTAGTCTAAAAAAGAAATTTAGGATTGGAAATATGGAATCTGTATTTTACCCTTCTTGCTTAAGCTTAGGGATGCTTCACTAGCCAGGAAGGAAATGTTTTGTTACCGAGTAAAAACAACAAACAAAACTGGGAGAGGACAGAAAGGGCATCATTTATTCTGACATAAAAAAAATTAAATGTAAATTGACCTTATTTTTTGTTGTGTCAATCCACTGCAAAATTACCTTTGGCCCCAGCACATTTTGAATGTCTAAAAGCTATGTTTGTAGCTAATTATATTTGATACAGTTAAAACCGATTCCTGTACACAAAGTGTGGCATGAATGCACCACATTTTCGAGTTCTGGATTTCAAGAGCCTTAAAATCCTTAAGAAGTTAAATAATGAAGAAGTGATTATTGCAGATGAGTTCAGCATTCACTGCAGCATCAAAGGGAAAATGTTTTGAATTGGCAGCACTCCTTGCTGACTGCTGGGAAGCAATAGCGGGCTGGTTTTAGGTTTAGCAGGAAAAATAAAAGGTGGGGTTAAAATTCCCAGTTCCTGGAGAATGAAATACCTGGTACGTGACCTGATAGCAAAGTTCAGGGCTCTGTCAGTGCAGGCACCCAAGCAATCCCCTCTCAGTGCTGTTCTGGAGTGGAAGTGGAAGGAAAACACTGGTGGTTTCGTTTGTCTTGACTGAGACTCTCCACGGCGAGGCCAGCGGTGTCAGAGGCTTCGCTCCTCGCCACTGCAAAGCCAATGGAGAAAACAGAATCATCTTAAAAAACAGTAATTTCTTCCATCACTGGTTCTAAGGACTACATGGCAGTGTCTGTGGGGGAGTGACCGGGACCTCTGTTTCGGACACTCGTCACCTGACGCAGAAGAGCAGGTCCTGCTCCAGCCTGGGCTGTCAGCTCTGTGTGAGCTGCTGGAGCCCCTCGCTGCGGGGGCACGGGCTCCCCCAGCCCCACCACCCTCTTCCAGCCCTCCCCAGGGCCCTCTCCTTCCCTGCCCGCCGAGAGGGGCCACCACGCCGCACGCATCCACCTGGCTGTGGTGTGGGGAGGAGTACTTTCGCATGGAACCTCCAGGGGTGGAGATCAAGCAGCTGTGGGGAACCGAAACTCTCCTAATTCATGAGTTACATCCTGTACAGCCCCAGCTGCCGGGAGGGGATAAAGCGAGGGACTCCAGTTCCCGCCGCTAGAAATGCTGGAGTAACCCAAAACCAGCCGCTGGCTCCCCAGCAGCTAACCGAAACAGCTTTATCTGCAGGGTCACAGCACTCCTGAAGTGACTTAGGGACCCAATCTCAGTCCTAAGATGTAAGGTCAACATGCTAAAAACCTCCCGAAGCCTCACAATGCAGAAGTGACACCGTAGGGATGCTTGCATTGCAATTGCCAGCTATTTTTTGTGTTTGAACTGAAAAGCCATTGGAGGAGAGCTATCAGCCTGGCAGCACTTGTAAATGATACTTAATATTCTCTTAATTTCATTTTTTGAAAGTCAAATACCTAGGGTGACAGAGTTTTTCTGCCATGAAGATGTCAAGGACACCTGGCTGGAAGGGAAACAAGTAAATCTGTCTGAAAGGCAGCACACACAAGAGCCTTAGTGCCATGTATAACTTGTGAAACCTATCAACGTTTCAGATACGAATACAAAAGCAGTGGTAGCAGCTGCCATCTTCTTTATGC
Source organism: Chroicocephalus ridibundus (assembly GCF_963924245.1). NCBI lineage: Eukaryota > Metazoa > Chordata > Aves > Charadriiformes > Laridae > Chroicocephalus > Chroicocephalus ridibundus. The sequence goes on from NC_086316.1 coordinate 86,948,350, forward strand.
TATTATGCAAGCCGACCACAGAAACGCAATGTAACAAAACAGCCTGTAGTAGTAGAAAACTACAGAAAACAGCCTGTAGTTCACCTTTTTTATCAAATCAGTTTACTAGTTAATTGGGAAGAAATAGGGAGCTATAAATATTATGACCTGATTCTACAAGACACTTGCAGGATGAGCCCTAAGCTTCTGCGAGCTGAATTTCATGGCCCTTCTTGAACACTGAAACCAGCGCAGACCACAAATCCATTTATTTTTTATATAAATCACCAAATCAATTGATTATATCCAAATTCTATGAACTTGTCAGGCTCACTGATTGCCTCAGCTGGCCATGGAGCGGTTTGCTGTCATGTGGGTTAACTGGAACAAGTCAGAACTTGGCGTTATCTCAAACAGAATATGTAGTTATTGCTGTATAGCCCGTAGAAAAACACAAGCTTATAGCGTAAACTTGAGAGGGGTGTTACCTATTTAAAGCCATTACTATGATCCAACAAAGTGATTCACGTGCAAAACCGAATTCTAGAGACCATGGTGCACACTTGCAAAACAGGCTGTCCCATGACAGAAAGGGGGCAAATTTCATATTAAAGTCTATAACGACGGCATTAAGGCCAGGCTGCTTTGCGTCAAAACAAAAGCCTGTCACCGAAGGCAGCTGGTCGCAAGAGACAACGGCCAAACGGCCGAGCCACCCCCGGGAAGGGCCTCATGGCTTCGCCATGCCCGGTTTCTGTGAGGAGCGACAGCGCCCGTCCAGGGCAAGGCCCTCGGCCGGCATTTCCCGGTGCCGCCCCGGCTCCCGTCCCCGCACCGGGCCCGGGGCCGGCGGGGACAGCCTAGCCCGGGCCGGGCCGGGCCGGCGGGCCCGCCGCCTCCCTCGCCAGGACGCGGCGGCCCCGCAGCCGAGCCGCACGGCGGGCGGAGCCGCCTGGGCACCGTGTCCTGTCTCCCGCCCTCTGTTGAGCGCGAACGGCGGGGAGCGGCGGCTCTGCCCTCGCTGCGCCGGAGCCTGAGGCGCCCGGGGACCGCGCGGCCCGGCCCGGCGGCCCCCCCGGCGCAAGACCGCGCCGCTGCGGGCAGGGCTCCCGCGGGACCGCGGCGGGCCTGCCCCGTCCCTGCCGGCGGGGCTGCGGTGCGGGCCCGGGGAGGTATCGGGGCCGGCCGCGGGGCCTGCCCTGCACCGGCGGGACCGCCTGCCCCGGCGGCGGAGTGGGGACCCCCCCCTCCGCGCGCTGCGGGAGGCCGCGACCTGCCGGTGGCCGGCCGGAGGAGCGCTCGGCGACAGCGCAGCCCTCCCCGCCCCCGGCACACTCCAGGGAGCCGTTTCACAGGGAATCGCACGGGAGCGTCTCCCCCATCTGTGCAAGCCGAGGCACCCCCACCCCCACCTTCTCCTCAGTCCCGGCAGAGCCTCCCTGCCATTATGTTCCACCACCGCCTGGCCAGGCCGCTCGGCGGGCGGCCGAGGCAGCGCCGACCCTAGCCATGCCCGCCTGAGGCCGCCGGCCGGACCGCGGCGGCCGGCCCGCAGCAGGTGTGTTTGCATGGGGGAGCGCCGTTTGCATGCGGTGGGGGTCGCCTCGCCCGGCCCCGCCGCGCCGCGGGCAGCCTGCGGCGGAGCGGCCTGCCGGGCCTGCTCGGCGCGCCGCGGGTCGGGGCGCTGACAGGGCGGCGGCTGCCGCACGCCCGCGCCCACCCGAGCACCGCCAGGGCCGGCGGCTTCGGGGCGGGGGGCGCATCGCTCGACCGTGGCCTCCTCCCCCCTTCCCCCGGTCGGCCGGAGGGGCCGCGGCCTCCCCGCCCGTGGCGGGGCCGTTCTCCCCGCTGGGGCCCGCTCGGTAGGGCCGACCCCGGGCCCGGCACGGGGGAGGGGAAGGGGGGCGCCGCGCCGAGGGGAGGGGGCCGCCGTTCGGCGGCGAGGTGCCCGCGGCGGTGGCCCGCAGAGGCGGGAGCGGCCCGCCCGGGCTGCGGGGCTGAGGGAGGGCCGGCAGCGGCCGCCTGTGCCGAGGAGACGGAGCTGAGGCAGCGGAAGAACATGGTCGTTTTCCCCAGAACGGGGTGGGGATGAGGGATGTGGAGAAAGTGCCAGATCCGAGCCGTCTCCGCGGGGAAGGGGGGGCGAGGGGTTGTGCCCGAGACCTCTGCTCACAGTTACAGGTGCAGCCCGCAGCGCTGAGGGCCGGCCGGCGGGGCCGAGCCTGGCAGCCGGCTTGGAGGAGAGCCGTGCTGAGGAGCCATCGCACGGCACAGCCCGCAGAGGATGGGGCCGGGCGCGTAGGCGGAGGTAGTGGCTGGTTTTGCCAGTGCCAGGGTGAGTAGCCACAGAGGAGCCGGGTGAGCAGCGCCTGGGCCGGGGGCGACCGGCGGCCCCGCAGCCCGAAGGCCCTGGGTGGCAGGGAGGAAAGGGGGAGCGGGCCAGGAGCAAGGCTGCCGTGGGCCAAGGCGGGTGCAGGGCCCTCTGGAGGGACCGAGGCCCCGCAGGGAGCCGTGACCTCGGCGAGGAGCCGCCCGGAGCCGGGCGTGGGGCCGAGGGCAGGCTGCGCCCAGCAGCCATCTTTGCGGGGTGCCCGGGCCTCCCCCGCGGCGTGGGCAGGCGGGGGGGGCTGCAGCCTGCCGCTTTGCAGTGCCTCAAGGATAGTTGAATAGCAAGGAAAAAAAAAAAAAAAGAAAAAAAGAAAAAAAAAAGAGCTCAGCAGCCAGCTCGGTGCTGCGAGGAGGGGGCAAAGGAACTATTTTGCAGGCATCTCTCTGCTGCGGAAATGGATTTCTTGAGGGGAGGGAGGCGCGCCTGCGGGCGATCTCGGTAGCAGCGCTGTGCAGAGCGCAGAAAATGCCACCCGGGCGGCCCCAGAGGCGGCGAGGAGTGGGGAGGGCGGCCGGGAGAAGCGCTGGATGGGCCGCCCCACGGCCACGGGCGTGAGGGGGCCGATGTGGCGGCGGTGGGCAGCCGCCCCGTGTGCTGAGGGGGGCAGAGAGGGGGGAGCAGGCTGTCTCCCAGGGCTGTGGCCGAGCCTGCCTGGTGCTGCAAGAGAGATCCTGTGAGGATTTTTATTGCGGTCTCTTTGTTAGCTACAGACAGGCACGCACACACTCCCAGCTTTCAGCCAGGTTGTGGGAGGTAAGTGGGGGGGGGGGGGGAAGAAGGGAGCGTGTGGGGCGGCTCTGGGGAGCAAGGGGGCTGCGCGGGCCGGGCAGGAGGGCAGCAGGGGCACAGGGCCGCCGCTGGCCCCGCCGCCACTGAAAAAACAGCCCCTGCGATTTCCAGGGACTTGTTGGCAACTCAGCGAGGGTTGCCATAGCTTTTTATGTAGGGTGACCAGAACCGGCTGGAACTGGTTTGAGGCAGATCAGCTCCTGAACACAATGCAGTCACTGAGCTACTACAGTGGGATAGCTTCCTCCCTTCATGGCAGCCAAAAGCAGAGGAGCTTGCAGAAAGATACCATCCCAAAACAGTATGTGAATGCACACTTTAGACACACAGCACTGGTATGTGGCTAATATAGTCATAAAGGATTCTGTATATAAATGTACATATTTGCAGTAACTGAGATTACTTTGGCTTTTCGTGCCTTTTTATGCTTAAGGAATGGGCAAGAGCTGAGATTTATGACCCTTATTAAAATATTTTTGCTTTGCAAGGGTGGGACACTGGTTATGCAGTCTATTTTAAAACTAAACTAAATAAAATTGATTGAATGATTTGTAATTGTAGTTATGCTTGTGACTGAAGAATGCTGCTTTGCATGCTGTTTTATTTACAGGGTGCTGTCTTGTGGTTTTCTTCTTCAGGAGACGTTAAGTGTGTGTGGGGGGGTGTCGTGCCTTTCTCTAAGGCCAAAAGGAAACAATATTGTTGTAGAATTGTGCATAAAAGCATTGCAAAGATGCTGTAAGGCATATCCGTTTTCCCTTTTTTTTTTTTTCTTTTTTCCTTGTAGGCCTATTGATTGGGGCTGCCTTTAACCCTTTCATATTTGCAGAGGTAATGCATCTGTGGCAGTAACTGAGCATTGGCTAAAAAAATCTTTCAAAGGTCAAGGTTCACAAGGTGAGATGTGGTGTTTTGGGTATGAATATAACAATAGCATGAAGGTACATGTATGTGAAAAGTGAATCTGGCTCCTGATTGCACGCTTGGCACACTAGTAAGGAGACAATTGTTTAAGTGTTACTAAAGAAATGCTATTAACGTCCTCCAGTTTTAATAGGATTAAAGCTATTATTTGTAAAGACGGATATCTTAGCTAAATACAGTATTATCATTGAAATATCTTATAGCCAGATAGACGGTTTTTCACAATGCGGTGATATAGAATAGGCCTCTGAGTGACAATCATAAATTGTGAACCACATGGCAGTGAACTGTTCTGTGTTGTTTTACAGCATTGCACATTCAGAATTTGCTGCCTAATTATTTAAAGGTTGCTTGTTTGGACATATCTGAGTAACCCAATGCTTAATTCTGAATTAAGGTCTTCAGTGTTAAACGTGTACTTAATATAGCCTACATGGAAAAAAAACAGCCCAGGAAATAAATAGTATGGACGGTGTTTCTTAAACTGTTGTAACCTAGGGAGGATTTTGCAGCAGCCAAGTGGAAAGATGTATTTTAGAGGTTTGATGGAGCTCCAGTGGGTTATTAGTGGCATGAATTATAATATTGTGCAGTAATGAAATAAGAATAGGAAACCAGATGGGCAGTGCATCAGCTCCTGAGGGATGACTACTTTTAACTCAAAGCAATAGATAATGGATAGGATTATTTTTTTCCCCCCTTATCTAAAAAAATAAATGTGTACTTTGAGTTGGCATTTGTATCTTATAGTGAAAGCTGAAGGATTCAGAGAGAGGGCGAGGGGGAGAGAGAAGAAAGCAGTAATGAATATAGCAAAGGGAAGAACAAAGGCTGTTAGAGCTTACACATTGGAACACTAAACGTTTTGCCTTGGGGATTCTTCTGCTAGAACTGTTACTTCCTATAACAGGAAATCAGCAACTCTAGAATCTTATCCAGTATGATTTTTGAAAAACCTGACCAGTCCCGGCTGTGTTAGCTGGTTTGGTAATCTACAATCAAGAAAAATATGGAAGCAAAACACTGAAAATGTTCTGTTCTAGTGTGCAATGAGGGTCTTTATCCTCTGTGCTCAGCAGAATAAAGTAGACGGTCTTAAAAGCCTTGAGAGGTTGTGGATATTGGGTAAGTTGTATGGTGGCTGATGATAGGCAGGGCGCCTGCATCAGAGAGTGACAATACAAGGGAACCTTTTCATTTCTGACTGCAGTAGATTATGTAAGGTATTTAGATACTAATTGTAGAAAAGCGAAAATAGCATGCTGATGTTTAGCCTGAAATTACGGTTTTGTGCTTTTTAATACAGCTACAATGTGTTGTTTCTCAGATTTGATAGGGCAGTAAACAGCTTATGTGCCTAACATTACTGTGCTGACTTCTGTTCATATTTTTCATAATTTGGATGCAGAGGTTCTATATTTGACTATAGACACCCATAGCAAAATTATGCTTGCAAACATGAATTCTTGTTGCATGATAGGAATAGTATCTATTGCTGATGATGATGCATGTTCTTTTCAAAGTGTCAGCTAAAATTCATGTGTTACATGAGAGCACCTCTTCGATTTATTTTTTCTCTCTACCAGAATAGTAAGCAATTTTAAAATTGTAATTTCTTGAATCGTCACGGAATTCAATGTGTCTGCTTTGTTTGGATTTTTGAACATGATCTGTACTATGAATTTGTATTTTTAGCAAAGGAGGTTTTGAATTTGCAGGGATTTTTGTAGGCTGTAAGATGAGAAACCTGAATAGATGCTGGAGTCCGCAGTGTTCTTGGTGAGTTTTGTTTTTATAGTCTAATAATATTTGTAAGTGCTCTTCACCAGGAGATTCTGATTTTGCACGTAGGCCAGCTTTCCAGCAGAAAATGCTGCTTAATGCTGGGGCGTTGGTCCTCTGTATCAGTAATCATGATCTCATTTTGCACTGAGGCTTGTTTCAGGTAGTTGATCTTGAGAATAAGGGTAATGGTTTATCAAATTCCAAGCCTCTTTTGAATTAATTAAGTGGTTTTCTTAGAAGTGTGAACGGGTGGTTAACATATAAATATGCATACAGATTGCTGGGAATGTATGTTTAAAAAACAACAAAACAAAGCGTGACCCTAACCTTTTAGGGCCTGTTTGTTGCAAGTGTTGCCCAGGCGGGCCCTGCCGGACTGGGAGTGCTCTCACCGAGATTGTCTGCAGCTGCTTCACGCTGGTTTTGAGTAAGAATTGCCATCCACTGAAAAAAAAAGTACATTAAAGAAAATGGGCAGGAAGCAAGTGTCATTTAGAATGCGACTCAAATTTGCATTAAATAGGGAATCTCAAGATCCTATTCATTATTGTTGTACATCTGGATTATTCACGTGTTATTGTCCCAGCCCATTTTACATACAGAAGTACAAAATTAAGCCAATTTTATAATTCATTTTTAAGTCAAGTGCACAAAGAACGGTATGGGGATTTACCTGCTTTTCATTGGTTCATCTCCATTTTGTGAGAAATTCAGGAATTTGCTAGGCCCAAAACCTCTCAATAGGTATAGGTAGTTTTCATTTGGCCAGCTGTGGATAGAGATGGTCTGTTCAGCTCCATACGGTGTGGTATGCCTTGCCTGTGTGTTAAAATATGCCTTTTCTTTTTGCCAGCCAAAGGCTGGTAATAGTGAGCTTTGAACCAGTTGCGTGTGGTTCTCTTTAAACTGTGCTAGAGGTAGGTCAGTGGTGGTGTGAGAAGAGGAAACGGACAGACTTCATACACCTTCTCTTTCCATTCCTGTTTTCTCCTACCCAAAGAGAACTTGAGATACCCATTTTGCAAAAAAATAAGAACAGAAATGGAGGAGTTAGACTGCAAGATGAGGTTTCTAAGGAGTCATAAACTACAAGTAATTCTATTTTGGCTGTCAGAAAAACCCTGTGGAAATTTGTTTAAGAAAACAAAACAAAAATTTGCAGAGCTGTCTTTACTTAATTATACCTATTGCAGGGTGAAAGTGTTCGTTTTTTAACAGATCAGATAAGAAGGATCCATAATCAGGTGTAGGATCTGGTAGAAAAGAGGACAAAGACAATTATCAATGTTTTGAAAATGGTGGTAACATGCTTACAGTTGTAAAACAACTCAGGCTTCTTTTCATAGAATGATAGAATTGGTAGGGTTGGAAGGGACCTTAAAGATCATCTAGTTCCAACCCCCCTGCCATGGGCAGGGACACCTCCCACTATATCAGGTTGCTCAGAGCCCCATCCACCCTGGCCTTAAAAACTTCCACTTCTCTGGGCAACCTGTTCCAGTGTCTCACCACCCTCATGGTGAAGAACTTCTTCCTAACATCCAGTCTGAATCGTCCTATCTCTAGTTTTAATCCATTCCCTCTAGTCCCACCATTACCCGACATCCTAAAAAGTCCCTCCCCAGCTTTCTTGGAGGCCCCCTTAAGATACTGGTAGGCCACTCAAAGGTCTCCTCGGCGCCTTCTTTTCTCCAGACTGAACAACCCCAACTCTCTCAGTCTGTCCCCATAGGAGAGGTGCTCCAGCCCTCTGATCATCCTCGTGGCCCTTCTCTGGACACGCTCCAGCACGTCTATATCTCTCTTGTAGTATGGGCTCCAGAATTGGACGCAGTACTCCAGGTGGGGTCTCACGAGAGTGGAGTAGAGGGGGAGAATCACCTCCCTCGACCTGCTGGCCACGATTCTCCTGGTGCAGCCCAGGATACGATTGGCTTTCTGGGCTGCTAGTGCACACTGAGGGCTCATGTGGAGCCTCTCGTCCACGAGCACCCCCAAGTCCTTTTCTTCAGGGGGATATCTCACTTGTTGGTTTGGCATGGCTTGGTGATCCATAAGTGCAGAACTCGGCTAAGTGATAGGCACAAATAGCACTTTGCCATACCTCACGTTAAAGACTTTGAATAAGAGATTCCTCTGCAGAGATCTTGTGTTCCTAAGGCTCAAAAGTTGAATCCATGGGCAAACCAATTGGAAAAAAGTTTTGTCTGTATGAATTAGCAGCAAAAAAGGAAGCATTAGTCTGGCTGCAACTGCATCTGTATTCTGTGCATGGCGATAAGTATCATCCTCGTGGCCTCTGGGGACTCCCAAATTGTTTTGTTTACCAGGAGAAGACAATGTGCGTACACGCGCACTGTAGGTCTGTTTCTGTGCCAGCTTACAGCAATACACGGTGAACGTCATGCAAGTGCTGTTCAGTATCTTCATGATATTTTCCACGACTTCCATCTTCTGCCACACCAAATGTAATTTGCTGCCATTGCTTTCATTCCTGGGGTATGTGGTTTTGAACTTCCAAAATTTATGTGGAAGACACTCATGAATTGAAAAATTAAAAATATTGTAAACAATTACAACCAAACTGCACTTTTATTCAAATCAACAGAATACACCTGGTAATGCATCGACTTTGGTGGGTTTATTGCTTGCTTGTTTCCAGCATTTGGTAGTTTAAAACAACTCTTGCAGGCAGTGTGTGGATTAACAGGCTTCTGTGGTATTTTAGAACTAGATGAGTAAGAGTAGAATGAGTGGAGGAATGGGTTAGTTAAATAATTTTTTATAATTTTGTAAATAGTCTAGCAATTATTCTAAAAGAATATCGTCTTTTGTGTGTAATACTGAACAGTATTTTGGATTAATAGTTGAGAAAGATTGGTGTTCATGGTTTTTTCCCTCCTTATAGCATCCAGATTTGTTTATAGCATCCTAATTGCACAGCTCGCATGAAAGTAGATCAAAGTCAAATGTGAACTGGTACCGTCTGCTGGGGGGATGGGCCACAGAGGCAGCCTGGTAAATCCCCACCACTAGCTGAGGTTTGTGTAGCTTCTTACCCTGTCCCAGTTCCAGAATGTTCCACCTGACCGTGGTGTGAGCCGGACTGTGCTCTGCATCAGCAGCCTGTGGGCAGTGGTTTCACAAGCTTCCGTGGCTTGTTCCGTTTGATGGTGCACTCTGAAAATGCATTTCGATATTGTCATAAGTGGGCGGTAAGGCAAGGGAACGGGAGCAGGTCTGAATGCTAATAAATGGTTTAAATCTGTTTTGCTGTGAGGGCGGTGAAATGCTGGAGCATGTTACCTTGAGAGGTTTTGGCGTCTCCGTCTTTGGAAGCACTCAGCACCTGACTGGGCAGGGTCCTGAAGGTCCTGCGGTAGCTGCGCCTGCTTTGCGCAGGGAGGTTGGAGTTCCAGAGGTCGCCTTCAACCTCAGCTATTCTGAGATTGGGAGAAATGCCCGTAGAAAACTTTTTTGGGCAAGTAAAGAGTGAATTTTGAAATTCTCCTGAAACTCGCAACAGCGAGGTTACTGCATTGAGTGGGAAAAAAAAAAAGTGAAAAAATTTAAGACTTGAAATACTGGGCTAACACCCTCCACAGCTTTTTTGAGGGGGAAGAGGGAGGTACAATGTTCTCTTAGAAAACCAGAAGTGCAAATTCAGATTTCTCTTGCTTATTGAGGCCCGTGCATGGAGGGAAATTGGATTTTTCTTTTTTCTTTTTTCTTTTTTTAAAGGCAGATAGGTACAGTGTATATAATGTTGCAATATCAGATTGGTTGGTATAAATTTTAACTGTAAAACACCCCATACTTCACAAAGACGTTTACATAAGGACTGGCATGACCTTATTGATACTATGGATTGTAAATAAGACCTTTATCCTAAGAAATCAAAATGCTGTGTATTATGAAAGTTGTATTTCTGGAAGCAGGAATCTACCTGAGTTTTGCGACAGTAACAAGTCATGGGACCTTTGGTATGCTAAAAGAAACCTGTATTTTATGTGACTGTGATAGACGTTGCCGATTGTGGTTAAAGTGGCCTCTTGCGTATCGTATTTGCCCGCTGTGTGTTTCAAACCACACCGAGTTGTGATTCGAGATGTGGTTCTCGTTTCCTGAAGAAGGTTTGGTGGTTGAATTAGCATACTGCGTTTGCCTGTCTTTCAGATATTTAGCTTTCAAAGTAAGTAATCAGTAGGTTTAGTCAGGCATAATTACTAATACATGTTGAATAACTAATGAACTGCACATAATCTGTGTATTAGGCTGATGTTTGCCTAATGTTAGGATACATACTACTGTAATGCTGATTGAATCACTTCAGTCTTCTCTACCTGATGAAATTTCTTGGCATAACAATACAGAAACTAAAAAAACCCCAAAATATGCTTTTATGCTCATTAGGCTGGTATTACTCCCCGTGTAGGCATTTTATTCCAGAATGAGGATGATGTTATTTAGGCATCACTACTCATGTTTTTGGAAGTGGAGTAATTATACCAGATTATCAGAATTTTGTTCTGGAATAGTGTGTCTAACTGGGAATTTATACCAGTCTAACTTTAACAGAATAATTGTTATATATGGTTACACCAGAAGTATTCTTCCAGAATCAAGACATTACCATGTGCTAGGCACTGAAAAGTGGTGTCTCAATGCTCTTGTTTTCACAGTACGGAAGAGAACTGATTTTCTTTGAATAACATACAAAAGAAAAGTTCTCTGCCCTAAAGAGTGAACTGTACATAGTACAAACGGAGGTAAAAACTGTAGGGAGAGTTTAGGGGAGGTAAAGGAATGTAGTCGCAAGAACATAAGTTCCATAGGTAGGTGAAAATTAAAGTTGGGTTTTTTTCCTATTTCCTTAAATAATAAACAGACTTGCTGCCGAGAGAAGCTTGAGTTGAGTAGTTGTTTGAACAAAAGCATGGAGTTACGTATTTTAAGTATAGACAGTTACATGGGATTTGAAGGCAGAGGGTAGGAGTTTAATATGGTAGAAAAGACAGTAGAAAAGACGGCGCTAGTACAGGGAGTTAAAGCAATTGCATAGAGTCCCTAGACTTATGGTTGAGCAACAGAGATTTGGACGAGCCGGAGGGCGAGTATCAAGGTGAAAAAGTTGGTCAGTTCTTTAAAGATTAATGATGAAATAGAAGAATAAAAATTGAGCATGTAAGGCCATGCTTGTGATTCAGAAACAGTAGTTAGCAGCCTTCATGTGTAGAGAATATTAATTGGAAAAGTATTGGAAAGGGAGGAGGATTTTTTGTCATTGCTAGGCCAGGAAAGCCTGAGTCGTTCTTGCACCTGAGGGACAAAAATCAGAGTTCTGAGCGCTTTGGAGATAGGACATGTCTGGGAGCTGCCAGATGATTCCGTTTTCTTGTCTTCATTAGGCTGTTGAGCTTCCCCAAAACGAGTCTGTTTTGAGTGTTTACAATTGCTCAGCTTTACACCAAAAAGTACCTTTTCATTTCAGTACCAATTTATAGGCAGCTTGATCTTTCTTGTGGAGAAAGACAGCCCCGCCTGCAGCTGTCCTGAAGCCCAAGCTACGAGATAAATCATATTTAGAAAGTGAGAAGAAATGTTTTCTTCTGTGTGTTTACCTTGTCCCCTCTCCCTTGGCAGAGTACTTGAAAGGGTGGGTTCGTTTGGTTTTCCTCATAGGGCTGGAGTTCCTCCACCTGGAACGAGTATAGATACGAGGCTTGAGGAGTGACAAAAATTCCATGTGGTAAAACAGAACTGCTTTTTTTATTATTTCAGAAGCAGCTATTTACTTCTAAGCCCTAATACTTCTTTGGTTGATATTTATGTCATTGCATATTTGAGCCTTCCTCACATCTACACAAATACTTGCTGTAAGAAGGCAGTATTTCAGAATGGTCTCTGGAATCCCTGGTAGTAGGGCAGAAGCTCCCACATGCACTACATCTTGCAGATGTTTTCCCCTTTTTCTGGAGATCAGCCTTTTCAAGTCTTGGAATACATCTGTAGGCTTTCTATCTTAACAGCTGGGATATGGAGGCCCCCAAAGATTTACAAGAATTTAACTATTTCTCATGGGTGTAGCATCGAATTCTTGGCCTGCTTGCTTCTTCCACTGTCAGTAGAGAGTTCTCGTGGGCTGGCTCGTGTTTTGACATAATGAGCCAAGTGGGTGCTTCACTGGAATGTGTTATCAGATGAGCTGGAGTGAAAAGGCTAACTGGGAGAAGTAAGATAGTGGAGCAGTCAAGGGGTGTCTTCCTTTGGCTAAAACCTGTGCCATTTTCTTCATGCTGTTCAGAGGAAGCTCCTATTTCAGGAGATGCGTTTCCAAAGAGAGAATTAACGTAGAAGGTCATGCACGCGTGCTTTGAACAAAGCATGAGCACAAACAAACCAATCTTGATTTATCCTCCAGAACTTAATCTGCACTTTAAGTTTCAGTAAGATATTGATACACGTAGGGCTGGATGTTGTCACTGAAGGGATCAATGGCAATCATGGAGTAAGTATATTCAGAATCCGCTCCCTTAAGTTTTTAAGACTCTGTAGTATCTTTCCAGAAGCCCTCTTGTCCCCCATCAAAGAAGCAGAACCCAGAAGCATTGCACCTCACTGCTCCGTGGCTCTCTAGCTGTGTAATTCCTACCAGACATACTCAGAATTTTTTTCCTTTTTACTTACTTTTATTGTTGAATAATCAGTAAGCAAAGTAACAGTTGAATTTTTAAAGGAACTGGTTTTCTTTAATAACTTTTCTTAAGTAATTCAAGTGTCCTAAAGGTTACAGATCTTACAACAAAGATGATAGGTTTTTCGTGGCATTTTCGTGATAAACATCAGCAGACGGCCGGGTGGAGAGGCAGGAAATGGTACTAGTCCATGGGAAGGAAAAGGAAAGTTACAAAAGGAGACTGAAAATGACATAGTACTTTGGACAGGGTCAGTAGATCTAAGAACTGACTCTTCATACGAGTACCCACAAAATTAGGAGTGCTTAATTTGTTGTATCTTCTATCCATTGTTCTTTGTAATGCTGTAAGTCAGCATTCCCCTGTTTTGGGGTGAATTTTGTTTCTATTGTTCAGAAACTAAAAATGGAAAAAATTCTGTTTGGGACAAAGATGTGTGAGGAGGTGGGTGACTTGCAGGTTGTTTCTTTAAATATGTCTTTGTTTGTTTAGTCTGAGGAATGTGTCCTTGATTACACACCTTGTGGACTGTTCCTCAGTTTGATTCTGAAGATCATCTTAATGGCATCCCTCTGATGCTAGATTTTTACACCTTGCTCTGTCTCTTTGGAGGCACTGAGCTTTGCTCTCAGCACTTAGAAGCAGTTCTCAAAGAAATTCCATTTCCTGGAAAATCACGATTTCCTAGGGAACCAGGAACTTGCCTCATTTCCTGTTCTGAAGTATTTACAGGCATCATGTTGGCCCAGAGAAGGAACAGACTAACAGCTTGTCTGGCAGCCAAGGTGTCGGTTGATTTGGATCTTGGATAAAAGGCGGAGTTTTTTCCTTAAGGGAAGAAGTTACTGAAAGGTTTTCGGGGGAAAAAGGAGGAACGTGGCTTCAGAGTCCTGGCAGTTGTGGTGGAAGCACAGTTTGTATACTGAACCTTGAAACAGGGAGGAAGAGATGAATAAAATGGCCAGGCTACAACTTTGCTTACTTGTTTATCAAGCCTGGCAATGTCTTTTGTCCCTTTTTGTTTGACTTAGATTGCTTTAGAAGTTTGAAGAATGGGAGAGATTCTTCATAAGGGCAGCAGCAACTCTGGGTCCCCCATGTAGAAGGAACCATTGCGTTGTCATGCTCTGGTAGAGCACGGGAGTTGTTCCTGCTGCACACACTTGAAAGATGGTTGCAACTTTATGCACTGTGCTCTCTGTCAATTAATTTATGGTCTTAGCTCTGCAGACCTCTGAATTCTTTTGAGATATTTTCCCGTTCCGAATTAGCCTCACCAGGTTTCTCGGTAAAAGAGAAATGTATCTCCTCTGCTACACAGTTTTGCTGTTAAAGATGAAATGCTGCGTAAGTGGGCCTTTACTTAATTCACTGCTATTGCTAAATGTTAATTAGTCTCCACTATATGTAATTAGAGGAAGTTTCAGACTAGGAGGACTTTCTAGTTCTTTTTCAGTGTATATAATAACTGTAAAAAGACACCTACCGACAGAGGTACAATCAGAGTGCAAATAATTAGTATCTCAAATGAAGAAAAACTGTGTCAATTGAGGCTTTTTTTGTGTGGTTTTACATGGATTTTGTATGCTTTGGCCTCTGGAATCTTTTCCGTTTAATTCTTATAATAACTGTCTTTGTAATTTTGTTATTACACGTGTATGCATTTTTGTATTTATTAGATAACTGCCTTTGTAATTGCGGCCCTTTCACAGGATCCTGCAGTCCTCCAGGCAGAGGGCAGACTGAAGTCCAGGTCTGCAGCCCTGGGCTGAGTGTGATCATCATCTTGCTTTGGGGTAGGAGAGGCATCTGCTGCCACATGTGCTGAACGCAACGAGTTAGCTGCTGGTTATACTGCACGAGTTGAGCTCTACTGGTTACTTTTCTAGTCTCTTTTCTTAAATCTTTATGTTCATTTTATCCCAGTTACTAGTTTTAAATGCACGAGGGCTAGAAACTTGCTTTTGAACAAACAGATTTTAAAATTTTATAATTAAAACCACATACACAATAAAACTAGAATTAGCAGCATTATGAAACAATCTTACGTCTGATAAGTATAAATTATAACCATATGCTTTACAAAAGTAGTGAAGTCTTGATGATGAGCATTTACCATGACAGGCTACTATATGTTGTCGATTAAGCAAAGGAATTATGAGTTAATTAAGAGAGTAAATTCGTGAGTTGCAATGGAATACTCATAGCGAATCACATGCTGAGTTCAGCTCTGCAGAATGACTTGGTGCAATGAAAAGGAGTTAATAAGTTAGACAAAGCAACAAAGCCATTAAGTGGACCATGTAAACAATTTTCAGAACCGTTATATATTTATACGAAGGTATTATGGGAAATGTCTGCGTGTATTCTGGTATCCTTGAAAAATTTTCCTCAGTTGCCTTTCTTAGAGTCCATAATGACTTCCAGCGTTGATAAATATATACGTTTTACAAATTTTTGTCAAGCAAAGGGATTATACCATTTGAATAAACTGCATCTTTCTGAGGAACAGTTAGTGCTGCCTGTGTTGCTAATGATCTGCATAAAAATATGTATTTAAACATATATGCATTTTGATTAGTTTTTCTTAGCATTGTTAGAGCTGAATTCAACAGTCAGCAGTAGTTTCTCTCCAGAGCTGGAGATGATGAGCTCAGGGGAGGAGGAAGTGAAGTTGTAGGATGCATCTCCGTTCGCAAGTGGCTTCCAGCAGACCTGCCCTGGGGCATGTAGCTTCTTGCTTACCTGAGCTCATGTGAGGAGCTTGGAGAGCGCTGTTGCAGGTAGTCACACCGTGGTTCTCTGACGGCCTTTGTTAATTGATACTGGTGGCAGAACATTGAGCTATGTAATAAGAACGTTTTCCAACCCTTTAGGGCCGATACAAAGGCAGGAGGACAGACAGGATGCTTCCTAAACGGGCACTTGCTAACAATAACACTTATTTGGTTAATTATCTTTTCACATTGAATACTGACTTTAGCCTGATAATTACCGAACAATGAAAGTACATTAAAAACAGCTCTGTCACAACAATACAAGTCATACCTGTGCACAGTTACGAAAGAGGATGAAAAAATGTCTGTCTGTGCTTTCTGTAACTGATTTTTGTAGATCTCTGCGAGTGATTCCCCCACACATCTCTGCATATTATTGGAACGTCTGGAAAAAGGCAAATGTCATAGTGGGATTTAAATCTAAAAGTACACTCAAAGTTAATTTTTCTTTTTACACAGCACTTGTAAAGTTTCAGTTTTGAGTTACCTCTTTGGTTTGGGAATTGGAAGGAAAAAACCCAACAATAGAGGCCAGTGGCGAACTAAAAGAACAGGATCTGGAAAATGTTTTCTGTGAGGGGAAAAAAAAACCCCTAAAGATCTGGTGTTGGTTAGCCTAAAAAGAAGATTGAAGAGAGATAATGGCCTTGCAGTAAAGTGCTGATGCAAAGAGGATGGGTGAATGGAACCATATGTAGTTCATTCAGATTGCATCGAGAAAGATTCAGATTATGCAGTAGGAAGCATATAACGGAGCTGTGAATGACTGGAATAAATTACATCGGAGGTTGTAGAACCTCTGCTATGGGAGGTCTTTAAAGTAGGTGAGAGTGAGACACCTGTCAGGAATAGCGTAGATACAGCAGATCCGTCATTAGAGTTGCTGAAAAAAAGCATTGTGAACACCGGGAGACACTTATTCCATAATTCTTATAAAGCAATTTAATTTATAGAAAACAGCGCAACTGTTAGTAGAAGCACGTTTGTTGCCATCTTCAAGAAGGCTCATCAGCTTGGTAATGCAAATGTCAAGGGAAATCTAGACTTAGGAGGAATTGCAAGTGCCTCATGTTATTTTCATGCAAGTCTAGGCATCCTGCTGTAGTCACGGTGAGCGTGGGATAGGGTAGGAGGGGGTGTCGGAGCGGTGGCAGGAAGAAAGTCACTGAAGAGAAATTTGTGCCTAGAATGAAAAGACTAGGTTACAGTCTGTGAGGCTGATGGATTCCTAGAGCTCTTGGTCTAATAACTTGACTGTACACTTGCACTGGAACGCCGTTCTGTAATGTGTAATTTCTGAAAATACTACTTCAGAAGTGACATAACACCTTTTTACGTGGCATATGTGAACATAAGCTTATTTTGTGTAAAATTGTGCTATTAGAGCTTAAAATACTGAGATGATGGCTTTCTGCTTATTTTACAGATTTTCTTACCATCAAATACATGACCATGGGGGATATGAAGACCCCAGATTTCGATGACCTTCTTGCAGCCTTTGACATACCAGACATGGTTGATCCAAAAGCAGCTATTGAATCTGGACACGATGACCATGAAAGCCACATCAAACCAAATGCTCACCCAGATGAAGATTCTCACGCCCCATCGTCATCTGATGTCGGTGTGAGTGTCATTGTGAAAAATGTGCGTACTATTGATTCTTCCGAAGGAGTGGACAAGGACGGTCACCATTCCACAGGCAATGGCTTGCATAATGGCTTTCTAACGTCATCAGCTCTCGATAGTTACGGTAAAGATGAAGGGAAGGTGCTTAAAGATGATGGGTCAGCATCTGAGACTACACTGAAGGATTCAGCTTTCAACCAGTTTAGCCCAATATCAAGTGCTGAAGAATTTGATGATGATGAAAAAATTGAGGTGGATGACCCTCCGGATAAAGAGGAGATGCGTGCAAATTTCAGGGCACATGTCTTGGCAGGATCTGTATCTCAGCAGGAGTATGACAAACTAAAGGCACTTGGAGGGGAGAACTTGATTAAATCTGGAATCCCCGTTTCAAGTAGTATAGATAAAAATAAAGTTGCTAAACGAGAGACAGAGACAAATTCCATGAACTTAAGTGTCTATGAGCCTTTTAAAGCTCGAAAATCGGAGGACAAATTGCTAAAAGACAATTCTGAGAAGCTTCTTGAAAACAGGGTACTTGATGGAAAACTGAGTACAGAAAAAAGTGAAACAAATCTTGCCAGCATTTCACAGTCCAAAGCAAAGTCATCAGCAAAGCTTTCTTCGTGCATCGCTGCAATTGCAGCACTGAGTGCTAAAAAGGCAGCTACAGATAGCAGTAAAGATTTACAGTCTCATTCGGGAGAATCTTCTCCATTACCAAAAGACATGAGTGAAAGTCCCCGGGCTATTGAAAAATCACCTGAATCTCAGAGTCTCATTGATGGTGCTAAAAAGCCATCTGTCAAACCACCTGATAGTCCCAGAAGTGTATCGAGTGAAAACAGCAGCAAAGGGTCTCCATCTTCTCCTGCGGGGTCAACACCAGCAATTCCTAAAGTTCGCATAAAAACCATCAAGACTTCTTCTGGGGAGATCAAGAGAACTGTTACCAGGGTGTTGCCAGAAGTTGATTTGGACTCTGGTAAAAAGGCAGAGCAGACGGCTTCTATGGTAACTTCCGTGACATCTCTCCTGTCCTCACCGACTTCTGCTGCTGTTCTTTCCTCTCCTCCTCGAGCTCCTCTCCAGTCCACAGTTGTCACCAATGCAGTTGCATCTGCAGAACTTGCACCAAAACAGGTCACTATCAAACCTGTGGCTACTGCCTTTCTCCCTGTTTCAGCAGTTAAAACAGCAGGTTCACAAGTTATTAATTTGAAGCTCGCTAACAATACTACAGTGAAAGCCACTGTAATCTCGGCTGCTTCGGTGCAGAGTGCCAGTAGCGCCATTATAAAAGCTGCCAATGCGATACAACAGCAGACGGTCGTGGTGCCAGCGTCGAGCCTCGCCAGTGCTAAACTTGTGCCAAAGACGGTCCATCTTGCCAACCTTAATCTTTTGCCTCAAGGTGCTCAAACCACCTCTGAACTCCGCCAAGTGCTAACGAAACCTCAGCAACAAATAAAGCAGGCAATAATTTCTGCAGCAGCCTCACAGCCTTCGAAAAAAGTGTCTCGAGTCCAGGTGGTGTCATCTCTACAAAGTTCTGTAGTGGAAGCGTTCAATAAGGTGCTGAGTAGTGTCAATCCCGTGCCAGTTTACATCCCAAACCTTAGTCCCCCTGCCAACGCCGGAATAACGTTACCAACACGAGGGTACAAGTGTTTGGAGTGTGGCGACTCCTTTGCTCTTGAGAAGAGCCTGACCCAGCATTACGACAGGAGGAGCGTGCGAATTGAAGTGACGTGTAATCATTGCACAAAGAATTTAGTTTTCTACAATAAGTGCAGTCTTCTTTCTCACGCTCGTGGGCACAAGGAGAAAGGAGTTGTAATGCAGTGTTCACACCTAATTCTAAAACCAGTCCCAGCAGATCAAATGATAGCATCTCCTTCCAGCAATACCGCGACGTCTATGCTTCACAGCCCCGTGGGAGCTGGCACGCATGCAGTAACGAAGATACAGTCTGGCATAACTGGGACAGTCATATCGGCCCCAGCGAGTACGCCTGTCATCCCAGCTATGCCACTGGACGAAGATCCCTCCAAACTCTGTAGGCATAGTCTAAAGTGTTTGGAGTGTAATGAAGTTTTCCAAGATGAGACATCTCTCGCAACTCATTTCCAGCAGGCTGCAGACACAAGTGGACAAGTAGAGTATCCTATGTTTCAATTCCAATGTTTGATCTATAAGCCTAGGAGACTTTGGATATGGTTCTGCTTTCGTTTAGCTATTAATTATCCGAACCTCCGCGATTAAAAAGTATAAGCGAAAACCACAAAAAATCTTGCAAGCACTTACGTAGTGAACGTCAACATATTTTAAATACAAGTTTTCTTAGGATTTTTTAAGGCCCTGAAGTCTGAAATTTACACTGCCTATTTTTGCTAAAATTTAGCATTAGCTTTCTTACAGCTGAACATTGTAATACTGAAATTAATAATAGTCTTCACCAAGAATTTTTAATGATTCTTTCTGTGCTTTGGAATTGAAGTAACCTGTGGAACCCACTTAATTGGCACCCTCATTAGCAGCCCATCTGTTGAATCTGAATGATAGTTTTAAGTGATTCATTCTTGATTTGTCTTCAGTTTCTACTATTTCACATAGCACCAGAAGTGAGGTAGGCATTCCTCTTACCTAGGGGGGCTCTAGGCAATGAATAAATGGCACACTGATTCTTTGGAAAGGATATGCATGCTGTTTTCTTCAAGTCTTTTGTAAACAGAAGTGAAAGTGGTGTTCACTGGCATGCATTTCTTCCTGTGTGACCGTTTGTTTATTTGTGTTGGTTTTCCTTTCCTCTTAACGATTGCTAATGGGTTAAATTTACAAAGCATTTTAAAATTCTTTACTAATGTATGTGGCCTAATCTGAAAGAAACACGTAATTCAATAAAAGCTAATAATAATCAGTGTGCGACGTATTTTATAATCCTCTAAGAGTTGAGATTGTTAATTAGAAGAGTTGGATTTCTGTTGGGGCGTGCCAATTAAAAGGGATTCTGATGTGTTTCAAAGCATTCAGTTGAGTTTGGTGTTGCAGCTCCTTGCTACGTGAGAAGCTGAAAACCTGCAAACGTGCTCAGATTTATCAAGACAGGAAAGCCCCAGGAATATTCTGGGAATCGCACAGCAGTATTCAGGATAAAGGTTTTTAAGTCCTGCAGTTAGGGAGAAATTCACTAGTCCTAGAAGCGCAGGCGGGTTCCTGTCAGGGTCTATTTACTAAGCTTAAGCCCTGTTCTGTGGCTGTGCAGCAGCTCCCTGCGCCCACACTACAGCAGTCATGTAAAGAGCTTTGCATGGGGAAATAATCTGGATTATGTGGCTCTGCCTCAGCTCCACTTTACTAGTGGGCTAGCGGATTTAGGCGGAAATTGCCTGGATTCCCAGTGAATGCCATGTCTGTGAATTTCTGTTTGTAAGATACTACAGATGTGCCTGCCTAAAGAGAGTTTGTTTAAGCTTTTTGCCAGGAAGAAGTTATCATAATGTATTCTGTCCCTGGATCTTGCTGCAGTTTTGAACGGTATCTAGTGGCTGACCATGAGTATATTCTGCACCAGCTCTTGCATTACTTAATACTCAGTAATTGGTTTTTAGCTAACTGCTTTGCTGGTGCTTATCGGTGTTAGATTTGTCTTGGTTTTTTCCGTAATAGGTGCATTAGGTATCACTTAGCATGATAAGATCCAGTAGTCCTTGTGAAATCCCTGTTGTTCTTGGTACTTAAAATCCAGCAATTAAGAAGGCGCTAAGACAAAGCAAGCGCTTGAGAGACAGACAGATATACTGAGAATAGGTTGGGAGGGTGAGGTGAGGGTAAAATGAAAAAAAATAGCAAGGATAAAAAGTGAGGTACTGGCTTTCTGGGGGGGTCTTTTTTTGCATGGACAGGGAAACTAAGCAGACTTGTAGAAACACCTTTTGCCCTTTGCTGCTACCTCTGTCTGGTGCTTTTGCCCTGTTGCTGCCGAGTTTGCTCTCTGCGCGTCCTGTTAGATACTGTTTGCCCCGCTGATTTACTGCGGGAAAGCAGCTGAGATCCTCATACAGCGTCAAAATACACCTGCAGTTAGGGGGAGAGATCAGGAGGGGTGCACAGATGCTGCTCTTCAGGGAGGAAAGCTCATGAAGGTGCAGAAAACAGCACTGCCTACTGCCTACCAGTGTGCTCCTGTCTCTTGTTGGAAACTTGCTCTCTCCTAGGAGCTGATGGATGAACAAGGCCTTAATACCTGCTTAGTAGGCCATGGATTTCCAGGGTTGTTGTTTTTTTTAAAAAAAGCCTTGTTGCTGCAAAGCACTGGAGGAAAAGAGGCGATTTCATGTTGTTCCATTTTAAAAGAACACAATAAATGTCGTTTTAAATGTTCTTTGTGGAAGTATCCTCCTAAAAATGAATTAAATATTTTTCTTAGTCCTTTTCAGATATCCAGCAGCAGTTTTCAGTTCTGTGCAGGGTTTTTTTACGTTGCGTTTTATTGCATACTGTGGTGGTGTAGCTATGCTGAAATGCCCACCATGGGAACTGTTTAACTGAACAGCTGCTTTAGCGAGAGCAATACGTCCTGCTTTCTCGATAAGTTATCTTTTTGTCTATCTTTTGTCCCAAGCATTGCTGCAAGGGTAGTGTTTGCTGAAGGAAGACTCTGTACAGGCATTTATTAATAAACATTTTGGTACTTTTTCATTATATGTTACCCCTTGAAAAGCTTGACAAGAAATACTCTTGAGTTCTGTTTTCCTTCTTAGTGCTTGGCACTGGCTTTTTGTTGTAAAACTACCTTTATTATGGGGGGAGGAAGACAGGAAAGTTAGATGGAATTGATATTTTAATTTTGGAAGGAAGAAAGAATAAAAATAAACATTGGGTTTATGCAAACAAATAATAGGAAAAAAAGTTACTATTTGCAGCTTACTGTTCTTCCTAGTGCCCAGCTAATTGCTCTTGAAATGGAAATTGTGCACTGGTTTATGTTTTCAGTGAGTCCAAGCAGTAAGTAGCTGTCACTTCTTGTTCTTAAACTCCTTTTACGAAGGCAGAATGTTTCTTTTAAAATAAACAATAGTAACACAGTCCTAGTGATTAAAAGATATTCCCTATAAAGTTATTACCTCGTAATATATTGCTTCAATCAATATTCCCGTTAAAGGGAATAGGACGAGTCACTCATAGGTTTCCTGGCTGAATAAAACCCTCATCGACTTCCTGGGGGGGAAAAAAATAGCAAACCTGAGCTAATTAATGTTAGTGTTCGTCTTATTTACAAATATAAGTGTATAGCTCCCATGGAAAGTACATAGCTCATTTCCCTTCATACTCATAGTTCTTGTGTATCTTTATTTTCCACCTCCACCATTTTTATTTCTAACCTTTTTTTTTTCTGAAACTTTGACTTTAAATGCAGGCAGGTGATGATTTTCACAAACTGTGTTTTATTTTGGTATGGGTTGGAATGAGAGAACTGGAAGTTAATGCCACCTTAACCCCAAAATAAAATGGTAAGCAAACATGCTGAATTTCAGAATTTCCCAGTAGATTCTTCTTGCTCGACTGTAATCAATTAAACAGTTTACTGTACTCATCAAAATAGCAAACCAGTGGCCTTAACAAGTAGCACTGTTGGCATTTGGTGTCGGTAGGAGTCACTAGCATTCCAGATAAATCTCTCAGGTGCTTGGTGCAAAGTCAGGGAGGTGACGCTTTGTTGGGGTTGGAATGTTGACGGCTCTTCTGTGTCCCCAGTTCCCTTAGAGCCCCTTCCAGTCCCTCAAGGGGCTCCAGGAAAGCTGGGGAGGGACTCTGGATCAGGGAGGGGAGCCATGTGAAAAAGGGCAATGATTTTAAATTGAAAGAGGGGAGATTGAGATGAGAGCTGAGGAAGCAATACTTTGCTGTGAGGGCGGTGAGCCCCTGGCCCAGGTTGCCCAGAGAAGCTGTGGCTGCCCCATCCCTGGAGGGGTTCAAGGCCAGGTTGGACGGGGCTTGGAGCAACCTGGGCTGGTGGGAGGTGTCCCTGCCCAGGGCAGGGGGTGGCACTGGGTGGCCTTTAAGGTCCCTCCCAACCCAAACCGTTCTGTGGTTCTGTGATTTCCTTTTGTAGTGCTGCAGACCAAGGGTTTGGAAGGACTCTGAAAACCCCGTATGTTTCTGTTACTGGAATGAGAAGTTCTGTTTTGCTGTTTTCTTACCTAATCAAATAGTACTCCAGATTCTCCAGTATTATACTGCTGCTTCTTAATACATAAATGGCAAAAGGTACATTTTAGGAAAGGTACCGGAGCCAAGTAAACGTGAGGAGCACGTGTTAAGTAGAGCTGTGGTTAGTCAGGATTGTGCCTTTAAGCCTGAGCTGACGGCAAAGTTGACATCCCAGACCAGTTCTGTCAGTGCTGGAGAGCACGAGGCCGTGGTGCCCGCCATACTGTTCCGTTGGTTGAGGACGAACGATTGGCATTTCAAAGTGGATATTTATTCGTGTCTGAACAGAGTTTCAGACATACTGTGTCACAAAGGCTCCGGTCGGGGTGAGAGTTCCAAGTCCCTGCGGATTGTTAACCTCAGGCACATGTGTCCATGCTACCTACTAATCCTTTGGGCTGGCGGTAGGGCTAATATTGAACCTGAATTTCAGTAATGGTAGATTTTCTCTGCTTAACTTCCTCTATTTGAACGTTTTGAGTTTCACCATCTTGCTGTGGTCAGGACGTTTGAGAACTGTGTTTGGATGGAGACCGTGTTCAGACAGTTCAGGCCACCCTGTTCACAGAGTAAACTGTGTGAAAATACGCTCCTTGCTCCTGTGTCTGTGACCACAAGATGTTTCATGTTAACATTTCTACTTAAAATTAGTGGTTTTGAAAAAAGTATTTGCATGCGCCCTCAAAAAAAAGCATTTAGATTAGGCTATTTTGGAAAAAGATTAAAAATGGAATGTACAGATTGTAATACAAAAATATACTTGTTCTTAGAATATCAGTAATACTGTATAAATGCTAAGGCAATTAAATTACTTTAGACATTGGTATTAAATAGCGTTCTATTAGGAAAAAAATAATAATTTTTTGCAGTGACTATAAAGGCTTTTTCCTTCCGTCTTTGGAGTTAATGTCTGACTCCTACTGACTGAATGGGAACAGGGTACTTTTTTTACTGGCATAGTTGCTAATACCAGTAACTGAGGCTCCTGTGAAAGCTGTTTGTAATACTGTACTATTTCTTCCCTAATAGTAGCTTTGATTCTGCTGTTATATGGTCTGGATCTTACTGTTCTTAGATTTAAAGAAGAGTCGCCTGAATTGGAAGGGTGTGACTTTTTGTGAAGCACCTATCTTTTAGTAAGAAACTGTTTTACCCTGAGGAAAGGCGTTATTTCTTAATTATTTCAGGATTTCTTCATACATAGGTCAGTAAATACTTTACAACACAGCTCTGGAGAGCTTGTTTTGTTCCACATTCTTGCAAAATGTACGCATTGCTACATCTGCAAGACTTACGGATAACATTTCTAAAAAGACGCAAATCTCTGTTAAAAAGATAGCCATGCCACGAAGGAGTCTTGGTTTTGTTTTTCAATCTTCCCAAGTCACTGGTGAGGTGGTTAAGTCCCAAATCATAAGAAATAATCATTTTAAAAGCCTTACAAAGCAAAGTCTGTGAAATGAAGTTGAGTTAAAGTCCTGTTCTGCTTGACTGGGAGACCACGAGTGTTTCTGTGGAAGGTGGTGAAGCAGCTTCCGTGATCAAAGCTAGACAGAAGTGTAGCTCCGTACTGGATGCCAGCTACCTGCCCACACGTTTTAGAGGTGCATTGTTGTAAATGAGACATTTTCTGGAACGCTTCTAGAGGTTTGGCTCTTTGTGCCCTCCAGTGATGCAAAGTAACTGTGAGCAAAAGTGAAGCCTGTTTGCAGCTGGGTTGTATCCCATGCATTTCATCCCGAGAATGGCACAAAGCACCCAGAGAATTTCAGTGTTTCTGATGTGGCATATAGTCAACATGTAGCTTAAGATTTATTTTTTTTTAATTATTTGTGTAACAAATTACAAGAAAAGAATTAGCTTAGTAAGTTACTCCTGTATGTAGAAAGATTGCCCTGCAAAGAAAAGTTTTGTAAACATTTTGCGTATCTCTCGTTTTTACTCAGCTGTACAGTATGTTGATACAGTGCAGGTGTTGTATTCTAGCCCGAGAAATGTGTTTTGAGAACATCTGCAAACTTTTGCCTGATAATACTCCATTTTATCGGTATTATGGATATTACCGTAAGAATTCATCAGGAGCAAGGATGAAAGAAAGCGTAGATAGTATATTTGGTGGGTTTGGTTTGTTTTTTTTTCACTTTGTGTGGTACACTGAGTTAAAACCGTAAGGTTTGATGCTCAAGCTGTACTTAGGCCCCTTGCCCTATTACGGTAATCTTTGAGGCACCTTGGTAAGATTTATGTAAGCCAACATGCCCGTCCCGTGGTGAGTGGCACATGAAACAGCGGCGTTGTGCCTGGGTGGCCCAGAGTGCCAGTGTGTCTGGTGGCCAGTGTCTGCCAGCTCTGTCCTGCCTGCTTGGTCAGTAGGGCCTGCAGTTAGTACTTGCCTGCTTCTCGTGGTTCCCATCGCAGTCCTAACGTCTAACCTTTTATTTGATGTATTACAGTGTTTGACACAAGACAGTGTGTATAGCTGAACCAAACCTTTTGTTTCATCTATTTTGGTTTATCGTTTAGAAGACATGCAATATCTGCCAGATGCTGCTTCCTAACCAGTGCAGTTTTGCATCACACCAGAGAATTCATCAGCATAAATCTCCATACACGTGTCCCGAATGTGGAGCAATCTGCAGATCTGTCCACTTCCAGACTCATGTCACTAAGAACTGCCTGCATTATACCCGAAGAGTTGGTTTTCGGTCAGTATAATGATTACTTTTGTTGTCAATTTATGTATAATTTATGCTTTTAAAAGTAATTTTCCATTTTCATAAGCATTGTTTATAGAATACAGCTTGATGGGTGTAAGGTTGTCACAGCAACAATGCTATTAGTATTACAGATTTTGGAATAAATGCCACATTGGGATTCTGCTTTGTTTTGGGCATCTGCTTTTGTATGTTATTGTATCGGAATATTAGCTAATCTCATCCAGCTGTAAAATGTCAGATTCAGGAGTTCATAGTTTATAAGGTCTAGATAATTCCGATTATTTTCTTAATTTCAGGTTCTTAAAATCCTTCTGAGTTTTCTCAAAACACTGGATTTTGGATTGTTCTCTCTGGTTGAACAGTCGTTTTCAGTATTTACTGCCAGGATTTATTGTCGAGATGCTGATGGGCGTACTGCACCTGTCTGGTTGCTGTCTTTTCTGTGGGAATTCAGAATTCCTCAGCTTTTCATTACTTGAAAATTACCTTTCTCATTCAAACAGCCTGGTCTTTTGGTTCTTTGTTACTCTTCAGTTTCCCCTTTGTACTTCTGTTTTCCTGTAATGGCAACTCACTGAGAAAATGGGGATCAGAGGCATTTCATGGAAGCGTTAAGTTTTGAAAGTGTTGAAAAATTGTTTCATCTTAGCCTTTGACTGGCACTGGATGGCAGGCAGCACAGCAAGAGATCGGAAGAGGGACCCGAGCAGCCCGGCTTTGCTCAGCCGTCCTCAAACATCTCCGCTTCATCCTGGCTGGCTGGAGAAGGACAATGTAAAATCTTACCAGTAGGCAGCTTCTTCCCTCGTCAGGTGCCACCGGTTCATTTACCAGGATGCTGTGAAATCTTCCACTAAGGGAAGAAAGCATTTTTACTGCACCAAGCCAGCTGCTGTGGCAGTCTGGTTTCAGGTTGAACCCATGGCCTGACACAGCTCTCAGCTCTCTGCATTTCTCTGGGTTGATCGCTTTTATTCTTTCCTCCCAAGCAGTAGTCTGTCTTGTCCTAAATTTCTCACATCTGCTGCCTCCACGCTACTTCCCTTGCCTCCAGTCTGTGTCTTGGGGATTTGGACACGGGTAAAATCAGCTTCAGGGACTCCTGGCCTGCACCAGTAACATCAGAAGACTCATAAATCCTTCACTGTGAATCTAAGCTAAAGTTACTAAACTTTTCAATTTGTATCATAAACATCTCACATCACCCTAAGTCAGAATTTCTCTATATGGTGAGGCTAAACCAGAAATACCTAGGCAAAGAAAAGCACTATCTGGGAAAGTTGGTATCTTCCTTCTTAGACTCCTCAGCGTCTCCTGATGACCACGGTGCATTTGCTCAAGGAACAGCATGACCTGCCTTGGCTTTCCAGAGGCCCTCTGTGAGGGAGATCAGTTTCATTTCAGTGATTTAGGATAGTTGTCTGAACTAAATCCGTGGAAAATGTCAACCTTAATTGCAGCCTCCCAAGTTGAAAGCAAGAAAGCTGTTACAGCAGTCCAAGAAAGGAAGGCTCGGTCCTCGAGAGCTGTTTTAATACACCGTGCTGGATGCTGAGGATCATTTATTACGTGGCATCACTAGAGAATGAAGTCCGGGCAGGATGGGGTGGGGAGGCAAGAGATGACCCTGCTGTCTTGAGGTGACGCCTTACAGGAGGTCTGTTAATGCGAGGATCCTGCTCTGTACCGCTATGAAGAAATGTTCATCTCTGTGAGCGGAGAAGATCTTAACACACCCAAAAAAGGACCATTTACTTTAGAAAATGCATTGGTAAGCAGAGACTAGGTAGATATAAACTTGATTAATAGTATTAAGAATGTAAATTAAGTGCTCGGAAAAGGAAGGATGACATTTCATAAAATTCAAAGGTGATACATTTTAAAAGGAAAACGGGATTCTTGAATGCAATGTATAACTATTTCCTGCTTTATTGCTATCATCATGGCATTAAAACTGTCAAAAAATGATTTGACGTTTATATGACAACAGTCATAGTGGAAGGGTGGAGGCCGCCTATGTTTGAACTTTAAAGCTCTTACTGCAGAACACTGGTCAATAAGAAATGTTTTCATTTGCCAGGTTATTTTGTAATTGCTTATCGCAGTATGCTCTTGGACTTACTCGGTAGCACTTAGTACTGGAGATGTATGGTGCTAAAAGGGACCATTGTGTATAGAAATTCTTATGTACTAATATTAATTCAATTTTTTAATCATTTCATTTTAGAATAGATGCGGAAAGGTCACAAATTTTCGACACAGCAGAAGTATGTTTTTGAAAAATATTTTCAGAATTCCAATCTGATAAATTGATCTGATTGTAGAGATTTGGTTTGTTTGTCCTGAGTTTAAATTACTCTTTTATTTGTTTTTAAATCCAAGCGCTGATTTGATTACGTGTACAGAAAATCATTACCGGTTTGTCTTCATTAAATCTAAACAAGGGAAATGCTGGAAATGTTTTCCTTACTGGTTTTCCGTTTTGGTGGTAGTTTCTAAATTG
This sequence comes from Chroicocephalus ridibundus, assembly GCF_963924245.1. Classification (NCBI taxonomy): domain Eukaryota; kingdom Metazoa; phylum Chordata; class Aves; order Charadriiformes; family Laridae; genus Chroicocephalus; species Chroicocephalus ridibundus. The sequence goes on from NC_086316.1 coordinate 86,976,750, forward strand.
CTGTGGCGTACCTTATACAATCCAGTGCATGTGATAAAAATGCATTTTGTGAAATCTCTTTACAAATTTGCAGAGGATGTAAGCATTCTCTTTACAATCAGTAGAGTATTCCTTTGTCGACCCTTCTATCTGTTTTGTTGTAATGCCATAAAAACATGTTCTGACTTCGTATCTCTTAGATTTTCAAATTAAATTTGGGAAATTTCTTTTTTCTTACTTTCTGATACTCAAATCTCTGTTTATGTTGATTCTCACTGAGTTTTTTAAATTGACAGAATAACGTAGTTTTACCCCGTTGTGTATATGTATGTTTATCTCTTCCACTTGCTTGAAAATCGGTGTTTATTCCGTTTCTTTCAGTACTGCGTGGAGCGAGGCTGAACTGACTCTTTTCCACTCTCTTGCAGCTGCGTGCATTGCAATGTCGTTTACTCTGATGTGGCGGCACTCAAGTCTCATATCCAAGGTTCTCACTGTGAAGTCTTTTACAAGTGTCCTATCTGTCCCATGGCATTTAAATCTGCTCCCAGCACACACTCCCATGCCTACACACAACACCCGGGTATCAAGATAGGCGAACCAAAGTAAGCAAAATTAATCTTCTACTGCACTTGCCTGCATTTTAGTAACTTGTGAAATTGCATTCTGCCCTATGCTTATAATCTTAAATGTTGCATACCATACAACCAACAGTTTCTCATCCTGTTGGTGACGGGTGGAGTTCATGTCATGCTTTCATGAGTTTTTAGCTGGCAGTTTATTTGGCAAAGGTTAAATTTCTATGAACATAGCAATAGCAGTTCTTCAAACGCTGTGCGCTACAAGAGAGTAATACAGTAATTACAGAAATGGTTTGGACAGGCAGCTAGTGTGTTGCTCCTTCTTATCTTTTCATTTGCTTAGCTCGTCTGCATTTTTGCTGTGAATTAGAATAATGGCATGCCAAAAAGAACAGCCAAGACTCGTCAGTGCTTATGCAGTGATTTTCATAACAGCTGGTTGAAAAGGTGTGAAAAAGTTACTTCCTTTTTTTTTTTCCTGTTATGGGCTCACGGTCAGCTGGGTGAATTGGGAAAACTGTTTCTCCCGGTGCATCGGCTCGTGGGGGAGTGGGTGCGTGCTTGTGGGAGATGGTGTTGGAAGCAGCAGTCGTCGTCTCAGGGCTGACCTCGGGCCATTCTGTTGGGCTACAGCCGCCTGCTGTACCCGTTCGTTGGGTCACCGCCGCCCGCTCGCTTTCCCTGTAGGATCTCTCCTCCTCTGTCTGTCTGCCACATTTTTCTTCATGGAAGCCGTAGGGTTTGGGAGTTGTGAGCTGGGCTGTTGCTCTCCTAAGACGGTCGTGTCTGAAGGAGGGCAATGCCAGTGCGTGAGAGGTGCCAGCCTTTAGACCTTTTGCAGCCTTGCCCCTCCAAATCAAAATAGATGCCTTCGTAGAGCTCTTCATATAAGCTTTTTTCCGACGCGTAATCTGTTTTTTTTTTCCGGATTAAAGCAGAGCTGATTCCATTCTGTAGCTAGGAAAGTTGTGCATAAGCACGGTGTTTTGCTGAAGATGGTAACACGGGGCACAATTAGGAGCTGGGCTGCAGGGTCTTTGTTTGTAAGGTGTTGGACATCAAGGCCTCCGCTGAAGGCAGTGCTTCAAATGAAATCAGGCTTCAGATCCCATTGGTCTTGGCCTGATCCCTTCTCGTGGCAGAGCTTTTTCTTCTGTCTTCTTTCCCCGCTGTTGGTACGAGTGCCGTACTCAGAGTAAACACCGCTGTATTGAACTCCGTGCTGTTTCTCTGGGGCACGCAGAGCACACTGGTGCATTTTAACAACTTGCAGGCTCAAGAAAATAGAAGGCAGATGAGGGAAACAAGGTCCTATGTAATGTAATAACCAGATTTCAGGAGAATTTAGTTTATCACTGTTTCTTCTAACATATTTACAGGAGATACATTCTTTAGGGTGTTTAAACCTAAATTAAATCAAAATGGCAATGAACTTACTTTGTCTGATACCAAATTAAGACATTTCCACCCAGTGAGAAATGGTACCTTGTTTTAATTCAGGATGGTGTCTTCGGTGAGGGGCTCCAAAATACCAGCACTTCATGTAAAACTTGTTTCAGATTCCCCTAAGTTTCATTAGAGAAGACCGAAAGACTGAGGTCACCGTTTGTGTAAGATACTTCACATATGAAAAGTGCAGAAGATTTCTTGTACTGTGCTTGGATCTGCTGAACTGTTTCTGATCAACTTTTTGAATTAAGTATTTTGCATTAGTTTTCTTTCCATATAGATGTGCTTACAATTGTATTCTTTTATGAATTTATTTTGGTTATAAAAAGACAAATAAAATTTTATGCAGTACTGTTGTATTGTAATAAATCGTAGGATTCATAGTTGCATGCTTCTCTTAAGAAGGGGTGCGTTCTTCCAGTTTGCCGGTTTTAATGAGGATGCTGTCTTAAATGCACGCAGAGTGACTAGTAGGATTTTTCCTGTCTTTGCAGTGTTTGGAGCTCTCTGTTTCCATTCCACAAGCATCTGTAGGTAGCACGGTGTTGCCACCAATTGACTGCGCTTGCACCATTTAATGAGGTCTATTTCAAGCTATCAGGACCTGTGGTTCCCCTCAGAGTTACCTACATGTATTTCTGCTACTTAGTAGCAATTTAAAAAGGAAATGTTTGTGTTTAAATTAGTTTCTGAGGATGTTGGTCACATATCTTGGTCAAGTTGACATCAAATGTTTGTGACATTGCTGAAATTGTGGCTTATCTGCTGCAGTGTTCTGTGTTAAAATCACAGAACAGCCCCGGTTGGAAGGGACCTTGGAGATCATCGGGTCCAGCCTTTTGTGGGAAGGGGAGCCGAGGTGAGGTTGTCTAGTGCCCCGTCCAACCCCATCTTGAAAGACTCCACCACCTCCCTGAGAGGTTCTTCCAGTGAGCGACTGTTCTCACTGCAAAAAATTTCTTGTATCAAGATGAAACCTCTCCTGGTGCAACTTGTACCCATTGCCCCTTGTCTTCTCCCTGCGTCTCCTTGTGAAGAGGGACCTTCTGTCTGCTTTGTAGCTGCCCCTTAAGTGCTGGAGCGCTGTGATGAGGTCCCCATGAGCCTTCTCCAGGGACAAGAGACCCAAGTCCTTCAGTCTTTCCTTGTGGGGCAGGTTCTCCAGCCCCTTGATCATCTTGGTGGCCTTCCTTTGGACCCTCTCCAGTCCATCCCTGTCTTTCTTGAGTTGTGGGGGCCAGAACCGGACACAGTGGCCCAGCTGTGGCCTCACCCGCGCTGAGTAGAGCCGTTGTGTTTGAGGAAATACATTCACATTTGACCAGCCTGCTGCTGCTGGTTTATCTGTATCATATTACCTAGCATCCAGTTTGCGCGTGACTGGTGTACGTTTGAAAGCTTACCAAATTCATTACTGAAAAGAAGGATTGTAATATAGTCACGTAATTACTATAGATACGACCACATAAGCTCAGTTACATTTTTGTTCTTCTAAGTATACTTTTTAAAGCAAATGAAAAGAAGGGTACGGTAGCCTTCTGTGTTTGGAAACATGAAGCTTTTGAGTTTCCATTGTGTGTATACAAGGTATCTGACCCTTGAACGTGAGTCTCAGGCCTCCCCGGGTTGGCAGATGTGGAGCCAGGCTTCCAGGTGTTCCTCTGGCCATCGCAGAGGTGCAGCTCGAAGCACGTCCCGGCGTAGCAGCGTGTCGGGGGGCTGGGGAGGTCCTGTGGGTGGGCTGGGGACGGTCCGGCCTGAGGGACTCTGCGCTGGTTGAGGGGAACGGGGCTCGCTGGGTAAATGGCTGCGTGCCTCTGGCAGTTACTGGAACTGTGTGACTTATTTCATTGCAAATGGTTGTTTCAGAACAGCTACAGTAAACTATTTGCTGTATGAAAAATGAAGTTTATGTGCAGCAATTCTCGGTGGGATGAAATTAGATCATTTTAATACAGGGAAATGGATGGCTGTCTTGTCTTTTGACTTAGCTGTGCTACAGGAGAGAGCTGCACAAACATGCTCCGTGGGTTTTATGGGGAACCAAAGCTTATACGTGATTTTCTTCTGTCAGTAAACAGTGTAATTTCATAGGAATGGCACGAAGTATTTTTCATGGCTGAGCTCTTTTTGGATATTGGAGAAATTCTTGATTATCAAGCCAAATTATGGATATATACGGTATTATTGGTACAAAATATATTATCCCACAAGTACCATTTTTTTTAGAGAAAAAAAAATTTGGGAAGAAGAAGTACCATACTCTGGTGCCAAAGTTTTCAAAACGCTAAACATCTTTTCCGTGTCTTTCTTTATTCTAAGATAATATGAGCAAGGCCAGCAAAGGGACATGAAGATGAATAAGGGATTGGAGCATCTCTCGTGTGCAGAGAGGCTGAGGGGGCTGGGACTGTTCAGGCTGGAGAGGAGAAGGCTCAGGAGGACATCGTTGATGTGTATAAATACCATATGGGAAGGCATGAAGAAGAGGGAGCCAGACTCTTCTGCCTGGTGCCCAGAGACAGGACAGGAAGCAGAGGGCACAAACTGCAACACAAGAATTTCCACCTGAGCACAAGTCACTTTTTTGGCGTGAGGGGGGTCAGACACAGGAACGGGCTGCCCAGAGGCTGTGGCGTCTCAGCCTGTGGAGACATTGGAAACACGACTGGAGATGGTCCTGGGCAGTGGGGCTGGGACTAGGTGGCCTCAGGAGCTCCCTTCCAACCTCAGCCATTCTGTAGTCTTCTGTTCCTGACTCTAGGTACAAGAAGAATCTGAAGCATATAGTAGAGCATAGTTTATTTGGTTAAATGGTGTAACCCTGAGATGATAAATTTATATACTACAGACCTGAAATCATTGCAGCGGAGATCACTGTCTGGTTCCACCACAGATGATAAAGCAGTTTTTCTAATTTCTTGTGTCTAATTTTATTAGCAAGCTACGGTTCTAATAGAAATATACATCATGAAGTAATCAGAGAATTGTTTTTAATTCTGCCAGTCTTTATTTAGATCTTGTTAACCTGGAACAATGCGATTTTACTGATGTTTGGCCTTGGGATCGACTGCTTGGCAACAGGCACCAGAATGCTGGGATTCTGAGTGTTACCAGTGGGATGTGAGCAATGGAGCAGAAGGGCGAGGATCGCCCTGCTGGGGAGCAGGCTGTGGTACGGCCTTGTGCCTCGGTGTGTTTGCCTGCTTGGTTAGGAATCGGGCTGGAGGCTTCCTGACCTGTGGACAAAGCTGCTGATGGCGCTGCGAGACGGTGGTCTGAGAGACAGGACATAAGGGACAGAAGAAAAATACGTGGTGCCCCAGGAGTAGGGAATGCGTGTGGTTAGTGCCAGCGCTCCGGCTTGTGACGCTACAGGCGGACTCCCTGCGCAACTGCAGCAAGCACTTTTCTGAGGAAACCGGGTTTTGTCTTGGATGGAGTGGAGAGGGCTGACAGTAAAACCACTGCTTTAAGTTCTCTCCAGCTGCTCTCCTGAGATGGGAGCAAGGCGATGGAGCGTGCTTAGGTGCTCAGTAGCTGTGTGTGCTGGGCCAAGGGAAGCGATCCCTGGTGTAGCAAATCCTTGGGCTCTTCCCACCCTTGGACCTTGAATAGCATGTCCCACGGAGTGTGCCGGTGACAGCACTGCGCTGGGAGAAGGTTCCCCGTCTCTGGGTGCGCTCAGTTCACCTGACCTGCTGGGGTGGTGGTCCATCGGCTTCTTTCCCCTGAAGATGTCTCTTATGATCCCAGTTAAAACTATTAGTAAGATACATGGGTTTATACTGATGTGAGGTACGTGAGGTGAAACTGCATTTTAGGAACCTGGGATTTCTTTCTTACCAGTTATTATCAAGAAGCATTTTCTATTTCTGGCAAGCTCTTTAACGCCTTCTGTCCGGGACTTACCCAAGAAGTTGGGATTCGGAGGGGGAATAGATCAGTAATAACACGACCAACTAAAATACTTGTTTTGAATAATGTTGAAGAAGCTTTTGTGGGCCATAATGTGGGGGTCAGAGGATGGGGAGGGGGCTCCCCGCTCAACGAGGTGAAGCTGGCGGGTGCTGCGCCTCCGCGCAGCCTCGTCCCACGCGGGGCTCACCGCAGGCAGTGTGGCAGTGTGTAGGTCCTCGCGGGATGCTCTGTGAGTAACAGATTTATCCGAGCACGCGTGAGAGACTGGGACCACTTGATAGACCACAAAAATAATGTTTTTCATAGTTAATACGGTTAAGTGTACTATTTTTCATTATGCTGAATATTTTGACTCACAGAACGGCTCGGACATCGAAGTGAGGTCCCTGTTCTTGTCATCTCCAAACACAGTGCAGAGCAGTCTTTAGAGCTCTTGAACAACATACTATGGATGATAATTGCTTAGAGAGATCTAGAAAGAACTGGGAACATTTATGTGGATAATGAGAATATTCAGCACTCCACCAAGCAGGGTGCGTTGTGTTGTTTTTTTTAATGGAAAGACATTCTTTAGGATGGAGCTCAGCCTCGAAGGGATGGGATTAGGAAGACGGCTTTGGCAGAGGAGGCGCCTGTCGTCGTACCCGGCACCAGTCGTTGGGTTTCTCTGGCATGAGCTGAACTTCTGCGCTACTGCCGCTGCTGATGGCTGATGGATTACACTGCTCCCCCATCTGATCATCATGGCAAATTGCTTTGTTACTTTTCTTTCATGTGTCAGTTCCTTTCATTCATTTTCCAAGTTAAAAGAAAGTGTGATGTTTCTGAAAGAATAGAGTTATTTACTAGTTATAAACAGATTCATTCAAGGGTTGCGGTTTGAGTGGCTAATCTTGTTACTCACCTTTAGTTGCCAGGGAAATCATTTTTAATCCAATCAAACATACAGATAAGAAAAAACAGCAAGCAAACTATCAAGTAAATAATTACCTAGAATGCAACCAAAACCATACTTGTTATTACAAAATCATCAGCAAAATCAAGCCAGCTTCAGACTCTTGTTCGTGTAGTAGTTGCTGCAGCATTTAGATCAGAGGATTATGTTTCTGGTTTCCCTGTGGTTTTCGTCTGTTGGACAGACACTTGACAAGGATCTGCTAAAAATACACCTGTTTTCAGATTGTTTAATAATGGTTTTAGGATTTTGTGACGCAGATTTTGGCTACCGTGTTCTTTTTCAGGGACTATGCTTTTAGTACCCAGTACTTACCTAGTTCTTTGTTAATTAGTATTACCTGCTTCTAAAGCACTTTTGAAATGATGGTAGTAGATGCATTGCTTCACCAGTTACACTGCTACTAAAACGTGAATAGCTTTTGTTACAATTTTAATGGGAATATTGCCCATCAGAATGGGAGCTTTGGGTAGCTACTTTTAGAAGTCGCGCGGGCTGTGAGAGAGGAGGTCGTGGTGTTGGCGCTGTCGCCGCGTTGCTTTGGCAGGTGGGCTCGTAAAGGCTTGTGACTGCAAACCAGGGAAATACCCTCCTGTCACGTTTCAGCTTCAGGGCATTAACAGGGTCAAGGCTTGGCAGTCAGGAGGTTCAAAGCCATATACGTCGCCAAAAAGAAATTTATCTTGAAGTGTATTACCGATTCTGATCGAATCAATCGCTCCTTTAAAACATATCGCCTTTGTATAACGGGTATTGTCCTTTACTTAGAATGTGAGTTCAGAAACTGAAGACATGTAACTTTCAGAGTATCCTGAGCAGCTGTTGGTGTATTACATGTGACTGGCATATGCTGTTGGTTTTGGCTTCTTGTTTGCACTTTTTAATGATTTTTTTCCTGTTCTTCTGTTGTGTTTTTTTTTTCCTACTGCTCCCGTGTTTTGAAATTGGGGGGGTGTTGAGTTAGTTTAATTTTAACATTTTTCAGGCAGTGTGAAATGATTGCTTAAACGTGTCAGATCTTGTCTCTGCTGAGGAAAAAAGTTAACATCATGATTCTTGCAAATTAGATCATCAACATGACTGACATTGTTTATTGTACTTCTGTTTTTAGAATAATATATAAATGCTCTATGTGTGACACTGTGTTTACTCTACAACCTTTGCTCTATCGCCACTTTGATCAGCACATTGAAAACCAGAAGGTGTCTGTTTTCAAGTGTCCAGACTGTTCTCTTCTATATGCACAGAAACAGCTTATGATGGATCATATCAAGGTGTGTAGGCATCTTCTCTTGTTTCGTTCGTAGATACCATGTGTCGTGCAATATATGCTGTGAGAAAATACTGTAAAAAGGCACAGAATAACAAGATGACTGCTCAAAGAGAGAGAGGTTAATAATTCCAAAAGAGGAATCTGTGAATAACGTTCTCAAATGTTAAAATGTTATGTGTATCTGTGATGTAATCACTAACTGGGTTTTCCTATGTGAATGTTGGGGTTTGGTGTACTAGGAGTATCTCAGTGCATTGCATTGAGTTGGTCATTTTATCAAAATAATAGTGAAGTAAATTAGTCCAATCCTAATAAGTATTGAGCCTTATTTACAGTACTGTAAGTAGTATTCCCGTGTCAGGAGCTGAGAATGCTGAGTACATTATAAAATCAAACCTTTGATGTTCAGAATTCACCGGTAGGAACAAGTATGTTTCTTGAATAGACGTAGAGGTTATTTGTGTGTGTGTTTGCATACGAACATGAACACATACGTGCTTTAAAAAAAAAAACAGCTCGAAGTAGATTTTCTCATAAAGGCCCTTAACAACTGAAGAAGATTTACTGTCGTCCTTGCAAATCATGTTATTAAGAACCAACAGTCCCCTGGCTATAATGTGTTAGCTGTGTATTTTAAATACGCTGTGCTACTTTGTTTTATATATACCAGATCTGTTAGCAGTGCTGAAATTTCTTATGCCTTATTAACAAGATCCAGTGCCTGGTAACAGCTGAAGTTATTTACGGCATTGCAAAGCATTTGAATCCGGAATGGTAGCACTTAATTCAGTGCATTTCTCCTGCAGTGACACATAAGACTTAGTAAAATTTGCATGCAGAGTAGTGGAGAACCAGACGTCTTTCTTGTCTGGTAACACCATCATTTTGCATTTTAGTCTCAACTATGAAGTTGTGTTGAAAAACAAGATTGTTGGTCTTGAAAAAACAGTTGGTCTTAAAGCCAATCTTAAACATTCAGAAATTCAAGGACTGGATATTTCCTTTGTTTCAGACACTTTTGAGAATAAAATTAGGGGAGTAGAACGTACACGTGCAGTAACAGTATTACTGCTTTTTTTCAGAATTGCTAGTGCTTTTACGTTCAGGATGTGTGTATAGTAGTAGGGACAGCAGCAGACAGGTAGAAACTGGACTTCAGTTAAGGGGAAATGGAAGAGCCGGTAACAGGGTATAGATAAACACAGAAAAGGACTCGGGGAGAGGACGAGCGCCAGACAAGGGCAGAGCTCAGCCCAGCTGCACAAAAAGTAATTGTTTGGTATGGCTAGACATAGGCTATCAAGGCAGAGAAGACCTGGCTGAAAATAGAACAGAAAGGGATAGAAAGAAGCTCAGAAGGAGGTTATTTAAAGCTATAAAAAATAACCTGGAATAATTCCCGCAGATGTGAATGTTTCTTCCTGGCAAAATGTATGTCTGGTTTTCCCGTAACGGCAAGCTGCAAGAAGGTCTCTGTCAGGCAGTGGGACCAGGTGGGGAAGGTCTGGGCTGGTGGGGTCTGCCCTGGTCACTGGGACTCCATGTTACGCTTTAATGCTTTTTGTTTGTTTTCAAATAACAAATTACATTTCAAGTATTGTATTTAAAAGATGTTTAGCAACCCCCTCCTTTACTGCACAACTTCCATATGTTCTTAGAGCCAGTCAGTTGGTCCCGTGTGCTTTGCTTTTTAATAACATTTTAGTTTTTTAAATTACTGGCTTTTCTTTTAAAAGTTGTTAGATAGAAGAACGTGTTCTACAGATCAGGTTGATATTTGCTGTAGAGCCAGCGTGTAGTCCCAAAAGCCGCAGGATTTACGGAAGAACTTTATAATGAAGTATTGTACTGGAGTATCAGATTCGTATTCTTGTATTCCCAGATTCAAGAATGTATTGAATGTGTTCTTTTGTGTCTGAGGTTACCTGTAGGAAAAATAATTATGTTTGGGATGGCTAGTCTTTTAGATGTGAGAGAGACCTTGAGAGGGGGATCCACTGTCAAAGCGTAAATCTGGGCCACGGGCATCTTTGTTGGCCCAGAACCCTGCTGACTCAGTCCTCTTGTGTCCACGTTCATGTACAGAACTCAGACACAGCTGACGGCCAGGTCTTTCTGAACGGGTGCTCTTTTTGGTAGGCTCAGGTACCACACCAGCACATGACACTGGCTGCAGAAACAGGGGAAGGAGGAGGTGGAAGAGTTCTTCCCTTCTTACTGGTAGTTTACTTAAAGTCTAGAAAGAAATCGGTGAGGAAGCGCCACTAGCGAAGAGCCGCAGGCTGCTTGAGAACAGCTTGTTGGACACCTCTCAGCTGTGCCCTGGTCTTGGGGACCCCATCAGCCCTGCACGCCTTTGCCTCTAAGGGCTGTTAGCAAGAGCCCCACGTTGGGGTGCTCGTAACCTGAGCATGGGGTAAGACAGGGCTTAACTCAGCCTTAACATAAAATATTCTTCCAGAGTTGACTTTTCTTGTCTTATTTACCAATGTGCCAAGTCAAAATTTGTCAGTAAAAACTTTTCCTTCTTGGAAGTCTCTAGTCACGTAGTTTGAAATGAGGATGCTCAGCTAATTATATTAGGTAAGTAAAGCAAGAAATTAAACTTAACATAAAGTGCCTCTTCAGCCCTTTTTTCCTCCCTATTGAACAGCAATTTAAACCTAACCTAAAAAGTCTCCTTTTTTTTTTTTTTTTTTTTTTTTGGTGAAAATGTCCAGCCACTGAAGAAAACTTCTCTTTAGCTACGGATGGTGTCTGTTAGTGCTGTCGACTAGTTTCTCTTTATACTAGGCCTTGTCGTTAGTTAATCATGTTTCTTTTAAGTTAAGAATGTGATCTGACGATAGTATGACAAGGAAGTAGATGAAGACTTTTGATTCAGAGGTTCTTTGCATTTTGTCAGTACAGCTGTATACATCTGTGTTAGTTTTGTACTCTTTTTTTTTTCTCTTTTATTATAGTCTATGCATGGAACTTTGAAAAGTGTTGAGGGGCCACCAAACCTGGGGATAAATCTGCCTCTCAGTACTAAACCCACAACTCAGAACTCAGCCAGTCACAACAAAGAGGACACAAAATCTGTCAACGGAACAGAAAAGTTGGAGAAGAAATCTCCGTCTCCCATGAAGAAAGCAGAGCCTAAAAAGGTCGCTAATCCTGGCTGGACATGTTGGGAGTGTGATAGGCTCTTCACTCAGAGAGACGTTTACATCTCTCACATGAGGAAAGAACATGGAAAGGTAAATGAATAATATTCAGTTACAAAAAAGTGAATTAAACCTGAAATACGAAGTAATTTTTTTCCAAGTTCGGTTGTGTGTTTGCAAATAATGCCTTTAAGTTCCAGTGTTCGTCCTCTTTGTTCTTATCTCTAGTTCATCTTTCTCTCTTTGGCTGCTTAGTTTTTGTCATTTTCTGCATAGTTCTACTGAGAAAGTCCACACGCTCTTACTTAACTGTAGACTTGTTCATCCAGTACCACAGTTTCAAGATGGAAAGAGTGAAAGATGTTGCGGTATTTCGTCCAAGTCATCTCATCTGATCCAGGTTCTTATTTCTTCCTCTGTACCTTCTCAGTTCCCTCTCGGTACTTTGTTAACTGTTAGACTCAGGGAATGGAGTCTTGTTTTGTTTGTCCAGTGGGTGGCAAACAGCATTTCATTTTAAAGGCAGACTTGCTCTGAGGTCGAGCTGTTGCTCCAATCCTACACTTGCAGGTTCAGCCAACAAGTCGGCCCAGTTGAACAAGTTGAATTTTGTGTTCAAAACAGCTGGATTTGAGAGAGCTTACTTAAAATGGATTGAAGTGAAATGCGGGAACGCTGTATTCTCAAGTCAGCAGAAAGACAGCTTGATGTCCTAGCTGCATCCCCTAGCTTTTCCAATGACATGAAATTCAGACGACTGGCAGGTAGGCGGTGGTGGAACGGACCCTCGGGTTGGCTGTGGCTGAGGCAGGCTGCAGCCAGCTCCGTGGAGGCTGGATGCCGGCACTCGGCATCCTCTGTGGTCCGGTCCTGCCCTTTGCTCCTGAAAACCACCCAATTCTTTTCTCAGCTGGGAAGCAGGGAATTAAACTCCTGTACTGTGCTGCATTGCAGAAAAGGAGCAGAACTGGAAGGGATAACGGACTCCTTTGCCTACGTGGAGAAGAATCACCCTGAGTGAAAATCTGTAGTTTTCGGGATGCTGATACGCTGTAATAAATGGCAGCGCGTTTCCAGAGGTTTCTGTGTCCCTTCAAATTACAGTGCTTATCTCTAAAGCTGTTCTGCAAATTATTTCACTCTGTTTATAAACATTTTATGGAAACGCTGAAAATGCCAGATTACTGAGTGTCATCTCTAATTTCCCTACGACAACTTCTAGCAAATAGCACCCACGCCCGACTGACAGGAGACTATTTCCGTGTTTCTCATAACTCCCACTCTGTTCTGTCAGCCTTCCTGCTGTAGAGCCCTGTAACTACATCGCCAGTCCCCCCCGGGACGAAACACAGAAAACCAAAGGATTATGATGCACAGAACTGCATTTTTTTTTCACCTGGCGCTGTTTTTACAGCTTGAGGGCTTGAAAAGCAGACAAACAGCTGAGATCATTGGTCTCCGTTTGATTTCTCCAGTTGCTTTAAAAGACCGTTTTTGCATTTCTGTCCCTTGATGTCACTGAGGAACTGCTAATTGCTGCAGTTTCAAGCCTAGCAGGTATATTCCCGACACTTCTGCTGCTAGGTAGTGTCTGTAAAGAAACTCCATAAAACACGTTCCAGTCCCTGCGGCGTGCCTATGCACTGAGGGTTCATGTCTGATCTTGTAACGCTCGTACAATCATGGCTTAATTTTCTCTCAAAATCAGTCTCTTTAGCAGCATATAAAAACTGCTGGTCTGCTATGTTTTGCTGTTAGTCGCAACTAACTCGATCAGTGCTTTTACCGGCAAACAGAAGCAAGTTTAAGGCCAGATGCATTTTACATCGATGCAGTTCTTAAAAACAAAAGAACACAACCTCCCTGTGAAACTGTCACTTCAGGGTGAACTGGAGAATGATACCCAGTCTGAGCACATCTGCAGCAGAGTGGCAGAAGGCTTGTAAGATAAGGTTAGCAGCACGTTGATAAGGCTTTCTAAATAGGAGCTTTAAATATGGATCTTTCTGTTGCTGACGTTTATTGAGAATGTGCAATGTTACTTCAAGAACAGCCCTTATTATGAAATATTCGGTAATTGTTGCACTCAAATAGTGGCCTAAAGGCCTGTTGCATTGCTTACATTTATGCGCTGTTTTTTACCCCTATTCAAGCGGTTCCTCAAACAACACAGAAGGCATATATATTTTAAAATGAATAGAGGTGCAACTCCATGCGTTTCAGAAATAGGTGATAAAGCTCAGTTGCTAAGTTAAGAAGGTTGCTATCTTTAAGAATGATAGGTGTGGTTTAAATGCTCTAAAAGATCTATGGAGAGTGTTTGTTAAAAACTTATTTTAAGCAATTTGTGAGATATTCTCAAAGTCCATTGTCATGTAACGTATTTGAAGATAATTAGTTTCAAACTTCCGATTGCTGGTTTTGCAGGATAAAAGTCTGGAGCTGTAACCCTTTCTAGCTGGATTACTCAGAGGTGTTCATAGGAGAGGTATTGCCTCTTGGGACAGGTTCTTCCATTTCCAGACCTGACTGGGAAATCTCTACGCAGACAGACAGACAGACAGACTCACATTTTCTGTATCCTCTTCCTGAGCTGGCTGACGGTAAGCCAGCTGTAGGGTAGGAGAATGTGCAGCCACCTTGGTGTGACTCTGCCTCATCTTAAAAGTGCTGTGTAAAAAAAAAAAAAAAATTAATAAATGTTATTAGCCCAGACAAAGCGTGGTTCTAACACCTCTGTACACAAACTCCTGGCTTGAAACTGGATCGCGTATGTCTGCACTCGGCCAGGCAGGCATATGCTGAGCTTCCTAGGACTTGGCTGTGTTTCTATGAAAGGACAGATGTTTTTTAAGCAGGAGTTGCTTTACCAATTCCGACTTGCTGTGCATCTAATTGAACATCCTCTTTCTTCCTGTCAAGATGCTGTGGAACGGGTCCTCCTGCACCTAATTACAGAACTAATTTTTTAGTTCTTTTGGTTTTGGCTGCCGCTGCAGAAACTAAAACATCTGAAATCCCATTTGGGTCTCTGTCTGGAATCGTCCCAACAAGTGTAGGATGAGTGTGGTGTCGTGGTGTTCCCGGGGTAGCGCCCTCGGTGCTCCGGGAGGGACGGGCTCCTACCGAGCACGGTCCTTCTGCTGCGTTTCTGACTAAATGCTGGAGGGCTCTGCGCCGTGCAGTGGCCTCGGCAGAGAGACACGGGCTGCCATGGGCGAGCCTGTGTGTTTGTACAGCACGGTGCAGGGCTGGTTCTCGGTAACAGCCCTAATAGGACTTCACATTCTATTTTATTTTATTTTAATTTTATTTTATTTTATAAATTATTCCCAGAGCAGTGCAGTCATAAGCTAGCTGCAAAACCATACTGCAAGACGTATTGATTAATGCATTAGCATTAATGAGCACGCACCGTGTGTACACACTGTAAGGTTTTCACCTGTAACAATTTAAGAGCGAAATATGTTGATTCCCTTTTGTTTTAATTGGCCTTTACATGTGAAAAGGAAGTCTAGGTTGAACAGTACTGCGCCTCTAACAGCATTATGTTGACTCGCCCCAATAAAATTACCATATCATGGTTCCTAATGGGATGCTTCACATTTGCATGAATGACCTTTCGGAACTGCTTTGCTTTCCTTTCCCCACACTGTGTGATTTTGGCCTTGATAGCGAAAGGTCTCTCATCTCGCTGCATCCGCTGTTACTGCTTTAGCCGTTCCAGACATCACTTTTTCCCGTGTACAAACCTTCCACCATTCGCTCCAAACTTTGCAGTAAATGATAATTTCCAGTAATGCCATCGCCTCTACGGATCTCCAGTGCCTTGTCTGTAGCTGTTCCTGGGCAACATAGCCATTAGAGAGCGTATGAACATCAACATGAAGTTCAGCACTCGGAGCACAAGTATAAGATGGATGTTTCTCAGTTCCTGAAGCATTTCTGTGGGGCTTGAGTATTTAGGATTGAGAATTCTTTTTTATTATTATTACTGATTAATATTAGGCATGCGGATTATTGTGCATCTCCATTTTTTAGGCATTTGTCACTTCCAAAGAAGGTAAGAATAAGTGACCCTTTGTATTATTCTGTGAAGAAAGTCTTTGCTGTTTGGAACGTAGGGACAGATCTTGGATGCACTCTCCAGAAGAGTCAAGAAGGATCCAAATTCAGGTGTTGATCCAAGTCTTTTGCTCAGTGGCCTCAGTTGGAATAGTAGAATAAAATCTGGGGTTTTTTTCAGTTTCCAATAAATGCAGGAAAGAGAATGTTACTGATGCTATGAAGGAAAACTATGATCTCTGCTAGAGCAGGAAAAAGCAATCCAAGGGACCGGATTTTCCTTCTAGACACTTGACTGATCGTATGAAACTGCTGCCGTTGATAGGACGTGCCGTTTGAACTGAGGTCTAGGACTGATGGAATTTAACGGACAGGGCCATGTCATTCATTCTTGGGGCTTGCATAGTCTGCAATTTTGGAGATGGTATTTCTTCAGATACTAGAGCTCCTGCATCCACGTTCAGCTGGAATGACATAGATGGAGACCACTCCATCCTTTCCAGCTTCCTTCCGTTTCTTTCTCCTTCCGCTTAACAAACTGTAGTATAAAAGCCACAGAATTCCCCAAACAGATGGCCCTCAAGTTGGCATTGGACCATTCCTCTCATTTCTTCACGACTTCTCGGAGCCCTGTTGGTGTGTCAGTGACCGTGATGTTGTGCTTTGATCCTTACCGTGTGCTCTTCACCCCTCCTTGTAGGTGACTGATAAGCTCTCAGTCAGCAGCTGCAGACGTAGTTTGGTGATGGGAAGGGAAAGGTTACGTTAGAGTGAAAGCGAATCTCTCACCGTACGGCCTTTACCGAGCCAGAAATAATCCACTCATCTTCCCTGCCTCTTTGGTGGAAGAAATTCCCTTCACCCACAGTCTGTGCCACCGGTTTCCAACTGGTGATAGCTGTGTGTGTAGCTCGCGCTGGCCCCACTGCTCTGAAAGAGTCCAGGTCCTCTGACTCCTGCAGTGTTGCTGTAGGAGTGCCGTGTTCTTGAAGAGACAGTGCCAGCCCCTGGTAAGTCGTGTTTCTTTCCTATTACCAACAGGTTCGACACAAGCACTACTTGTACTGAGCTTTTTTTGATTAATGCCATTTTTCTTCTTTTTTTTTAAGCAAATGAAGAAACACCCGTGTCGACAATGCGACAAATCTTTCAGTTCCTCCCATAGTTTATGTCGTCACAATCGTATCAAGCACAAAGGCATTAGGAAGGTTTATACATGCTCGTAAGTTCTACTTTTATTTATTTAGAAACAGAACATAAACCTACAAAAAATGTTGTTAGTTGAATTTCTTTTCTTAATTGTATAAGAGCCAGTGTCCCGTTCTTCCAAACGAATCGGGTATTTAGATACGTAGGCGGGCCAAACTGTTGAGGTTGTCCTAAAAACCTAGCAGGCCACTGAGAATGCAGGTGCGTGAAGTCTGCTGTCTTTCAGGGGCTTTGGCGAGCAAATCTGAAACTTCACTGCGCTGAGAGTTTGCATGGCTCATCGTTCTGCGGTGGTGAACTTGGTTTTCAGTGGTCTCTCAAATACACAACCCACGCTTCCAATCTACAAAAGCCAGTATTTGTAGTGTTTTTCTCACACATAAAACAGTGCGTAGTATCTAAAAATCCTTAGTGATGTTTAAGTGGCTGGAGAGACAATGCGTAACTTAATAGAAAAATCCACATCAGTCAGATAAGATACATAATACAAGTTTTCTGTACTATATGTTACAAGACGGGAGCTCAGGAGAAATACGCTTCCCAAAAGCACGCAAGAGGTTTGGAAGCGATGCGGCTGGGTCCGTGTGGGAGAACAAAGCACAGACTCTGAAAGACAAGTTTGTTAGGCTGGTTAGCTTGAGGTTGGAAAGGCAGCTGAGGAGGAATTACTAGTGCCGAGGAGATAAAGTATTTGGATTTGAGTGCAGAATTAAGTGTCGTTTGGAGCTAGCATTCATCCTACATGGAAAGTGATTGCCTTCCCTATGAAATATAAATTAAGGAGAACTCGGGAACCTGTCTAATAGAACGTACGGTTTGGTGATGTTAGCAGAGGTCCAAGAAACAAAGTCAGATGCTCCCAGGTTTTATTCTGACTCACACGTCGTACCATTTTGAGTATTACCTTCAGAGAACTTCTCATTTGCTCGGTGTATAAATTGCTCAAACATTTCTAGTTTTGTTTTGTAATTATGCTCATTTTCTTAATAATACTTACCTTTGCAATTGATTGGAAAAACATTGTTGCTTTCTTCAATAGCTTGTACACTAGACGGGATTTATTTACTAATCCTATTTATATTCTTCAGAACACTATGACGTTTGTTCGGCCTGACGTTTGAGTCTGTGCATATCTGCTTTGTGTTCCTGTAGGCACTGCCCAGATTCAAGACGTACTTTTACCAAGCGGTTGATGTTGGAGAAGCATATTCAGTTGATGCATGGCATTAAAGACCCTGATGTGAAAGAAATGACTGAATCAACCAATATGGAAGAAAGGGAAGTAAAAGAAGACACAAAGGTAATCACTTAGAAGATTCGTTCCGTCACTGAGAGTGAATTTTTTGAGGGTCTACGTCTTTAAATAGGTGCAGGTATTTTGATCCCGTAAATGTCTGATCGTCTGTGAAGCAGAGCCCTTCCTCCTCCCCCAAAAGACTTGTTACATGCAGAAATTAACAACATTTTAAAGTGTTTTAGGCTCTGTATGATAAAGAATTTCACCCAGCACGTCCAGAGCTGACAGCAGAGACACATACTATTGTCTCTGACTCTCTATGTCTCTGTGTCTGTTGTCTCATGACTCTCCTTCAGCCCAACATATTGTCATCTTATTTACGTGTTGGAAATGTGGCAGCTATAAACATTGTCTTCATAAACATCATGGAGCGTATCTGAGCCACAGAGGATTCTCGAGAAATATTCATGTCAGAAGAATAACGAGAATACAAAAAATGATCAGTTTAATTAGTTTTTAAAATTCTGCAAATCTGTTACTAGCAAGCAGGAGATAATATGTCGAGTCAAATTTCAGGCATGAAATAATATTAAGTAATTAAAATGGAGTTCCAGAAGGTAGTGCTGAAAAGTTTCTAGACTGGTACTCTACAGCCTGTCCACGATGGAAGTCTCGGTGGTGTGTGTACTTGGATGCAGTTACGCCGGCAAGTACGTATTCAAGTTTATACAGCGTATTAGATGCTGTAGCTCTGTCAGAGCTGACCAAACAAATGTTATGTGCGATTTATAGTAAGGAAAACGCCTGGTTTTCCAACACGTACAACATATATTTGCGTGTACTGTTTCAAATATTGTATTTATCAAAGTTGTACAGGAATCTACCAAAGGAAAGATTTTAAAGTTTGTGAGTCACGAATAGTTATGAAAAGAACTGCGTATTTATGCTTACATAATGTACTGTTTATGGCATTTTTTTAGGTTCCTAGTCCAAAGCGTAAATTGGAAGAACCGGTACTGGAGTTCAGGCCTCCACGAGGTGCAATCACTCAGCCATTGAAGAAGCTAAAGATAAATGTTTTTAAAGTTCACAAGTGTGCTGTTTGTGGCTTTACAACAGAAAATCTTCTCCAGTTTCATGAACACATTCCTCAGCATAAATCTGATGGCTCTTCGTACCAGTGCAGGGAGTGTGGACTCTGCTACACGTCCCACGTGTCCCTCTCCAGACACCTCTTCATTGTACATAAGCTGAAGGAGCCTCAGCCAGTGTCAAAACAAAATGGGTCTGGGGAGGATAATCAGCAGGAAAATAAACCCAATCACGAGGATGAATCGTCTGACAGTACGGCCTCAGACAGGAGGTGCAAAGTGTGCGCAAAGACTTTTGAAACTGAAGCGGCCTTAAACACTCACATGAGAACACATGGCATGGCCTTCATCAAGTCAAAAAGGATGAGTTCGGCTGAAAAGTGATCAGATCATCTGGGATGCAGGAATCTCTCTCCACATTGGAATACTAATGACACTTTTGCTACAGAAAGTTCAAGGTATAATAGTGTTAACAGTACTGTTCAGGCTGTTGCAATATATTCTGCATAAAAGTGTCCCCTTCACCTCATTGTCTGTACCCTCAAAACCATCGAAGCAGTATTTGCGTTGAAAAGAGTTTGTATATATTTAAACTAATAACTTTTATACTCTTTGTTATGTGTTTGTATCGGTATCTAGTGGAAAATTTGGGTTTTTCTGGTTTTGTTTCTGTTTTTTTTTCTAGTAAGTTTCTTTGAAACAGAGTTCTGGATGCTGGGGCAGTTCCTTGGGTTCTCTTAAGCTGTTTCTTCTTGGAATGCTTCTGAAGGAAAGTTTAGCTCATGGAAGCGCATCGGAAGGCAGCACGTGGAGGAGAGTGGGGAGGGCAGGCAAGCTAAGGGGAGATTTTAAATTCTAAGATCTTGTGCTTCTAAATGTTTAAGGAAGCTTTTAAACTTTCTCTTAAAAATATATATAATAAAAAAAAAAAAAGAAGAAAAAGTACCTCTGCATACGTAAAATGCAGTGCTGGTTTTAGGTGGCAACACCAGAACAGGTGCAGACCCCCTAGAATGATAAAGTACTTTTGAAAAGTATAATTGCACAACTCTATGTATCATGAAGTGATTTTTTTAGGCCATCAGGTGCTTGTGATCAAAGCTCACATTGTTACAAAAGGGCTGGGCTGCTCTGGATTTAACAAATAAGATGTAATTAGAGGAATAGGTTTATAATGATGATGTTTTTTGTCATGTAATTTATTAAACATTATATAGAAGTGACCACACAGCATTATGTATTTTCCTTCATCTCTGGTTATTGAGAGAGAATAGTTAACCCTTGCTACAGGGGTTGGTATGTCCCGTCTCCGTATGCTAATGCCAAATGTTCTGGTGCTCAGTGTCCCACACAGCCACAGCTGTCCCGACGCTCACCCACGCAGCCCGTGGCAGCTAACTGGGGCTTTCGGCTTCCGCACAGACCCTACGAAGCTCGTTCCGCCATTTCAAACTTGTATTAATATCACTAGTTGCGCTTTCACAACGTACAAAAAGGTACCATACTGTCCCTTTCATATATAGTTCTCTGTGAGAGTTATATTTTTTGTTTGTTTTTGCATTTTATACCTTGTATGTATCCCTGAAAAAAATTTTTGTACTTTTTTTTAAAACAAATTGTGTATATATAGATAGCTGCATGATATACGGTAGTAATTGTTTGGTTCCTTAGAAGTCTTGCTGCTGTCAGATGTTACTATACACTATGTCCATTACAACTGTATTAAACACATTTCATATGTAAATAAATGTGGAGCATTTTGCCCCTAAAGATTTGTGAGATTCTGTTATTTATCATTAAATTTTAACAGTTTTAAAAATGGAAGTGTTTGAAAAAAATATGGATCCTTCTCAGCCACCTCTGTAAAACTTCTAAATCACTCTGGAAACTGTGTATCGGATACGTTAGTTCCACTTTGTCTCTTATCCGCACCCTTAATTTGGTTCGTTGGTAAATGCTTGTTACCCATTGATATTACTGGCGTGTTGAGTGGTTCCGAGGCACTTCTCCGTGCCAGACCAGACGGCTGGCGTCGCAGGATCCGAGTGTGTAACGTACACTGCCCATCACTGCCCTTCCCATTGAGTGTATACCTCCTAACACTTGTTTGTTGATGTGCACTGTCAACTGTACAACAAATGAGTTATCACTATGCAGAATGGTGTTTTGTATACAGTGAACAGATAATAAAAATTAAATTTTCACAGCCATTATTAATACTTTTGGTTTTTTTCCCTTTTCCCTGTCTTGCACCTGCCAAGGGATGCTGTGAACCAGTGACTTTTAAGTCATTGTTGGTGCTGCCAAGAGGCAAAACGCCGAAAGTTCCTGACAAGTCATCTGAAAGCTGTTGGGCAGGATGTGAAGCGGCGCCGTGGTCACAGCCCTCGCCCCAGGTCCCACGCTGCCTTTGCCCCGCGACTGGCACGACGGGTGCGTTTTGCCACAGCCGGTGAGCGGAGCTCAGCGCCGTGGCTGTGGGCTCCGTTCGGTTTTCACTGGAAGGTCGATTTGACTCTCCATCTAGTAACCTCTTGAAAGGTTTAAGGGATGGTGGGTCTCCAACTGCCCCGTACTCTCTAGACATGTTTGTGTGTCAGAGCTTGTACGCACTTGGGTATGGCAGGAAAGGGCAACTTTTCCCCAGGTAGCGGTTCCTTTTTGCAGGCAGAAACCCACCCGACCGGCGAAGAGAGGAGCTGGTTTGAGGACTATGGCTTTTTCCAAATACCAGACCCAGGGGACGGAGGAGATTTAGTGTGGTAATTAAGACCATTGTGTTTCTCACATAGCATTTCTTGCCTCATTCTCCAGCTCCTCCGGATGTTGGGGCTTTTCCTTCTGTATCTCCTGAGTAATTCAAGATTAGATACTAGTAATGAGAAAGGCCTGTCGGGTACCTCTCTCTCCCCAGGGAGATCTCCAGTGTCCAAGCGTTACTCCAGTGGCGATGCTTCTGCCGGTTCCCTTTTGAGAGTCTTCTGTCTAGAAGCTGGTTTCGTCCGAGCACAGATTTCCTGGCAATGACCAACCTGTTCGTTTGTTGCTGGTTTACTTGATCTTGGGCAAAGAGTTTCACGCTTTGTTTGGCTGCCCCTTTCAGAAACGACGGCTCCTTTGCTGCTCGAAGCCCCTCGGTGTGCGTCTGTCATGCTCCTGAGCATGCTGGTCTCATCTCCGTGTCCACCCATCCCTCAGGGGCCATGCGTGCTTATCAGATGGAAAAGTAAAAGCCAATAGTGGCCCCAAATGCAAGGCAGGCACGTCGGGAGTGTAGTGCCTTATTAATGAACCAGTTTTTGACTGACTGTGAGCGTGGCTGTTCCCTGGAGAGACTCCCACCATATGGGAAGGGGAGGAAGGCCAGGAGCGATGGGAAGGCAAATCTCCCTCATGTCGCGCAGCGGCATCCATCACGGAGAGTGCATTTTACCCGGTCCTCTGCAGCCCCAAACCCGAACCACCAGCCCCAGCTGAGCCCGGCTCTGCCGCGGGAACCGGACGGGACCCACCAACATGGAGCAGGGAGGGCCGGGGGACATGGGGACACCAACACGGAGCAGAGAGGGCCAGGGGACACAGGGATGCCAACATGGGTGCCGTGGCCACCCGCTGTGGGGAGCCCCCTGGTTCCAGGGCACTGGGCCGCCTCTGCCATTGCGGATACCCAGGACCCCCGGGACACCCTCCAGCCTGCACCGCCTCTGCCGTTCCCTCAGACGATTCCCTAGTGATTCTCTGGAGACCAGGAAGGAAACGGAACAACGTAAAGCAACGTGAGACAGCAGCGAGACGGCAAAAATCTCAGTTTGCACGCCTAGGGGAATTATTTCCTCTCGTAAACTATAAAGAAAATATTTAAACATCTTTTTACCTGAGATCTGACATTTGAACTGTTTGCTTTTAATTAACGTCGTGACACTGACAGTCAATTACAATGATAACATTAATCCTCCTCTTTTCTACACCTTCTTTCCTCTGAGGATTTAACAATAATGGATTAAACCTCATAAAACCTGTGAGGTAGGAAAGGGATCATTTATCCTCCACTGTTTTGCAGCCACTCTTTTGGCTGAACACAGAGGTACTTAACACCGCACAGCAACTCCAGCCGGCAGATTAGAACAGAAATACTAATTAGGGCTTCAGGGAGCATTTGGGCAGACGAACAGAGCGTTAGTGTCAGGTCTGGGGTTAACGTGTGGCTGCTTCGCTGCGTTCACCCCGCGCACAGGCGGGGATTTCTGACCTCCGTGGAAGCAGTGCCTGACGGGTACATACATACGTGTGCACATGTATAAATATATGTGTGTCTGCTCCTGCGGCGTGCCTTCCCATTCAAGCCCTTCTGTTCTCCAGCGAGGAATGGCACTCGACGAGGCCTCTTCCCACATACCCGGCTGCAGAGAAACGGCCTGACCAGGATGGCGGCCACCAGCCCGGGAGCGTGGGGCTGTTGTGGGGCTGCACTGGTCCCACCGCTCCCGGCCGTTCACGACCTGCGCAGCCCCTGCACCACAAGGCTCGGACCCAGCTGCCAGCACAGCCTGAATAAAACTGATTTTCCCCCTGCTGATACCGGTTAACACTGGCCACGTGGCTCAATGTCCGAACGCGTGCCCACCTCGGGCCCCCTCAGCTGCCCGAAGTGTGCTTCAGTGTTTCAGAGCAAACCTCTCAGAGGGGGTGAGCTCTCTGCGGCCGCTGGGCTCCCCGGCACACAGCCCTTTCGCCGAGGGGTCGGTGGGGTCTGGCTGCGGCACGGTGCGTCGTCCCGCCTGGCCCGGGCTGTCCCCAGGGCTGGGTGTGCACGGGGTCTGTGGGAAACGGCACGGAAACGGGTCAGCGAGGCTGTCGTACCTGTGGAAGAAAACCACACAGGCCACTGGGGAAGGATTTGAATGTCTCGTCGTGGGGACACGCGTGCGCTTACCAGGGGGAGGGTGACAGAAAATGGCAGCGTGGGGGTTCACAATGGCCAGCGAGGCAGAGTGGAGCCGGCCCATCCCTTTGTCACAGCACTGTGCTGGGACGCTTTCCAGAGTGTTCAATTTGCCAGCAACAAAAATGCCCTTGAGAAAGGCTGTGAGGCTGGTGGGAAGGGACAATAGCGAGGGAAGCGGGGCACTGGGTTAGGCAGAGACGCCTCATTCCCTGCAGGCAGCAGAAGGCTGGGCCATGGCGGAGCCGCGTGGCAGCCATGGCCCCTGTGAGCGGCGAGAGCGGCACCTCCCTGCCAAGCCTGGCTGATGGCCTTCGCTCTGGCGCAGCCAAGGGCACCGGCACAGCCAAGGGCACCATGACAAGCGTCCCAGCCCCGCGGTGTGTCCTGGCCCGGTGCAAGCCCCGGCCATCCCTGGGACACTGCACCACACGGTGCCACGGCCGTGCTGGCGTGGGTTGGTGCAGGGAGGCGATGGCGTGTCCAGGCGGGCAGTGGTTTCTCCCACCAGCATCTTCCAGGCATCCAGTGGCTTTGGCTTTGTCAGGGAGAGACCTTGAGCCAGACAAACCCTTGGTCTGATCAGGGCGGGGTGGCTTTAGACTCTTCCTTACCCAAGCTGCAGGTTTTTCCTGCAAGCTGAGATCCGCACACCATCTTCCCCTCCTGACGGATGTCCCCTGCAGCCCCTCTGGCCCTGACCCAAGGGCAGGATACGTCCGTCCCCGTGCCCCTGGGCTGTCTGTCCCCCCTCTGCCCCCAGCCGTGAGGCCTGCAGTGCAATCCGGACCCTCGCGCGCCCCGCTGTGCGTCCCACGCACCCCCCGGCACTCGTGGGGCTCGCCCTGCCTTGCCCAGGGGGGAGTTTGGCCGTGCCCTGGCCGGCAGCCCTTTGCAGAGCTGGGCACGGCAGACGCAGAGCATGGCTGACCACAATCCCTCGACTTCCAGACCTGTCTGCTTTTCTTCTTTAGTTCTGGAGGGCGTTTGCAGATGCACAACTTGACCTGCCAAAGGCCCAAACGTTCCCAGTTCTTAACCTGGGTGTATCTGTGGGGAATTCAATACGGCAGGTCTATTTAGTTTTAAAAGGATTTTTATATAACTCTGACCTTTTCATTCTGTTAATATTACCTTTCTCAGTACACCTCGCATGCACACGCAGCTGCCAGGCCAATAATGGGACACAGAAAAACCCATTTTATTTTAAAACCTTTCTCAAATATTAGGGCAGTTCAGGAGTCAATTCTTTGTATTTGAATTTCAGATTATTACTAAAAGGTTACCTGTCTAGGCGTCCGGAAGGACCACGGGTGGGTAATGGAGTGAAAAGAGAACTAAGTACAGAATATGGCAAACACAGCAGGCAGGAGTGTGCCCGACCTCCATCCTTGGGCTTGGCGGGCAAACGGGCAGCTCTGGAGACGCGCGGAGATCCCCGTCCCCGCCGGAACCATCTCCTGGGGTGGCTGATGCCGGCCAGGGCCCAGAGCAGCGCCCTGTGCCGAAGCACCCGCTCTCCTCCTCTGCCATGGGGGGTTTTGGAATGCAAGGCATCGGAAATGACCCAAATTCGTCTGGAAAATGAACTGGAGGCACTGCGGTTTTCTTCTCCGACACCCTGGCTTCTGCTTTGAAGGAAAAAATGTATTTGGAGCAGTAATGTGGCTATTAGCAAAATAATCTGAGCATTGTATCCTTCACAGATATGTGCCCTAATGTGATTTGGCAGAAGCCTTTATCCACTTCATTTATTTTATATTCCCAAATTCTGCTATTTTGTATTCAATGATTCTAATGCGATGGCGGGGATATGGACGCACTGCATTATAAGTATTGCTCTCTCCGAGTCCGTCCACCACTTGGCCAACGTTGCCATAGCTCTGCGTGCCAGATTAATATTGAAGGTCAAGTACAACAATATTTCCTGCTTTAAGTGACTGTCACTTTCTCAGTTAAAATGCAGAGCAGCCCCCGGTGACTGCAATCAGGCTGTAATTGGAGGAGCTACTGCCTCAAAATATCGCTCGGTCATTACATTTACATACTGTTGCTGTTAGCAAAATGAGCAGAGCCCTTTATGTGCCGAGAAACATCTCCCCATCACCAGCATTGCTCTGGGTGGTTTACCTCACTGCGACGCTTCCCACACAGGGTGTGCTCCGCGCCTGCAATTCAAGCAATTTCCAAATGCTCATAAAAGTCAAGGCACAAGCGTGAAATAGCAGAGTCGACGGCCAGAAGCCAAATTCCTGTCCATTGAACTCAGTGACCAGCCGCCAGATCATCTATGATGCTGCTGGGATTGAGGTCTTCAAGTGCCATCACCTGTGTCATTTCTTTTTTGTTTTCCTGGGCAGCGTTTTAGCCTCAGCTCTTCCAGCGCAGGTTAAGGAAATCCCAAAGCAAACGAGCGTTCTTACCAGCCAGCTCGGTTGCTGGCGCAGCACTGCTGATCTTCACAGGTCATGCAGTTACAGAAGAGAGAAGAGACTGTGGAAAAGTCATAAATAGTTCGAGACGCTGAGGTGACAAGAAATGAAGAGCTGTAGATAAGCTTTGGGGAAAAAAAAAAGTCAAAACTGTTTAGTGATTAGAATGCGTTGGGAAGGCACAGAAACGATGTGACTTTTCCTCCACAGAGAAATTACCGCCAGCCCCGAGGCTTTCCAGCACGTCCCAGCAGTGGCTCTCAGAACAGTCTCGTCTCAATCAGGAAGCGATGGAGGCTTTTGGGATGTTCCTGCTCCCCCTCCTCACCTTCACCCCTGCCGTTCCGCGCTCCCCACTCCAGGCTGAGGGAGCAGGAGCTGCCAAGGGCGGTTCGCAAAGGAATCCTGGCTGAGATGTTTTAAATTATAAAGCCCTTGCTGCCCAGCTAAGGCTTAGCCTTGAAGCAAAGAAAGGAATTTTATTGAGATAAAGGGCAGATAAATTTGAATGCAACACAAAACCAAAATAAGACACAATGGCAAAATAAGAATGTCCCTTGGAGGCACACACCAAAAACATTAGATAAACCAGAGCCTCCACGAAGCCCCAGGGAAATGAATGTACTTAGGTTTTCTTTTGAAAAAAAGCCTCCCAGAAGAGCGAGGCTTAAGCCAGAAAGTCCCGTTGATGACCCCAGACGTGGAGGCCTGCATTTCCACAGCGGGGGGCCATTCCGAGAGTCTTGCCTGTTGGGCGCCCAATTTTAAGGAACCTTAATGGGATTTCAAAGGCGAGGCATGCAGTATTGCCTGAGACTACTTGGTGTGTGGTCTAACAGAAGCAGCTGAAATGACTTCAAAAACCACTTTTAAGAGCAAAGGTGTGCACCTGGGGCCATTTTCCACTGTCCTGTTTTTCACACTCAGAAAAAGCAGTCCTTCAGCACATCAGGGGATGGACATTGTTCGTGTGAAAATGAACGGGCCTGCCGTGCTGAGGAGGATGAAGCCCCACGTAAACCACCCCAGGAGGGGGAAGGAGGTCCCTGCGACGCCCAGGGCTGCCGCAGGGGAGCTGCCGGCATTCCTGTCGCCGTCAGAAACTCGTGCTTTCCTGCAGGAGGAGGACACGGAGTTGGGATCAGGTTCCCAGCAGCCTGGCTATCCCGGCCCATATCATCAGCTCAGCTTTGTGGCTCAGAGAATGGTGTAGTGTTCAGAGACTGATTTTTGTGAGAAACTGAAGAGAATTAGGCACCGGGTCTGGAGCAGAGTCCCCTGCAGCTTTGCTCAGCCGTGCGATGTTGGGTGCAAACGTGGAGTGACAACAGCTGAAGATGGAGGCACCTGGCCCTGCAGAGTTCCTCTGGCTAAAAGAGGAACAGGAGGAAGTGTTAGGGTCGTGATCCTGCTTATGGACGTGGTAAAAGAAAATCAAACTGGGGCTGGCCAAGAAGGTGATGCACAGAATTGTCTGCTGCGTGCACGTGGGCCAGTGCTGCTTCCAACACAGCGGGTTCAAACGAGATGTCTTTAGTGAATGCCCAAGTTGCTGTTGTCGTTCATACTTTGGTTCCTCTCCTCTGAGACAGATCCCTCCCCTGACACATCTTTTCCCCGTCAGCGCCGTCGCTTGGCCGATGCGGCAGAAGCTCCTTTCAGAGCAAAGGGGCCCGATTTCCACTTACCCGCACTGGGGCGCAGCAAAGTCCTCCAGGTACAAAAATTATCCCCGAGAGAGCGTGGCATTGGTGTAAACGGCAGCCTGCTGCCTTCGGACAGCCCTGGCTGCTCTAACAGCCCGTGGAGCGACAGAAGCGGGAAGCAGAATAGTTCCAGATGTATTTGGGAGAAAAGAGTGCTCACTGTTATTGCATTTCTTCTGTGCTTTACTCCGAGCGGCTGCAAATGGACTTCTATGGCTTTGCCCATTAACCTGCATTTTTCAGCTCAGGTGCAAGGTGCTCGTTATTTGCCCATGACCAATCTCTTTGAAAACAAAGAGCTGTAATTCAAATATTATACTTACAGGTAGCACTGGCGCCTGGATGTTTGCAAAGGTCTGGCAAACCAGCCAGAATGTCAAGAGCTACATTTTCCTGCGTACTAAAACATCAGCATAATTTTCTAGCTGCAGAGTTCCAAAAGATCTGCTGTACAAATATTGAAGTCAAACATCCAGAGTATGGGAAGATTTCAAAATACATGTAACCTTTAATAATCTAAATCATCCAGATGGTAAAATAACAAAGCCCCCAACAGAAGAGTGGGTGATTCCTAGCGTCTGTGGAGAAGGAACAAAAGCATGTTGCCAGTGTGTTTCCTCTGACTCACCATGAACAATGGGTGAACAAAAGTGTTTTCCAAGCTTTGGAACCCTAATTGATAGCAAATTGACAGGCAAAGATACTGGCAAAGACACCGCCGTCTCAGAATTAAGTGTGGGTTTGTACCTTGGACAACAGAACGCAGCATCTCGGTGAACAAAAAACTAAGCAGCTTCGATCCTGCCCGGTCTCATCACAACGCTGCCTTCTTGTGTTTCTAACTCTCTGCACGCCAGCTCTACTTGTTACAAAATTAGATTTTATCGTCCGAACTTCCACTTCTAGTTCCCTCCACCAGGAATGACTGCGAGGAGCTGCTCTAACACCACCCGGTCTGTGCCGTTCACTTTCTCTTGGGCGCTGCCATTTCCCTGCTAAATGGCCTGTCTGGCGGCTCCAGAATTACTGTATTCCTACTTCACAACAGGCAGGCGAGAATACTTTTCTGCCTGTTTTGAGAACTAAAGCACTAACCTACAAAGAACACTCGGAGATCATTCTCCCGTCACAGCCGCCCGCCTTCATTCCATGCGTTGCAGCATCACAACTCCGGTCCGGGATGCAAATTCTTCCCTTTATCGTCAGCCGTTGGTTTTGCGGCTCCTGAGCTCGGCGAGATGGGTGCGCGGGGACAGCCGGGGCCACCGGAGCGTCCTCAGCCTCCCCGAGCGAAACCCCGCAACGTTAGTACCATGAATTATTTTCATAGAAACGTACACTTACAGCCACAAGAAGTAACATGAAGATTTCATTCCAACGTCAAAGTAAATTTAACAAAGATTTAACTGTCAGATTGTTTATAATTGCTGGTGGGTTACTGGTCTGAACTCAGTTCTGCCACCCTCGTGTGAATTAGTGGTACATTCAACGAGGGGCTCAGATTTACTCCAGGTACAATTATTTCTGGTGTAAATGAGAGTTTGGCCTTTTTTTTTTGCTTGAAAGGCACAGTTTCCTGGGAGAGAAATGTAATTAGATGACAGGTAGCTCTTGTGTTGTATATTTTAATTAGTAGCTTTGTGATCGTCGTTTCCCAGCTGTGAGAATACCGGACGCGTGGGGAACGCGCTCGCAGAGCAGCCGGAGGCCGAAACGCAGGATTCAGCCGGCACCGAGAAGGTTCACGGGCTCGTCAACAGGCCTGGGCTCTGAACTGTCATCACGGAACGCGTGTAGCGACAACACACGAGCATCAGTAAACTCTGCAAAAGGGCTCAGTATGTCCCAGAAAAAAAAAAAAAAAAAAAGGCACGGAAAACAATACGCGGCTCCAGATTTTGTGGGTAACAGCCACCCACGGGGGATGGGTTTGTTAGTCTCCCTCCTATCGCTTGTACTTCCCCGTCACTTTGTCCCGATCACTGTTTTTAATCTTTATTTCTCATTAAAAAAAAAAAAAAGGATATCTATGTATTGCACGGTATAAAAAACCCACTTCAGGGGAGTCGCAGAAAACCTTTTTCTGTGCATGAATCTGTCCGGCATTTCAGATCTTAAAGAACTTCGTTCC
The DNA here is from genome assembly GCF_963924245.1 of Chroicocephalus ridibundus. NCBI lineage: Eukaryota > Metazoa > Chordata > Aves > Charadriiformes > Laridae > Chroicocephalus > Chroicocephalus ridibundus. The sequence continues at coordinate 87,006,870 of NC_086316.1, forward strand.
ACACCTTTTTAATTAAAAAAAAAAAATCTTAATTACACAAAGCTAATTCAGAGACCTTCCGGCCATCTCTGAGGTTGCCCTCGGGGGCTCTTCTCCCCCACGTCCGCCTCCCGCCCCGCTCCCGGTCACGGCGCCCGCCCGCGGCGGGCCGCGGCCACCTCCCTCGCCCGTCGACTCTGCCGTGGCCCCGCCCCTCCCGCTGGCCCCGCCCCCCCGCCCGCCAATGGGCCGCGCACACGCAGACCGGCGGCGGGGAGAGGTGGCCGGCGGTCGCCTGGCCCAAAGCGATGGCGGCTGAGGAGGCCGACGCCGCCAGTTCTGCGTCTCCGCAGGCGCGTCTGGTTCGATCCGCTCGATTGTGAGGTCTCGGCGCCCACCGGGAGCCCCCTCGGAGAGCAAACTGGTCAGGCACCTCCGGGGGCAGCAGGCGAGGGGCCTCGCCCTCAGGGCCCGCTGTCGCAGAGCATGCTGGGAGTTGTAGTCCTGTTGGCCGCAGAGGCCGGCGGGGCGGCGGCGGCAGGACACTACAACTCCCGGGGAGCAGAGCGGTGCCCCCTCCCCGGGCCGGCGGCAGTCGCGGGTCGCGTTCGGCGCTGGGGCTCGGGCTGCCAACGGCCTCCGCCGCCACCCGCTGAGGAGCCGCCGGGCGGCGCGGGCCGTCCCCGCGGGCGGCCATGGACCTCTTCGGGGACTTGCGGCGCATGAACAAGCGGCAGGTAGCGGGGGGTCCCCGGGGCGTGCGGGCCGGGGCCCGGGCTGGGGCGCGGAGGCCCCCGGGGATCCGGAGCCTGCGGCCCGCCGGGGCCGGCCGGGCTGTCCGTGCCTGCTGCCGGTGAGGCCGCTCCGCCACCGGCTGGGCCGTGCCCCGGCCCGGGCCTGGGGCTTAACGCAGGGAAACCGCGTTTTGACGTTAGTGTCAGTGATCGGCTTCGCTCTGGAGCGCGCGGAAGCAAACGGGTGGTTTTGGACTCTCGTAGCTCAGAACGGGTGTCTGGGCTTTATCGTTACTGTGTGTCTGCGCGAATAACGGGCTGGAAGGGAGACTGTAAGGCTGGTGACAAACCTGATCTCCAGGCTCTGACAGTTCCTTGTGGTGGGTTGTTTTTAATAGCTATCGACCATGTTTTAAAAAAAACCCCAAACTTCAGAGCAAATACTGAAGCTTGGCCTACGCTGTTAAGTGGGTCACGCACCTGGAAATCCCAGCATATATATTTTCAAACTCGAATGATGTCCTGGAAGTCTCTGGTTCTGTCTCTTACATCAGTGGGACAGATGGTAAGTGGAGATAGGCCAGGCTGTTTTCCACCAGAGAATCTTCATATGCTGGCAAGAAAAAAAAAAAGGAGGTAGCGTAAAGAAAAGGTATCCACTGCTGTAATGGCTGGCAAAGCAGTCGAATTTGGGGGCAGAAAGTTAGTCAAGTCAATGAAAGATTTTCCACATGAGAAATTTCTGCCTGACAATAGCTGGAAATTATCCTTTGTTGTTTCTCTTCTACCCCAACAGCTCCTCTTTTTAAGCAAAAATACTATCTTACAGGATTTCGCTGCGTGCTGCGGTGTGGTTTGGGTGGTTGGGTTGCCGGTAGGGCTTCTGTTGGAATGTGATTTTAGCCTGAAAGCCCACGTGCCTGGATTGTGATTCAGCGGTGCATATGGGTTGAAATCCTACGTTGTGCTTCTAAATACAACACAGTAACTTTTAAAAACAATTTTCTTGTTTCATATAGCTGTATTACCAAGTCTTAAATTTTGCAATGATAGTGTCTTCTGCCCTCATGATATGGAAAGGGCTGATCGTCATTACTGGAAGTGAAAGCCCTATTGTTGTGGTGCTGAGGTAAGTCGATGTAAAGGCTTTTTTGTTAAAGTCCAAATACTGTTTTGTCCTTCGTCTCCTCCCCTTCCCGCTTGGAAAGATTTGGAGCTGAAGTCTCACCTACTTTAAGAAGTACTCAGACACTTATTTTCTACTAACTCTGTTTTCAGACACTTAGCAAAGGCTGCTTTTGTAAGGGCAGTCTAGTTTCCGTTGAAGTTTGTGGAAGCAATAGATATGTGAAACCTTTGAACATCTAGGTTTGTTCGTTTAATTAACGGATAAACTACTTGAGCATATACATATTGCTACCTAGGGACAGTAATCCCTCTATAGGTGTTATGATTCCAAAAAATTAATTCTGCTTTCATAGAAATGTGTGTAATCCTATGAAGTTTCTGTGCTCTCCTGAAGAAAATGAGTGTTGCGCTTCCAGAAGCCACTGAACAGTTTCTGGTCTATTTGTTAATTTCTTTTTTTTTTTTACCATATGTGTATTTATTTTAAAACTGTATTACGGTAAAACTCCTTTTATCAGTAAATTATCTGCTTATTTCTTTCTTGCACCGAGGCAGTAAGGAAGCCTTCTGTAGGCTGGCTCAGCTCGGGACTTGCTGAGGTTTGGGTTGTGTTAAATGTCTGTGTAGTGTTACTGAATGGGTGAAGCTACAGATTTCGGTTAAAATTGTGAGTTTATCTCTAAGCATTAAATGTCCTTTGTTTTCACGGTGGTTCTTTCATTTACCATAACGCTAATAAACTCTCTCTTTATTTTTGTTTGTAGTGGCAGCATGGAACCAGCTTTTCACAGGGGAGACCTGTTGTTCTTAACAAATTTCCACGATGACCCAATCAGAGCTGGTGAAATAGTTGTTTTTAAAGTTGAAGGCAGAGACATTCCAATAGTTCACAGAGTAATCAAAATACATGAAAAGTAATGCAACTTGGCATTTTCCTTGTTTCTAAACATAGTTTCCTTCACTGTGACTTTCACTTATGTTTTAATTAGGTAGCATTTTGTGAAAAAAGCGAGTGAGAATATGCTGTAAGATAAAACTTATCTCTAGGGTGCAATCCGCTTTTGTCCCCGGTTCTTGAGGCTCCGACTCCTGTCCCTCGGTTTGAAGTAGGTAAACCTGTGCCAAAGAGGAGTCCGGTAACACCAGCTGCACGCGTTGTTTTTGCCAGTGGTGGCGATATGTGTGGGAGCAGAGTCCGCTTCTGTCCTGACTTGTGTTGAATTGGGATTTTGGTTATGAGAAATAGCTACTTCTAGAAGCGAATCTCTGAGAGAAGGCGGAGATTCAGGATCAGAGCTATAGGTGCAGTCTGACAAGTAGGTGATCTTTGCTAAATGAAGTTTGCCGGAAAAGAGATTTGACTCGGAGTGAAAGAAGAGATTCTTATTCTTTTTGTGTCTGTTAGTCAAATGCCAGCAATTCATGCTGAAAAGCAACAGGTAGATCACCTGCTTTTGCCTTTGTTGCGTGTGCCTGGTACGATAAACGGTTCCTTCTGAAAGAGGCGATTCTGTCTCTTAATTCCGCACAGCGAAAAGCTGACCCGGAGGTGGCAAGCATTGACATATTTGCTCCTCAGAAGTCCTGGCCGTGAACTGAAGGTGTTTATCTTTTGACTAGTATCTGTTCAAAGTTTTTTTTGGAACTAATATGTATACCAAAGAACTACCTCTGCTTTTTTTTTGTACCTAATTTGTCTTCATAAAAACTCCTTGTTTCTCGATGTCATTGCTTGCAAGTAGCAGCTTCTCAAGCAAAACGATTTTGAGGACTCTAAATAACTTTATTTAAATGGGAGCGTTGAACCGAAGTCTTGCATGTATCACCTGCACGTATGCCGAATGCTTGAAAGGGAGCGAAATGTGGCAGGTTTTTTTATCAGCAGGGGTTAAATTATATCATGTTCAAAATGTAGTGCAAGATGCTTTGTTCATTTGAAACAGTAGGGAAAGGTTATGTGGTTACATGTATTTTTTTATTTGCCACGTTAATAAATATCAAATGTAAGTGAGGTTTTGCCTGGAACTTGCCATATTGTTTAACAATGAGTGACCTAAAACTGCATTGCAGCGTTAGTGACAAAATACTGAATTTGATGCAGATTTGCAGCTACTTTAGAGGCTCTTCAATATTTATTTCCGTCAAAAGGAGGACAAAGCTTTATTTTGATGTAAATATGATTACTAAGAGTTAAACAAGTGTGTAGAACTTAGAAGAAAATTGCCTAAAGCATTGCAGTATTATACGACCGTCTTTCCTAAGGGAAGATTTTTAGGGTCTACCTCATCTGAAATTAGTGATTCAAATTCAGTTAAATTAATTCTCTAATGCATGATGGCTTCACAGGCTCTTATTCCACAATTAAAAAAACAAACAAAAAACCCCACCCTCTTACTAGGGTATTATTCAGTATTTCAGTTAAATTTCTGTTTTGTTGACAGTGCAGAGGGTTGCGTTTTTTTCCCAGATACTGCTTTTGCTCACATACTGCTTTTGTTGAGGAAGTTTAGTGCCGGCTCTGGATGTTCGTTGTGTAATTGATTACATCAAATGACAATCTAGGAGTGTTTTAAAAAAACATTTCTTGTTAAAGATCTACTGACGCTGTCAGTACAGTCTGTAATGTTAATGATTTGATGGTGTTTGTTAAATAAGCAGGACTGGAAGTAAACATTCTTATCTAATCTCGTAGCACTTTCCATCTTCATTGTGCTCAGTAGATGTTAATTGAGGTTTTAAAATTAAGTGTTATTTAGTTCATCATCTCATTGCCTTCTAGAGAAAACGGGAACATCAAATTTCTGACGAAAGGGGATAATAATGAAGTTGATGATAGAGGCTTGTACAAAGAAGGTCAGAACTGGTTAGAGAAGAAGGATGTTGTTGGAAGAGCCAGAGGGTAAGTAATGCAAAATGTCTGTGTTCTTCGTAACTGAAATAGAAAATTTAGAATTTGGATGAGTTTTCCTGTTGGTACAAATGAGATCTGGTATGGTAATTTTTGAATTTCTTAAATAAAATGTTAATAAAAAACATACTTTACCTGGAAAAGTTGTTTTCTGTAGTCCTTTCACTGATGTGGAGAGTGGAAATGAATTTTCTGAAAAAATGGCACCTTTAACAAATAATTCAACAGTAAATACAAAATTAACCTTGTTTAAGAGTTCCGTAAGTTGTCATAGCGATAAGGTTAACTTGCCTAACAGTACAAAGTGCTCTTCTGCAAGAATACTTACTTGCTTCGTTGTTTAGATTCTGTCCCTGCCACCAGGTTAAATAACAAGGAACAGAACAAGTGCCCCTCTAAACCTTTGGTGCTGCCGGCTAGGTTAAATGCTCCTTTAAAATACCTTCTGTGTTAGTTTTAAACCCTTTCTGTGTTAGGTTATGTGGCTCTCATAGCTGCAGAACAACAGGAGACCCTAAAAAGCTGATTCTGCTGTGTTGTGGGGCGTTAGGCTTTTGTGCGTACCCCTCATTACGATGATATTTACTCGCCATTTCTGGATCCATGGATATTTTTAATGCTATAAATGATACGCAGCAAGATGAAGCATGGAAGGAGAGGGAAATCTGAGCGATCTTGCTCCCAAATTTTCATCAAGTATGTATTGTCTTTAAAGCTCTTGCTGTCTGTCTGATTGTTTTTTTCCTCTGAAATCTGTTATCCAAAATCCTGAAGACAGAGTAACACTGAAACATTTCTGTGTAATATCTGATGGTTAATTTTACATTGGTCTCTCTTGTCAATTACAGATTTTTGCCTTACGTTGGTATGGTCACGATAATAATGAATGACTATCCAAAATTTAAGGTATGTATGGAGGCATTTTGAATACTTAGATTTAAAACTATAAAATAGCAAATAAAGGTAGTAAGAGCCTTGCATGTAAGAATACACGTTAATAAATTTATTTCTGTAGTTTTGTACCTAATCTGAAACGAGCTGTTTTCTTGCTTATTTTAGCTTGTGTGTTATCCAGTAGAACTTAGTATCATTTGAAAACGTTTAATTTATCGGAATGTTGTTAAGTGAAGTGCATGTAGTTGTGATGCCTATTTATAATGAATCTGATCGCATTAAAATTCCTGTAATTCCGTAGGAACACAACTCTGTAATTGTGTACTTATCTAGAAGGTGTAATGTTGGAGAGGGCACAGCTGAACCATTTGCGATTTTTAGAGCTTGTACGGAGATAAATTCTAATCGGACTTCATTCTCTGTTTTCTTTTGCAGTACGCTCTTCTGGCAGTAATGGGAGCATATGTACTGCTGAAACGCGAATCCTAAAAAAAAAAAAAAAGACACTTTTCCAAGAATTAAATATACGGGGCGGAAAAAAACCTAATATATTTCAGATGTTTTCATTTCTGTAAACAGTTACAAAACTGTACAAGCTTCTGTCTTGTCTAAATAAACTGTACAACTAATGAGTAAAGCTTTTGGCTGTCGGTTATTTATACAGTGGCGTGTTTACTGTCTTAAATAGATGCTGCCTTCAGTCCGCCGGTCGCTTGCAGGACGCTGACTGCCGTGTGCTGGAGCAGCTCCTGGCCCTCCCTCGCTCGCTGTGCCGTTCTCCCGGCGCGCTGCTGCATCTCAACCCACTTGCTCCCTCCTGTTGCTCACTTTTTTTTTTTGTCTTGTTTTTTTTTGCTTGATTATTTTTAATCTCTGTCAGCGCCCTCTCTTGTCACGACCATACAAAGTGTTTTTATCAGTGTTTGTAGGACACAGCAGCTGGGTTGGAACAGGTAGTGAGTTGTAGGGGTTTAGTCAGACTCGTACCTAAAGAAAAGTTGTCTAGATGCGGTCTGACAAAAATAGGCAAGAAAGGGTCTTTCATTCTGATTAAGAACTGAGAAATGGAAACTTGGAGCTTTTTCCGTGAATTTCCCACCTCCTTTGTGGTTTAGGGACAAAAAACCTAATGGCCTGGTTTTTAGAGGCCTGACTTCTAGGGACTGTGTGTGTTCCTAGAGTTCAGGCTGTAAAACATCCTGCCTTTACCTCCCTAGCTATAAAACAAACCTAACAACAAGATTTTGTGGGGCTTTATTAACACTTGTAAATTCCTGAATTAATAGCCCAGTAGTGTCCTTAAGTAACGTTACCAATAAGACCTAATTCACGTTCCAGTTTTGAGAATGTATTGTTCTCTGCTCTCGTATGATGCCTGGATAGTGTTGAACTGTTAAATGGCGTTAAACTAGTGTTAAACTATAAAATTGATTTTTTCATTTTAAAACTTACCTGATAACCGTCTTACATGAAATTCTGGATTTTTCTCGGCTTCAAATGTCAGTGTTGCTGCTTCAACAAAGCCGAACTTGTTTTCCTCGCTTGCTTTGGTTTTGTAGCTTTGAGAAGGAACAGCATGATGCTTTTTTCCTACGGAGTTTTGTTTCTTCTATAATCCCGTACCTCTACAAAAATATACTATTATCCAATAATGGCACCTCTTCTGTTGTAACTGCTGGTGCTGAAAGGCAGACAACTGCTGAATTTTTCCAAGTAATATTATTTCTTTTGTGTCCTACTAAGCAGTTTTCATGACAAACCGCATTATAAAAATGACCTATTTTGTGTCAAATTGTGCAGAAATAAAATTGAGTATAATAAATGGCATGTCAGAATAATGTAGGTATCCTTAATGCAGTCTTCCCAGAAGCGTATCACCACAGTTAAGAAAAAATAATTTAATTTTTAGAGACAGTTTATGTGTAGCAAGATTTTTCTTTCATTATTTTTTTCCCCCCAATATTGCCGAAATCAGTTTATTCCTATCCGCCTCCCCCAGTGCTGCCACAGTCAGCTCCGACTTTGAGAGGGGGGTTTTGGACATAACCCAAATGACAAATTTGACACGTTATTATGGGAATTTCTTCTTGCGTTGAGGAAATGCGGATTAGTAAAATGACACAGCGTCTAAATACGCGGGTTCATACTCAGAGGAAAAAAAAAAAAAAAGGTTGTATTTCTTGGGTGCGATGCCCGACGTCTTGTGTTAACTCTCCTTGATAAATCCCAGCCTGCAGCATGGACTTGCGGAGGGGCGAGAGGTGGTTGTGGCCGTGGCCGTGTGTGTGCTGTCAGCCAAACGCAGGATGGCGGCGGGGCCCCGTCTGTCTTCTGCTGCCTCGAGATCTGCCGATTGCAGCCACCAAGACAGCTTTGGTCAGCCACGTACAATAACTTGTTCAACGGTATAAATAATCTACTTTCTCTTTTGTGATAAAGAAGAGGGGTTTTTTCAGCCCGTAGGACCAGATGCTGTAATGATAAATCTTATATAAACATGACGCGTTCCCGCCTGCCTGGGAAGGGTGTGAAGAAGACGGAGCTGGACTCTCCTCGGTGATGCCTGTGACACGGCAAGAGACAATTCTGTCTGAACGTTTAAAAAAAAAGTAATTTTTACTGTGCGGGTGGTTGAATGCTAAAACTGGCTAAAAACACAGTGAAATGACTAAAACATGGTACAGCTACTCTTATGTGGGATAAAAGACTCCTTTTTTTCTTTTTTTTTTTCAGATTTAGGAATCTCATAATTGTTTCTAAAACACAAGTTGTGAAGCAGGGAAGAAGCTGTTAGTTTTCTGCCGGCTGTGTGAGTTGAGCAGCTCAGCAAAGCACGTGAGGTGAGGGGAAATAAGGAGCGTGATGGAGGCAGAGGAGGAGGAACGGGTTTAGCCTTTGGGAACTGTTACATTTTCCCAACTATAGCATGTAAGTTCATGATTGAAATTTAAGAAGGATATGGAAGTATTTGAACATGTCCAGAGGAGGACAACCAGGCTGTGGAGGGGCTGGAAGGTGCGTCCTGTGAGGAGCGGCGGAGGACTCTGGGTTTGTCTGGTTTGGAGAGGAGGCATCTGAGGGACCACCTCATGGCTCTCTGCAGCTTCCTGAGGAGAGGACGTGGAGAGGGAGGTGCTGAGCTCTTCTCCCTGGGACCCAGGGACAGGACAACTTGGAACGGTTCAAAGCTGCACCAGGGGGGCTCAGACTGGACATAAGGAAGCATTTCTTTAACTGAGAGGGTGGTCAAACCCTGGAACAGGCTTCCTGGGGAGGCAGCCCATGCCCCATGCCTGGCAGTGTTGAAGCGGCATTTGGACAATGCCCTTAATAACACGCTTTAAGTTTTGGTCAGCCCTGAAGTGGTCAGGATGGACTAGATGATCCTTGTACAGCCCTTCCATCTGGATGGGCTTCTGTTCTATCCCATGTATCTGTTTATCACCTCCAAAATAATTTGCGGTGAGGGCACAAGCCAGCCCCAAATTAAATTTATGTGTATTGCTGCTCCTTGTGCTTCAAGCAGAGCTTTACGTGCACGCTTCAGAGGTGAGGGACAGGCTGTGCTTGTGCACGTGTTTCCTTAGGTTATAGATGGGGCTGACGAATAAAAAGAAGTGAGTTAAGATCCTATGTATTTGATGCATCCGAGGTGCTTTCCCTTTTCTACAAACACAACTTCTTTCTTCAGTTACCTGCTCCACTTCTGAGCTGCAGCTTCCCTTTGAAGCCAGGGCAGATGAAGGGTGTAATTGGCAGAGGTACTGACTCGTTAGCTGGCGGCGGAGCGCTCCATTGATCCGGGGAGCTGCGGTGACGGGTTCACCTCGGCTCACGCGCTGCTGAGACATCGATACCCCCCGGGACGACCGGCTGGCTTGGCTGTTGGTGTGAAGTACTGTGCATTGTGTCACTGGGGAAAAGAAAAGAGCATTTTAAAGCAAATGCCTCCATCCTAACGAGGCCTCTGGACAATTTTTTTTTTAATTTTTTTTTGAGAAAGATGAAGATGCTCCAGGCACAAGCAGTATGTTTTTAACTAGTAATTGGGAGGAGAAGCTCAGACTTTGATGGAAGCCGCTTGTTTTTTCTTTCTGGTAGGCTGCCTTTCCACGGCCCGGCTGAAAACCACCCCCCTGCACCCGGAGCCGTGCGGGGTGCGGAGGGGGCTGCGGGCATGGCCGGGCCCCGCAGGCTGGTCCCCGCGGCCATGGACGGGGGTGTGCTCGAGGGAAAGGGCTTGGAGGTTGGCTTTGTTCGCTCCCCTCGGCTTCTCAGGCCTTGGGTGCCTGAGGTGGCGGTGACGGAGTTTTAGACCTCCAGTTTAAGCCTTGCTTAGCGAGTCGCTTCTCTCTATGTTTACTCAAGAGAGCGAGTAACGGTGATGGAAAAGGACATTTCCCTCTGTGTGCGTGGATTTTTCTCTGTGCTTCTTTGAACAACTTGGGGGTCAAAAGCAAACAAAACGTAAGCCACCCACATGACGAAAATTCGTTATGTTTCTCTGCTACACAGCTTGGCTTAAATAAGTATATTCCCTCTCTTCTGTCATCGTTTATGCTCCAGTGCACTGCTTTTGTGTACAGAACCGCTCTGCCTCCTATCATTTGGTTTGAATATGCTCTCAGCAGAGACTATGTATACGAATGCTATATATAGTCTGTGTCTGTGTGTAGGTGTATTGAAAGCTGGCGTTGACGTGACCACCGCCCGAGTTCTGTTTGGAATTTGTGTTCTCTGAAAGGAGGCACTGTGTGACTCTGCCCCCGGGGCTGTGTTGGGCACCTGATGGTGGCCCAGGGGCTCGTGGCTGGCCACGGTAGCTCCCTGCTTCCAAGGGACAGTGACCTCCCCGCCAGCTGCTGGATGCAGCGCCATTTTCCCGCTTCACTTCTTGTGACGGGGGTCTGGGACCACCCGGTAGCCTTGTGATTTGCTCATGTCCTTTCTGCCACCTGCACTTGTCTTGCTGTCTGTCTGCTGTCTGGACTTGTGGCGTGCAGGTTCTCAGCTCTCTTTTCTCCAAAATATACGGTGTTTATAAGCGCAGCAGCAGCAGCTATATGTGGAAAAAAGTTGACATTTGGGAAATAAAACTTGCAGTTTTAAATTTCCGCAGTGGTTATTTTCCATAGATTTAGTTGCAAACTGACAAATGGGCAGATGAGTCACCTGCTGGTGGCTGCACTATCCCAGCCCCAGCTCCTGGGGAAACCCTGCTGAAAGGGCTGGGACCGTGCGGGGACAACGAGCCCTTCCCCTCGCCATGGGCCCCCTGCCCAACCTGCTCCCCGCGCCCTTCCCCACACGCGCGGCTGGCGGCGGAACCCACGGCTTGGTCGTGCTGCTGCCTCGTGTTTGCAGGGGGACACGGAGCACGTGTGGAAGCCGACGCGGAGTCTGGAATTGCCCTCCCAGCTGCAAGGGAGCAGGCGCGGGGCACTGGCCCAGAGAAGCTGTGGCTGCCCCATCCCTGGAGGGTTCAAGGCCAGGTTGGACGGGGCTTGGAGCAACCTGGGCTGGTGGGAGGTGTCCCTGCCCAGGGCAGGGGGTGCCACTGGGTGGGCTTTAAAGGTCCCTTCCCACCCAAACCGTGCCGTGAGTCTGTGGCTCCATGAAGACGACCTCTCCCTGCCCTGCAGCCCACGTCCCCATCGCTCTGTGCCCCCAGGACTGCAAGTGCAGCCATATCTCTTTGGGCATTTTGTCTTCTCCCGGGACGCTCAGCCGGGGCTGCCTCTGCCCTGACAACAGCATTTCCCCAGAATTCAGAAACATAAATGCTTCCCATTTCTCAAAATACTGAAGCCCTCCACCACAAAAATCACAATAAATGTGGTGGCTGATGCCACTGACAGACACTGAACGTGCAGTAAGTGATGGCTTTAGTTCGGCCTCAACTGCCTCGGTCTAGGGCTTCCTAAAATGCAGCACAAACAGTATCAAATATCTTAAACTGCGCCTTATTAAATAAATGTTTATTATTTCATATTGTTCAGCCTGTGTATAGTTGTGGAGCTCTTTTCTGAAAAATGTCTTCAGTTCTTCAGGGAGCTGAGGCTGCAGAGAGTCAATTTTCAGGTTATTTGCCGAATGCCGGCCCTGACGGTGGGTCTGAAGTGCTGGAGATTAGTCTATTCAGCATCTTCAACATTTACAAAGTATTCCTTAGTGATGGCGCCCTGTTATTACATTGGTGATACGCCGAAACCATTGTTTGCTCTGTACATATATTATGGCTGTCGCTAACGTCAGGATCACCACAAAGAAGATGATGAAAGGCACACCGTTTTTCTTTTGTCCCTTTTTATTTCCATAAAATCTGCCTTGCTGATAGAACAATCATAGTTGTCTAAAATGTAAAGGAAGGAAATTAAAGAGTGTTATTGTGGTAATAACATTTAAACCCCATTAATATTTTCCTGCCATGAACTGCAATAATAGTTCGCTTTGTCATGGGATATATGAAAAGCAGAAGGATATTTTAAAATGGAGAGGTGTTTCTTGATGTTCAAACACAAATTTATGTTATCGGATTTCTTCTACAAGAAGGAAAGGTTGTCTCAAATGAACGAGTGACTCACAGTTGATAACGTGCATTTATTGTACCCGGATCCTTCTCTGTTGGGGGGATCCCGTATAGTATTTCTGTGTATTATGAAATTATTATTTTTCTGAAAAGGTTAATAAAAATAAGAATAATTAGAATAAATCCATATTGCCTTTTTTTTCCTTATGAGCAAGTAAATAAAGAAATACTCATAATGCACAAATGTGTTTAAAGAGTGTGCTGGGCCCTCAGCTGGGCTGAGGAAGAGGTGACGAGGCCAAGGAGGAAGGACGGGTTTTTGGGTACAGAATGCACTAACTCGTGCCCTGTTAGACCAGAGGTGCCAGCAGAGGAAGGCACACAATGGAAAGAGCGACTGCCATCCCGGGCCAGGTGGGTGCCCATAGCTGGAGGGGACATGAGCCACGGCACGCAGATGATAATCCTGCCCATGAAAAGTCATCAAGGCCTACAGGGATCATGGCATAATAAATATGCCCAGGAGTGGCTTCTTCCTTCACAGCTCTGCCTGCTCCCACAGCCATCGGCTGTAGCCAGCAGTGGACCCCGTGGGCCAGCAGTTGGGTCTGGGACGGAGCCAGACGGACCCAGGAGCAAATCTGGTCCCATCACCTCACCACGGGCAAGGATCGCACATGTACTGCCCATTAAAAAAACAAATTATACATTTTCTCCTGCTCAACAAAAGCCACTAAGGGCCTGAGGGGGCTGTGTAAAGCCGCAAGAGTATTTGTTGCAGATTCAGTTAGGTCGTTTAATTAATGTATCTGCCTAATTCCCGTGAGGCCACGAGCAAGTGGCGCTGCTCAGGCAGGTGCCCCGCGGGGATGAAGGGATGCTTCTTGCGGCAGCAGAGCTGGCGGTGCTCGGGACCACTGTCGCTCCGCTCCCCCGCCATGAGCCGCGGGCAGACCCTGCGATAACCAGCGACGGCAGCAGTGTCCTCGTCCCCAGCCCTGGCCAGTGCCACCAAGGCTCCCTGCCACCGGCACACCCCGATGGCAACCCCGCCAGCCCCGAGGCTCCCCGTGACAGCCTGGGGACAACTGCTGAGGAACATTAGTTGTTTAGCGTAAGTGAGTAAGCTGTAATGAGAATAAATTACTTAGGATTAGAATACGGCGTGATTCAGGCTGTTTGCCGAGCATTGCTTAGCAGGAGTAGCTGGATTTGCTGAAGCCTTTAGGCTGCGATAGAGTTATTTCTCTCAGTAATTCTCCCAGCAACTGGTGCAGCGCTGCGTTTAGTCTTTTAGTACGGGAAAGTGGTTTGATATCTCACTGGTGTTTTGGTGGTGTTTTCCCCAAGTCTGGGGCTCGTCAGCTCTCCCTGTTCTGCCAGCAAGTGCAGGCACAGGAGGAGTGACACCCAGGAGATGCGAGGGCTCCAACCCTCGGCTGAAACTGCAAATCAACGAGGTAAGAGCCGGCCTGGACACAGAAGAAGAACCCCATGAGATGTTAGAAGACCCCAGACCAAAAGTCACCCTTGGGGTAGCAGACGCCTGGCCAGCGCGCGAGGGGCGGGTGAGTGGACCTCAAGGGCACCATTGTCCAGGGGTTCCTTCATTCCGGTCCCTCTCCACGGAGGCGCCCAGCCCAGGCTGCCCTTGCTGCGGTACCTTTCAATTAAATCGATTATTTTATGCAGTCCCGTGCCTGAGACGGCGTGTGAATGCTCGGGCAGCGGCTCCTCCTCTAACAGCCGCCACTCCAGCATCACCTTTTCTTCAGCCCCATTTACCCCAGACCCGGGCTCTGATGAATTTCAATTGCAAAACCGGTTGTCAGATGTTCTGAGAGGGGATGAGGAAGGTCCTCAGAATGCCCTGATGGATGTTTGATCCCAAAAGCTCCGGGAGCGTTTCACCAGGCAGCAGAAAACCCCAGCCGTATCTGGCAGACCAGCGAAGCAGCGTTTGTGATGTGTCCAGCACAAATAATGCAATAGATTTTGGGGAAACTGTTAAGTCGTGCAGCCGAGGATGCTTTGGAAAAATACAAGCCTGGCTCTGACATTCCCTGCAGACACTTTCGGGAGCCTGCTGAGGGCTCAGTATTTCAGGTCCATTACCGCGGGTGTCAGTTCTGTGTATGCAGGAATCAAGAGACACGTGCAAATTACGGGATTAAATATTTTACTAGGGTCTGTTTCTTTTGAAAACAGTAAGAATAAGCTTCCATTGAACATACGCAGTGAAGAGAGAAGGCTCTCATGATGGCACTCGGTATAAAAGCAAAGGTAAAACTAATAGAGATAAACAGGCCTGTGGGGTTGCTCGAGTTTGGGAAAATTATTGTTTTTCTTTTCCAGAAAAACAGAAAATCCTCAAACTGAGTTTTTTGTTGTTGGCTTGTTTCAAATAACCCAGTTCGGTTGTTTAGAAGAGCTAAACAGATTTTTGTACCTTTAATTTCTGTTCATTTGTTTTATGACAAAACCCTGAAAATGTTTTTCTTGGCAAAAATATCCCTCCACTCAAAAAGCTAATCTTAATTAAAAAGAAAATTCAACCCCAAATTCAATCAACTTTCTAAATCAGTATTTTTCACTGTAAGTTTAATCACCTAAAGGTCAAACTAATTTAAACTTTCATTAAGTCCATTATACCCAGTCTGAAAATGGGAGTGTATGGGGAACAATCTCAAATGAAAGTAGCTCAAGGCAGAGCAAAGTGTGATCTAATGTGGAGACAGAGCCTTTAACACATGAAGTGTATAGAAGGCGTAGTATGTATGCAAAATATGAAGAATTGCACGGTGTTTGTGGTAAAAGAGGCTTGGGACTATTGGGCAACGAGGAACAGAGGAAGAGTCCGTGGTTTGGCGTTACCAGCCGAAGCTCACGGCCAGCGTGCTGGGCGTTACCTGCCGCCACGTGGGACTCGCTGACCAGGTTTCAACATTGCTTTGTGTTGCTCATCCTCAGTAAGCCCTGCATAAAGCAACAGAAGCAAAAACACCGTAAACAGCTGAAAGTGGCAAAAGCTCCGTGTCGAACACAGAACGAGGAAACCACTGGCTTCCCAAGTTAATTTGTGCAAATGTGGCGGTTTCAGGGAGATGACCTGCTGATGACTCCCCCCGGTCTGGTGGAGCAGGGTCTGGGGGGACCCGTGTCGGTGGCTTCTGGAAAGACCAGGACTGGAGCCCAGGTCACCTGCAGACGCACTGCGTGTCACCGCCGTCCACGAGGCCACCGGGGAGGGCTGGGATGGGTCCGACACAGCAGCCTGGGGAGGGGAGGACAGTCCCAGGGCTTCCCGTTTTTAGTCTGGGCCACTGGGTCTGAAAACAGGCGGCTTCCTGAATTTTTCAATTTCCTGTCTTGAATGGCAGGGAACAATCAGAGTTTCCCAGGGATGGGAATATTGTGTTTGATGAGCCATTGCTCCGCAGAGAGCACGTGTGGTCGGTCTGCGGGCTGCTCAGCGAAACCCCTGATTGAGGCATGAGAATACTATTGTAAATTGAACAAGAATGCATAATTAATAACCCAAATAAAAGAATGAATCACATTAATCAGTAAAAGAAGATGCAATAAACTAAGACTAAACAAGGGAACAATTTAGCTCGTATGGATACACAATTGCCTTCAAACATGATTGTACTAGATAGTCTGCCCGGTAATTATGTTAATTCACATCCACGGTAGTTTCCATTGGGCACAGTTCAGTTCCAGTCGTGCGGCGTTCGCTGAAGGATCTGGCAAGTTCCTCACAGTCATCTCGGTTACTGTGCCTCCTGCTTCCTGGCATGGTTCTCCAGGCAGCAAAGCCATCACACAAGCTGCACCAGTTCCACATGACTGTCTCTGTCGTCCCCCTCTGGGACAATCGGCCCGTCAGGACGCGACATCCCTGCGCTGCTCACCCACCCTCACTTCACTGAGCCACTTACGCCTGAAGTTGAGTATGCATTTAAGCGTTCTGCCTCTACGTGGCCTTTACAGTTGTATATCGTCTCCTTCGGTGATTCACCCATCCTTTCCTCGGCACTGCCTCTTCAGGATGGAAATCTTCTCATCCATTAAAGATTACAAAGTTGGCCAGTTCCAGGTGCCTTAGAGCACCAGAAAGATTACAGGGTCTCTGTGCAAGGAAAGAAGAAAATCCTGTAAATCAGCGAGTCACCTCACTGTCACCTGTGACAGTAAATGTACATGATATTGGAAACTAAAAGAAACGCTTTGCACAAGAGCTTCTATTTCAATGAACTTCAAGTGATGTTGGTTTGAGTTTGGTCATTTTACAGCCATTCCTCCCTCTTAAAAAATGCTGGAGCATCTTTTTTCCACGAGCTCTTGTAAAAAATTTTTCAACCTGTTTGGTCATTTTAGTCTGGAGCAGCAAACCAGTTCTGTGAACATTTTCATGCTTTCTGTAAAGAAGAGAGATGCATTTTAACAGAAACTTCTTCTTCAGAAAAATAGTTCCTGTAACAGAAGCGTAACCACGACACCCTGGCTCCCTGGTCCAGCAGTTCGTGGCAACCCTTTTTACCCAGTAAAGCTTAGCAGGAGGACACACATGGTGAGGGTGAAAACCGCACGGTGTCATCAGCATTCCCTCACCCACCTCCTCCACATTAGTCAAAGCCCCCCATGTGCCCTCGCAAACCGCAGGCTCCTGCAGCAGGGACGTCCCTCTCTGTCACCGCCTGTGCCGTGGCTGGGGCTGTTTTTGACCCCTGACAAGGTGAGGATCGGTCGTACTGGGCACCACCACCAGCAGCATCCATCCCATCTTGGTCGTCCCTCACAGCTACCTAGGCCACCTCAGAGCCCCACACACACTTACCAGAGCCCCCCCACTCTGCTCTGGTGAGACCCCACCTAGAGCACTGTGTCCAGCTCTGGAGCCCTCAGCACAGGACGGACATGGGCCTGTTGGAGCGGGGCCAGAGGAGGCCCCGGAGATGCTGGGAGGGCTGGAGCCCCTCTGCTGTGGGGACAGGCTGAGAGAGCTGGGGGGGTTCAGCCTGGAGAAGAGAAGGCTCCGCGGAGACCTTCCAGCCCCTTCCAGTCCCTCAAGGGGCTCCAGGAAAGCTGGGGAGGGACTCTGGAGCAGGGAGGGGAGCCATGGGACGAGGGGGAAGGGTTTTACACTGGAAGAGGGGAGATTGAGATGAGATATTGGGAAGAAATCCTTTGGTGTGAGGGCGGTGAGCCCCTGGCCCAGGTTGCCCAGAGAAGCTGTGGCTGCCCCATCCCTGGAGGGGTTCAAGGCCAGGTTGGACGGGGCTTGGAGCAACCTGGTCTAGGGCAGCCCGACTCCTCGGAGGGCTGAGCCCCGGGGTCACCACCCCCCCGCCGGGAGCGAGGAGGCGGGCGGGGGGAGGAGGGCTACCGGTAGCCACCCACGGGGGGGCCGGGGGCGGCCGCATCCCCGTCCCCGTGAGGAGGCGTCAGGCGCCGGAGCTCCGCTCTCTCCCGGTCCCGGCTCCGTATAAATGGGGGGGCAGCAGCGGGCAGCGCTTCGCCCAGACGGAGCCGGAGGGGCGGCACCGGCGGCGGTACCGGCAGCGGTAGGATGGGCGGAGGCGGTGGCCCCCGGCGTCCCGGAGCTTTGCCGCTGCTGGCGCTGGCGCTGCTGGCGGCTCAGGGCGGCGCGGCCCCGCTGCAGCCCGGCGGGTCCCCCGGGCTCACCAAGATCTACCCCCGCGGTAGCCACTGGGCTGTGGGTAAGTCGCCGTCCCGGCCGCGGATGGACGCTCCGCCGCCGCTCCGGTCACTCCCCCGCGCTTCGACCGGTCCCGGCAGCGCCTCGCCCCGACGGCTCTCCGTGCCCCCGGGGACAGTCCGGGGACAGGGAAGGGTTGCGACTTTTCCCCGCCGTCGCCGCGCCGGGCTGCCGGCGGAGCCGCCTGCCGGTCCCGGTCGCCCTTCCGGTCCTGGTCGCCTCCGATGCTGGTCGCCCCGCCGGTGCCGTTCATCTCCCGGTGCCGGTCTCCCCGCCGGTCCCGGTCGCCTCCCGCTGCCGGTCTCCCCGCCGGTGCCGCTTGGCTCCGCGCCGCGGGTCCCGTCCCTTCGTGCGCCCCGGAGCCGCCGCAGCGCGTCCCTGACGGTCGTCCCCGGTACCGGCCGGCGGTGGCGGGGCGCTCCCCGGGGACCGGCAGCGCCGGGGCGACCGCTTTCCCCGCTCCCCTTGGCGTGTTTTTTCGGCGGTCGCTTCCTGCCGCGACCTCCCGTCAGCGATGCAGGAGCCCGAACCCAAGGCCGACGGCCGCCCGGGGGGATGCAGTCAGCATCTCGGGGCGCCCTGGGGCGCTCAGATGGACGGAGGAGGCTCCTCCGGTGCTGCCTCTCTCCTTCCCCTTCCCGGAAGCCTCCGTTGCAGCCTAAATCCGGCTATGATTTCGTTCTGGTGACCATAAGACACGGTATATCCCAAGTGGCTCCAGTTTAGCCCCTCGAAAGGCGCTGGAACACAGGCTGGCACTACGGCTCCCGCATCCCGTGTCAAGGCAAGGAAAGTCTAAAACCTACCGCTTCTCATTCCATTTCTTATTCCAGCAAATCCTAATAGGTGCCTCCCCTGGCAAAACGCTCGGTTATCCCTGTCCTGTTCTCAGCAGCATTTTCTCTGACAATGTAGAGTCAGAGGAAATTAATTGTGCGTGTGACACTGTGACAAAATCTCCGGTCCCAGCTGCGCTCCCACTTCGGCATCATCCAACCCCTTCCCTTCTCTCCATAGTGTCAGTCAATAACAACTTCCAGCTGCTGTCAAACAACCAAATCTGTACCTGCTTTCGTTAACTTCATGCTACCACCATTGTTCTTACAGGACACTTAATGGGGAAAAAGAGCACTGGAGATTTTCCTTATGTTTATGAAGAAGAAAATAAGACCCCGCTTTCAGCATTACCTGAAAATATCAAGCAGCTGGAAGACTACCTGCAGTGGGAAGAAATCTCAAAATATTTGCTACGGCTGCTGGAAGGGAATGAAAATAAAAGTGCTCACTTTTTAAAAGGGGGGCTTCCCTGGTATACCAGGAACACATGGGAGACAGATGACAATAGCAGCTGGAAAGATGTAAGTAAGATAAAACCTGTAAAAATACCTCCATATATTCAAATTTTGTTTTACAGTAACATACCAGCTTCCTCTAATTTGTGGATTGTCCAGAAAAGTAGCAAAAATGCATCTTGCACATTCAGTGAAGTAAGACTCTGCTCTTGATTACAGATTGTCACTCACAGACGGTACTTTTTATGAATTAATTTGGTACCGGGCAAAAGCTCAGTAAGGGTTAAGCAGGTTTTAGTGTCTGAATTCCCTTCAAGTGGCTCGGTGGTTCCACTCTTCCCTTTCCCAGCACTTCACGCTCAGATGAGCGCGTTGGGCACCCAGTTCTGTGTAAACCCAGGAGAAACAAGCCGGTGTGAAAAGCAGGTGTGAGTCCCGGCAGCGGGAAGAAGGCAAATTGTGTATAAAGCCACACCGTGGTGACTGTCACCCTTGGTGGCCGTTCTGGCTGTCATTTCCTTGCCTGGCCTGTGAGGTTGCCCGCCAGCGGACAGAGCGGCCGGTCGGAGAGTTTCTCCTGTTCCCAGCTGGGTCTTTGCCTCACACAAGCCTTTCCCCTGCAGCGGGTGGTGCTGGCCACTGCTGTGGTCCTTTGCGGGCTTGCAAAACGAGCCTGTGGCTACCGATGCGCTATAATGTGTGCCTAGGATCCACCTCTTCTTTCCTCGGGGTAGCGTACTTATCAGCACCGTGTCACAAGGTAACAACAGATTCGCCCCGACTCTGCCGGAAAATCCCGTGAAATGCACTGGGAAGGGTATCAGTGAGCTTTTACAGAAAGCAATCAGTGTCTAAATGACGTAATGTAAATTGCAGAATTTACTAGAAAACTTTCCTTATAATGCACCAAGTGCAGTAATATTGATGGAGCTGCAGAATTCTTTTGGGTGGCATTGAAATAGAATAAAAAGGTTAATACACCCCCTTAAAGACATTAACGGGAAGATTTTTTTTCTTCCTATATTTTACTGCAGTACGGTGTAATTAATGTTCCCGGGCTAACTTCAGCCCAGTATTCCTCCTGAAATCCTGGTGCAGTGAAGTCAGTGCATGCTTTGGTTTTGACTTGAATTGCCCGTTAAATTAAGCCATGATTTAAGTCTCTTACACCACTGATATGAACGCCGCCCGGGGGTTTCTTTCTGGCGATGGCTTTACGACAGTGTTGCTTATAATAACTGTGATTAATACTACCTAAAAAGAAAACTATTTATCTCATCTTCGGCTCTGCAGTGTGCAGCTTCGTAATCAAATCAGATGAACAAATTCCATTATGCCGTGGAAAGAGGGAAATATTTTGACTTCTAAAAGTATCTGGTAATAAATAGTACTCACGAAGGCTGAAAGTTGCCTCCAGGAAGTTGAATCATATCCATATGCGTGTACTTTTACCCTAAATTAATATCCACATTTTTGTGGTCAGACATTGAATATACACATGGAATGGTGAGGTTATTGCCTTAAATGTATGGATTTCTGCAATGATTGATAAAAAAATCGTGTCTTTCATGTGACCAAGATATACGACAACTTGCAGAACCTCATTTTATCACAGAACCTTTGATTCCCAGCAGTTAGCAGTTATTTTGCCTACATCTTGAAGTAAAACATAAGCGTGAAAGTAATATGTGACCTTTCCTGCTGTTGGACCCAGATACGCGGTTATCTGCAGCCCAGATAAGATACGACGCTTTGCTTTTCCTTTGGCTTCAGCGAGTAAAAACCCAGCACCTGAAAGTTACGCTGTGTTTCTTTTTGAGATCTGCCTTCGGGTGGAGAGGACCTGAAGATGGAAGGGAATGTGCTTTGTGGGTTTTGAGGCCTGTGACCGTTTCCTAAACATTTAAAGAATGATAATCGTTATTTTTAATAAAGGATGCCTTGTTTATTTATAAAGGTGGAATCCTGATATATATATATGAAATTCAGTCATACACGTGCGCAGTGATACAAGAGCATCAATGACCTTTAATTTAAAATTTGAATTTTAAATCCCCAAAGCTAAAGGCTGCGGAAGTAAATAGGGCTGGATACGCACTTCAGGTAACTCGGTTCAAGGTCTTGCTTATTAGCTCAGATTCACCCAGTGCATTATTCACCACGAATGCTCACGCTGTGCTGTACGTTTCTTCTCAAGAATAAGAAAATTCTTTCTGAAAGTCACCCGGAGTAGGGAAAGTGCCGCAGCTCACAAATAGCCAAAACAGCCAAAGTCGTGAGCAGAATAGTTCTGGGAATCAGGCTTAGGGTGGTGCACTTGAGTTATTTTCCTCTGTTTTCGGTTAACAACAGGCAAATGAAGGTCTTGCCTGCTCTTTATTCCGTGACTAAATTACAATTAAAGTAGTTAAGGGTCAGAAGGGAAATCTCTCCTGCAAGTTGGCCTAAGTGTAAAAGTAAGTTGGAAAATAAGCTTTAAATTGGTTCTATGACTTGGCTTTTTAACACTAATGAGCCACTATATAAATGAGATGGCAGCCAGAATTATTTGGGAGAATGACTTTCCTCGTCCTTTGGCAGCTGGTTGTTACGCTAACCAAGACAAATGAGGTCTGTTTTGGAAAGGTTATTAGGAATGTGTTTGTTATGTGAATACACAGAGGAGATATACATTAGGATTATTAACTTAGTGAATTACTTTTTTCAGGACCGGAGTATAAATAATATTTTTCTCTTTTTATCAGATGATGGACTATCTGCTTCAAGTTGTGAATGCGAAAGAGAGCACTCCAAGCTGAAAGAAGGTCTCTAAATCTTGAAGAAATTGAATACTTTCCGTAAGAGACTATTTCACAAGCACTTGATTGTATCAGATAATCAACAAGGTCTCTTTTCTGTAAACAAGATTTCCCTTGTGTAAAATATCTAAATACACGTATTCTTGTATGTTTCGGCAATGACTAAACTCTTTACTTCATTTTCAAGGTTGCATTTTTCTCACTTGAATGGCTTTGATATATATAATTGTCATGGAAGGGTCTTCCAATTAATTATATGACTTACCTATCTAATCAGTTCATCTTAGTTCAAAACTACATGACATTTCAACATTCGCAATAAATAGTACCAGTAAAAAGGCTGTGTTTATACTTTTATTTGAGTCAATAAAATGGAAATTGGCTGTGCCACAGCTAATAACAAAGAAAACACAGAATGATTAATTTTCCACTGAAGCTCTTCTCTTTCTTGAATCGCTCCCCGGTCCGTAGTGTTTTTTCAGCAGAGGCAAGCTGCCGCGGCCCTCCTGAGGTGTCAGTGGGACAAGGACGGGGCAGGTGATGCCCTTCCACCGGCAGGCAGCCTGGAGACCCCTGAGAGATGCTCTGCCTCTGAGCGATGTGCCCGCACCACACTCCTGACCGCATGTGAGCAGGTCCGGTACCCATTGTGTGGCCACACGGGAGCAAAGGAAGAATGTTGCCTCCCAGGAGAACGAGCTGGCGACATCTTTTGTGGGGCACAGCGCACTGAGCAGTGCTTCTTGCTCACCTGTAGTTCTCTGGCCTGGGCAGCCACACCATCAGCGGCCATGACAGGAGAGATGGTGCTGCCACCCTTCCTCCAAGGAGAGCACCGGCAGACCAGACGGTGAGGATGAGATGCACAGCTCAACACGGAGCAGGAGAAGCAGGCCTGGGTAAGGAGGTGACACTGCTCAGCACTGGAGGGGCCACCCCTGCAGTGCTGCGTCCAGTTCTGAGCATCCCAGTACAAGAGGGACATGGACAAACTGGAGAGAGGTCAACAAAGGGCCACAAAAGATGATGATGGGGCTTGGAGCATCTCTTCTCTGAGGAGGGGCTGCAGCTGTTCAGGCTGGAGCAGAGAAGCTCAGGGGTGTCACCAAAGGGTATAAACACCTGGCGGGAGGGCACAGAGAAGGGAGAGCCAGGCTCGTTCCAGCGATACCCGGTGACAGGCCGGAGGCAACGGGCACCTCTGAGCATCAGGAGACACTTTTTCACTGTGGGGGCAACTTTAGCCCTGGCACAGGTCGCCCAGAGAGGTGGTGGAGCCTCCATCCTTGGAGACAGTCAAAAGCCATCTGGACGTGGTCCTGGGCAACTGTTCGTAGGTGACCCTGCTTGACCAGGGGGTCGGACAAGGTGACCTC
The DNA here is from genome assembly GCF_963924245.1 of Chroicocephalus ridibundus. Lineage (NCBI taxonomy): Eukaryota > Metazoa > Chordata > Aves > Charadriiformes > Laridae > Chroicocephalus > Chroicocephalus ridibundus. Next base: position 87,030,230 of record NC_086316.1, read on the forward strand.
CAGAGGTCCCTGCCGACCTCAGCCACTCTCTGAAGCGGAGGCGAATTAGTCAAATGCACGTTTTTGCACAAACAACCGCATTGGTGCAAACCCTCTGCCCGACGCAGGGGCCACCGCGGAGGCTCCGTCCGGCTGCGGACCCCGCGGAGCCGGGGGGGCCCCGGGGCAGAGCCGGCGCCGGCCGCCTCCAGCAGGGGGCGCCCTCGGACCGCGGAAGGGCGACCCGCGCGGGGGCGGGGGGGGCGGGCGACCCGCAGGGTGCGTCCTGGCCCCGGGGCGGGGGTCCCGGGGGGTCCCGGTGGCCGCGGCCGCGGGGGGAGCCGGGGGCCGGGCCGGTCGCCCCGGGGAAGCGGCGGGGGACCCAGGCGGGGGTGCGGGCGCTGGGGGTGCGCCGGGAGCGCCCCCCCCGCACCGGGCACGGCGGGGTTCAAACTTCGCCGCGCGGGTGTTTCTTGCCCGCACCGGGGGCGCTGCACGTCTTCTCAGGCAAAAGTGCGGAGAAAAAGGCACCGGAGTGCCCATGGCAATTAGTAGTGCTAGTAGTCAATTAGACCTGCTTGGAGAGATCCCGTGGGCTAGGGCTCTGGAAGGCAAAGGGACTCAAGAAAGCTGGTTGATATTCAAAGACCACTTCCTCCAAGCTCAGGATCGATGCATCCCTAAGAGAAAGAAATCGGCCAAGGGACGCAGGAGACCTGCATGGTTGAGCAGGGAGCTTCAGAAAAAGCTCAAGTGGAAGAAGGAAGTTTATAATAAGTGGAAGAAGGGACTGACCCCTTGGGAGGATTACAAGAATGCCACCAGAGCGTGCAGGGATGAAACAAGGAAAGCCAAGGCTGCCTTGGAATTAGACCTGGCTAGGGACATCAAGCAAAACAAAAAGAGCTTCTACAAGTATATTGGAAGCAAAAGGAAGACCAGGGAAGTTGTAGGCCCACTGCTGAATGAGGCAGGAGTCATGGTGACGGAGGATGTGGAGAAGGCAGAGTTACTGAATGCCTTCTTTGCTTCGGTCTTTTCTGCTCGGCCCAGCCCTCAGGAGTCCCAGGCATTGAATAAAGTAACAGGGAAAGAAGATGACTTCCCTTGGGTTGAGGAGGAGCGAGTGAGGGACCAATTAGATCATCTAGATATTCACAAGTCCATGGGCCCTGATGGGATGCACCCGAGAGTGCTGAGGGAGCTGGCGGAAGTCATTGCTGGGCCGCTCTCCATCATCTTTGAAAAGTCCTGGAGAACAGGCGAGGTGCCTGCGGACTGGAGGAAAGCCAATGTCACTCCAGTCTTCAAGAAAGGCAAGAAGGAGGAGCCGGGGAACTACAGGCCGGTCAGCCTCACCTCCATCCCTGGAAAGATGATGGAACAGCTCGTTCTGGGTGTCATCTCAAGGCACGTGGAGGAAAGGAAAGCTATCAGAAGTACTCAGCATGGATTCACCAGGGGGAAATCATGTCTGACTAACCTGATAGCCTTCTACGATGGCATGACTAGATGGATAGATGAGGGGAGGGCGGTAGATGTGGTCTACCTTGACTTAAGCAAGGCGTTTGACACGGTCTCCCACAGCATCCTCATAGGGAAGCTTAGGAAGTGTGGGTTAGATGAATGGACAGTGGGGTGGATAGAAAACTGGTTGAAAGATAGAGCTCAGAGGGTTGTGATTAGGGGCACAGAGTCTAGTTGGAGACCAGTGACGAGTGGTGTTCCCCAGGGGTCAGTACTGGGTCCAGTCCTGTTCAACATATTCATCAATGACCTGGATGAGGGGATAGAGTGCACCCTCAGCAAGTTTGCTGATGACACCAAGCTGGGTGGGGTGGCTGACACACCGGAAGGCTGTGCCGCCATACAGAGAGACCTGGACAGGTTGGAGATCTGGGCAGAGAGGAACCTTATGAAGTTCAACAAGGGCAAGTGTAGGGTGCTGCACCTGGGGAGGAACAACCCCATGCACCAGTACAGGTTGGGTGCTGACCTGCTGGAGAGCAGCTCTGTGGAAAGAGACCTGGGAGTCCTGGTGGACAACAGGATGACCATGAGTCAGCAATGTGCCCTTGTGGCCAAGAAGGCCAATGGCATCCTGGGGTGCATCAAGAGGAGCGTGGCTAGCAGGTCAAGGGAGGTCATCCTCCCCCTCTACTCTGCCTTGGTGAGACCGCACCTGGAGTACTGTGTCCAGTTCTGGGCTCCCCGGTTCAAGAGGGACAGGGAACTGCTGGAAAGGGTGCAGCGGAGGGCTACGAGGATGATTAGGGGACTGGAACACCTCTCTTATGAGGAAAGGCTGAGGGATTTGGGTCTCTTCAGTCTGGAAAAAAGACGTCTGAGGGGTGACCTTATCAACGCTTATAAATACTTAAAGGGTGGGTGTCAGGACGATGGGGCGAGGCTCTTTTCAGTGGTGCCCGGGGACAGGACAAGAGGCAATGGGCACAAACTGGAACATAGGAAGTTCCACCTAAACATGAGGAGGAACTTCTTTACCCTGAGGGTGGCAGAGCACTGGAACAGGCTGCCCAGAGAGGTGGTGGAGTCTCCATCTCTGGAGACATTCAAAACCCACCTGGACGTGTTCCTGTGTAACCTGCTCTAGGTGACCCTGCTCTGGCAGGGGGGTTGGACTAGATGATCTCCAGAGGTCCCTTCCAACCCTATGATTCTATGATTCTATGATTCTATGACCTCTAGTGATTACCGGCATGCTTCCTTTGAGATATTCTGAGTTCCAGGGTAAATCAGATTTCTCTCAACATCCCAACCTATGCCAGCCAAAAGGAATACCCAGTGTACTTAATTGTTGTCCCAGGATTTTTATAACTTAAAAAATGCTTATCTTTTTCAATTTTGCCTTTCTCTTTTTGTCCCTGTTTGCCACCTTGCCTGAAGACAATGCGAAGTTTTGCCAGGAGTTAGGACTAGCACTTCAGAAACCCCCCCAGCCCCGCTCATGTGGTGTGCCTGTCTTTCCTCCCCTCTCCCCAAGGCCCTCTTCCCTCTTGGAGGAAGGACCTGCGACAAAGGCCGTGTGAGAAAGCTCCCATGCAATCTGGGTTCTGCCATCAAGTGGTTTAATTTTGGCTCAGTGCAGGGCCCAACAGGGACGGCAGTGCCAGAAGGAGACAGAAAGGCAATGGACAGGGGGAATCCCCAGAAGAGCAGGAGAAGCAGGAGGCAGCTGTTCCTGGGGCAGGGTGGGGGGCAGGCTCTCGGTTTCCCATCGCGGTATAAATTACCCACGTTACACAAACTGCAGCGGCTCAGCCGGTGCCACATTCCCTCAGGGATACTGGGCCACCCCCGGGAAGCTTTGCTCGCACATTTGAATCCACCTTCCCTTTCCTGACCTTGGCAGCCATGAAGGTGGAGTGGAGGGGGGAGCTGAGCAAAACGAGAGGGACGGCACAAAAGGTGTCTCAGAGGCTGGCTTTGGTCTTCCTGCGGCCAAAGTCACTGCAGTGAATCCATGCATGTGTTGTACAGCCAAGAAATAAAAAGAGAAGCAGCCCGGCCCAGAAGCCAAAGCACTACCCGAAGACTCGGGAGATCTTCGTACAGCCTGCGGGCGGGATGCCGAGCACCGGCACTGCTGCTGTGAGCAGCCTCGGACCCAGCTATGGCACCGAAAGCCGAGGGGCTGTACTTTGCTCTTGCAAAGCCTGTCGTACGCGCCAGGCACGTGTGGGTGGCTCAGGCTACCTGAGGGGTCTCCAATGGCTGTAGGGGCACGAGGCGACGCAGTTAGGCCATCCCCGTCTGAGCTGGGGTGAACCATGTTTCTCCGCGCCTCAGTTTCTCCGCATGAAAAACAGGGGCCCCCCCCTTACCCCACAAAGGCAGCATCAATCAACTGCAAGGGTATTTCGTAGGCGGTTACAGGGAAGGGACGGGGACATGGGGAAGGGACGGGGAAGCAGCATGTTTGTGACCAATTCATCACAGACTGGCCACGCGAGCCACCCTGTCTGGGAGTCGCACTGCAGCCAGTGGAGGCATTTGAGCGAGAACAAGCTGCTGGCGAGCCTGAGGAGACCTTTGTGTAAAAGCATTGCTTCAAGCTAGCATCCCCTCCATGACGCTCCGATTCACCCAGGGGCCCGTCGTTTGCTCCCTGCGCCTGCCTCTGCCAAGATGGAGTCGAAGGAGGGACATCGGACCTGCCTGCCCTGCTCAGCGGCAGGACGCCATCCTCCCTTTGCCTCAACACCCCCTTCTGGATCTGTGGCCAAAGCTTCGGCTCTTACCTCTTCTTGCCTCCGTCCAAATTTCTGCTGCCTCCATATAGACTGTCTCCGGAGTGCCTTGCCTAGCTGACTTTGGCTGCATTTCTACACAGAACCAAACGTTTCAGAGCTGATTTCGCAGTTCTTAGTGGGGCAGAAATGTCATATGACAGAGGGGTGGCTGCCAAATGTCAGCCAGTTTTCACATCACGCCCTGGCGGAACACAGAGATGCTCAGAGAGAGGAGACACAATATTCATTCCACCGGGAAAAGATCGTGATGTTATCGGAGTGACCAGTGTCCTGCTCTAACCAGCTTTTCATGCTGATCGCTTTTGTTTGTTTTATTCCGCCATTTTCGGCTACGATAGGATTTTGTAGATAGGTACTCTGTGGTGGGCAAGCTACTGAAGGAAGTTGCTGAAGTCCCACGGTTTATAACCCACGGCATCAGTGACACGGGAAGATGCTGATTGCATGAAAGAAAGAACCTGAGTGTCCAGCCCAAAACCCCTGTAGCTGAAGGGAAGCACCTCAAATTAATGCCCATTGGAGTTGGACCTCGTAGTATGCCCCAACATTCTGAAACGAAGAAAGATGTAGCCAGGAGCTTTGAACAGATACTTGAGATTTTTCAACAGTAAGTAGTTAAATGTTCTTACTCGAAATCCCTGTCAGATGTAGCTGAGGCAGATGGAAAGGAGATCCTTCAACCTTCCGTCTCGCCTGCAGACATCGACACATCCTCCACAGAGGAAGGGAACAGCGCTGCCCTCAGCCCCAACACCTCCTACAGACATTGAACTGTGACCCGGCTCTGCGTGTTTTCGCCTTGCGGGGGCCAAGACCCAGCCTTTGTGGAGCGAACACGGCGTCCGTCCCACGTCTCCAGCAGGGACGGCAGCTTCTCCCAGCCGCGTCCGGCAGGGACCGGGGTTCAGCCCTGGACACGGAGCTGGTCCTGCTCCACTGGAAAGCAAGTGAGCCAAACTCCATGCCAAAACACTTCTTGGCTTAAGTAGGTCACGTGTCTTTGGTAGTTCTCTTGAACACTGACAGGATTTTGAACAGGGGTGGGAAGGAAGACAGATTAGAAGACACTTTCTGCCGAGAAATCGTGCCATTGAGACCAAGTTTCGTGATGGCACTTTCCTCATAATTATTAATTCAGAGATCTTCAAAGCTCTTTATAGCGATTGCCTTCTCTCCTGCATAGCTCATGTTTTTTTCAACGTTTTCAACATTTTTTTATGTTTTGTGCAAAACTTCACACTTCTGTACGTTACGCCTGGGATTTCTGGGCTGGGCCAAGACAGCCAGGCCTAACGGGAAGGCTTCTCACGAAAAACAGCCCACCTCTCTGCATTTCACATCTTAATGGGAAATCACCCAGGATTAACCCCATTTGCCAGTGAAGCCATCGCTACAGGTGAAGCAGATGCAGAGACGGGGATTTGATTTTACTTTTCCAGAACTTTGAAGCAAATGCAAAGTGGACAGTTTAAGGGCTTGCATAGTATAAAGAAATGTTTATCCATCCATCTTCTCCCCAGTTAAAAAACCAGGAAGCTCAGACCAGTCATGTGGGATTTACCTGGGAATGAACTAAAATAAAACACAGTTAAGTTCAGCCTGTTCAGCCAGTGAAAGGCAACAGGGAGGGAAAGGGGAAAGAGCTCCTCAGCGTCAGGCGGCGGGAGAGCCCAGCTGGACCGGTGGCAGACCCACCAGCGAGGTTTGCCCCCCGTCCCGAGCCGGTTGCCCTGTGTCAGGAGGGGAGGAGTGGGAGCCCCAGGAGCAGGGCTCTGTGCCCACGGGAGGGCAGCGAGGGTTCCATCGAGGTAGCCATCCCTCCTGGCCATCTCTCCAGCGTCTCCTGGGGCAGCCCTTGCCCGCTGCCCCATGGTCAGGACACTGAGCAAAGACCAAATTACTCCTGGAAAAACTCTAAGAAGCATTTACAGCCTCACGAACCCTACATACTTCCAGGAGCAGCCACTACCCCTCACAAACCCTGTCCTGCACCTCCACCTCTCCCAGAGGTGGCATCCCATTTTCTGGCATTTCCCCAGCATTCACCGTCTGCGCTTGTCTCATTGCAAAGGAGTACATTTCTTAATATTTCCGCTGGCAGTCTTTTATCGGTATTATTTTTCCTTAGAACTCCAGATGTTGCAAAGAAGTCAAATACAGACACTAAAAATACTATCTTGCTAATACAGTTTAAGCAAAAGAAGAAATAGATCATTCAGAAAAGGCCAGGCTAATAGCCTTAGCAAAGTTAGAGTAAAGAAGTGGTTAAGGATCTAGATGATTTAATCCAGTTTTAAGAAAAGGTTTTACAGTGAGCAATTAGATGCTGTTTAAGGAATTAATCACTAATGGGTCATTAACTCTGACTGCTATTGTACAGTTAACAAGCCGAGGCAGGATTATTAGACTCAGCACCCAATTAAGAAGGAGAAGATATTTACAACAAAATGAACAAATGAGCTTTTAAAATGGAATGGGACAATTTGAAAGAAAGTGTAGGAACAGAGAAAACCGGACTGGGTACAAGAAAGGTATGAGTTTGCATATGCTTCTGTCCCTTTATTTGTTTGAAAAATATTTACCTGGCTGTGCCCACTTAATGTTTAGCTGGTTAAAATATTTATTTTTAGCAGTAAACTCATAGCTTTCCTTCAAGGACATGACTGCGCACAGTTTATCGATTACAGGGTTCACATGTTCAACATATAACAAAAGATCGGCTTAAATGTATGTCAATAAAACACGGCTTGACATAATCTTTCAGTTTTCGCTCACAGGTGTTGGATCAGGAGCTTAATATAAGTGAAGGGGCGTCTTCAGCTGCTCTTTCTGCCGTCCTGTCACTGTGCTGCTGTCACTGTTAGTCTCTGACTGCCTCAAGTAACCGAGCGTCAGTGCTGGTCACGCGCTCACCAAAAACTCGGGGGGGGGAGCTTTCCAGTGGCTTTGGATACAGAAGAACTGGAGGCAACAGGGAGGAAGGGCAGCAGCGTCGAAGCGTGGGAGAGCACCACTGAAATCCCGAGGGGCTGCGCGTTACTCATGAGCAATAAGCACAGGTAAGAGCTTCCCGGCAGCAGCTGAATGTGCTCACAGGCAGGAGGGTGTTCCGCATCAGGACCGCAGCCAAGCCATGGCAAGTGGGATTGCTCCTGCCCCCGCCAAGGACGAGTGTGCGGAGCCTCCGCAGTCCCCCATGGACATAGCCCCGGGCGGGCAGGCACTTCCCAACCACGCCAAGAGACGCCGGGGGAGATGCACCTTCTTGCAAGCCCAGCATCCTCAGTCGTGCAAACACGGCTCACCTGTGAAAGGACCGCTGGAGTAACACATAAAAACTGAAGCAATACAGTTTTTGTTCTCTTTCCCACCAGAAGTTTACTTAGGTCTCCTTACTGGAAGTTAGCAACACATTTCCCTGGTCCCCACAGCGGTAGCACTCTCTGCTCCTGACCGCACGGCGTTTCTTTGCTCGGGAAGCAGAGCTGCGTGCTGGGGAGCTGGGCTCCGTTGCAGACACGCACGGAGCAGCACGGGTGGGTCCGGAGCCCAGCGGGAGGGTCTGGCCCCAGCAGGGCTACATCCCCCCTGGCTCAGCAGGGACCACTCGCTGGGGGTCCCTGCAGCCCCTGGCCCTGCGCAGCTCGGAGAAGGGAAGCCCAGGGGCCCGGGCACAGCGTGTGCTGCCGTCCAGAGGCAGGTTGGATCTGCAGGGAGGCCAGGGGAGAGGAAAGGGCGTTTCAAAATAGAGGGATTCCTATTATTATCCTTGAAAGAAGCTCTCCAGACAATAGGTGGGGGCTGCTGTGGACAAGGCTGTGAAGGGATGTTTAGAAACTGCTGTCTAAGGTTAAAAAGCTCTCTGAAGTGAAGCTGAACAAAGCTGACATACTTGTTTCTGACAGGACTCTTAAAAGATACGCACAGATTGTGAAAATATAATTAGATGCCAGCCTTTGTCTGGCCACAACGAGTGGGAAATGGTGAAAGGAGAGGTCTCCCAGTCTGCATTGAATCATCCCCAGGACACAATGAGGGCGCTTGTGCATCCTTCTCTCTTCCCTAATGAGAAACGTTAATTGCCACAACCTCCAGAGTGTGTAGAGCACCCCGTGCCCAGCGGAGGAGAAGGGGTGTTTCATTACAGCTTCTCAGCCCCATTACAGGCAGTAACGGAGATAATGGAAAATAAAGATGCTGCAGTTTTAGTTTCGGCAGCCTGGCGATGGGCATGGGGGGGGGCGAGCAGGGCCCAGCGCCGTGCCAGCCTCCGGGGGCTGCTCCCAGCAGGACGCAGCCAGCAGGACCCCCCGACAGCTCCAGACACCCAGCACCCCGACAGCTACCGCCCCTGCCCCCCCCAGCACCTCAAGGTCCCCTCTCCGAGGGGGCAGCAAGGGGACGGCACTGACGCCGGCCCACTGGGGCAGGGGTGGGCAAATCCCGTCCCAACCTGAGGTGGCCCAGACTCCAGCCCCCGCTTTCCGAGCGAGGACCCTCCCGCCATGGGGCTGCACCCCCGGAGCCCACAGCCAGCTCGGGCAGGGTCCCACTGCTGGGGCGGCGGGAGGAGGGACACAGCCAGGCCTGTCCCACCCCTATGGCTGCAGGGTCCGGTCCCCGCGGCCCACCCGGGTGCAGAGACATGCTGCACAGCCCTGATTCACGCAGGTGGTGCCACTTCATGGCGCAAAAGCAGAAAACCCTCCCCAGGCAACGCAGGCCACGGTTCCCAGCCACCTCACACAGCGCTTCGCCCTACTGCAGCTTTTATTGCAACTATGGCGTCCAGCCAAGGAGGGAGCGCAAAGGAGACTGTTTTCCTAAGCTATGATCAGGGCCCTTACTCTGCAGGGCATGTGGAAAAGGGAATTAAAAGGACGGTAAAATACAAAGCAAGTCAAGGCATTGGGGAAAGGCTGGTGCAAGGGACAGCACTGCCATGCCCAGCCATCCAGGGGAGACGGAGCAGGGCAAGGGTGTCCCTTGGTCGTCCCAGGATTGGCCTTTCCCTGCGGGATTCTCCCAGGTGCTGCGGAGGGAGTTCAGATTGTCTGCCAGGGTTTTCCAATGGACTGGATGTGCTCCTTGGCTTTCATCCGCAAGGCGGCAATGCTGGTGTTGCGCGGGTCTGCCTCGTCCAAGGGGAACTTGTCCACAAAGGTGGCCCCGCACTGGTAAGGTGGCGGTGGTCCCATGGCACCCAGGGGCTGCAGCGCGTGGGTCACTGCCGGAGAGTTCAGGAATGGCGGTGGCGTGTAGCTGCTGGGCAGGCTCTGCGGCGAGGCCACGAAGCCGGGCAGGCTCTGCAGGGCCGTGCCGCTGGGCACTGGCGGGCTCAGCCACGTCTCCAGGGGCAGGTTGCTGCTGAGAGGACCCATGGGTGTTCCCTGCGGCGAGCGGTTGAAGGAGAGGATGGGTGAGTCCTGCAGCTTCATGGAGGTCACCTCCAGCTTCTCCTGCCGCCTCCACTTGGCCCGTCTGTTCTGAAACCACACCTGTAAGCACAGCCGCGTTAGGGCAGCACAGGGGTGCCATGCCGGCTCTGCCACGGCCACAACGGGGCACACAAAACGGAGCCACTGACACGATGGAGCCACAGACGTGGCGTGCCCGGCTGGGCCGGGGCAGGAACGGGATCAGCCGGGCTTGGTAGCCCCGGGCTCGGCAGCCCCGGGCTCGGGTGGGAGCGGTGCCGGGGGAAAGCAGCGCGGGGAGCGCCCGGCGGCGGGGCCAGCCCGCCCGGATCGCCCGCCCGGCTGCTGGCCATCCGCTAGCCACCCGCTGGCCGACCGCTAGCCACCGCCCCGGCGCACAGCGGCCTCGGTAGCCCCGCGCCGGGACACGCCAGGCAACGGGCAGCGGCGCGACCCCGCGGCTGCCGGACGGAAAACGGCCCCGGGCTCCGCGGTGTCCCGCCGGCCGGGCCGGGCCGGGCCGGGGCCGCCGCGTCGGGGCCGTGGGGCCGGCGGCAGCTGCAGGGACGCCCGGCGGTGGCCGTGGGGCCGCTCAGGCGGTGCCGGGCTGGGTTCACGGGGCTCCGGCCGCCGGGATGGCGGGTGCACGCCGGGCCGGGGGCTCCCGGCGCCGGGAAGCGGGGCTGCGCCCTGCCGGGGCGGGCTGCGTGCGGCGCTGGCGGCGGCGGCGGCGGGGCGGCCGGAGCGCGGCCCGGGGCGGCGGGTCGGGCGTTACCTGGACGCGGACCTCGGGCAGGTTGACCTTCATGGCCAGCTCCTCCCGGCTGTAGACGTCGGGGTAGTGGGACTTCTCGAAGGCGCGCTCCAGCTCGTGGAGCTGGTAGGTGGTGAAGGTGGTGCGGTTCCGCCGGTGCTTCTTCTTGGGCTGCTCCTCCTCCGACGGCTTCCCTTCGCCGCCGCTGCCGGCGGGCAGCTCGGGGCTGGCGCTGCCGGGGCAGTAGGGCTCTGGGCGGGGGAGACGGGCGGTCACCGGGGGGGCGGTCTCCCCGCGGGGCTCGCCCGGGGGCGCGGAGGGGAGCCCCCCGCCCCGCTCACCTTGGAAGCGCTCGGCGCGGCCCGGGGGCTCTGTCGGCGGCGGCTCCCCGGGCCCCTTGGGCAGGCAGAGCCGGGCCCCCCGCCTCTCCGCCTCCTTGGCGCTGCCGGCGCTGCCGTCGGGCGGGAAGGGGCCCAGCAGCCCGTCCTCCTTGGTGAAGCCCAGGATGGCCTCGATGCTGTGCAGCCTCGACGGGTTCCCCCCGGGGCTCCGCGCCGCCGGAGCGGACAGCGAGAAGGCGCCCTCGGCCATGGCGAGCGGGGCGGCGGGCGGGTGCATGGGGCGGCCGGCCCGGGGCCCCGCCGCGGCGCTGCGGTCCCGCCCGGCCCCGGGGCGGCTCTGGCGAGCTGGCCTCCTCGGGGCGGGGGAGGAGTGCCGGGGGGCGGCGGGCCAGGGGGAAGGCGAGGCCCCCGCGCCGCTCCGGCATGGCGGGGGAGGCAGGGCATCCCCCGGGCCCCGCCGGCAGCGCCCGCCGCCCCCCCCCCGCCCGCCCGCCGCCCCCCGCCCCGCCCCGCCGGCCCCGGCCCCAGACGGCGCCGGGCGATGCCATCCGGGGCCCCCGGGGCGGGGCGGGCCGGGGGCCGGGCCGGGCGCCCCGCCGAGCTCCGCCGCCGCCGCCGCAGCCCCGGGGCTGCGCTGCCCGGGCCGGGCGCCGTCGGGAATCTGCCGGTTCGCCGGGCGCGGGGGGACGCAGCCGGGACAGGGGCTCCGCGGAGGGGCTGGGGAGGGGCCGGAGCCCCGGGGGGAGGCCGGGGCCGGGGGGCAGCGGGTGCCCCGGCGCTGCGCTGCCGGCCCTCGGAGTCTCTCGGCAGCTCTCTGGCTCGGCGGCTCCAGGCGACGTCCGGCCCCGGCGCTTTTTGAGTGCGACGGTTCCACCGGTGGCCTCCCTAAAGGTGAAGGGCAGGAGGACGCCGTGGCAGCGCTTCGTGTGTGCGCGCAGGGTGAAGGGCACTGGGGGCAGAAGCGGATGCTCCGGTCCCCCGCCGGGACCCCTGCCCGGCGCCTGCCGCCTGCAGAGCCGGGTGTAGAGACCGAGGGAAGGAGCGGGCTGTGGGGAGGATGGGCTCTGGAGACACCTGAAGGAGGTGGGCTCGGCCTTTCAGCCTTCACAAGTCTGGGGAAAGCGCAAGGCAATATTTCTGAGGGAATTTTCCAGTGTAATCGGTATAGGACAGACCCCGTGAGAAGAGCTGGTTCTGTGACCCTGTCCCCTGCGGTGGGAGTGTGGCTGGGAGGCTGCAGGGCAGGGCACGGCTTCATGGGACACCTGCCCAATGCTCCTGGAGGTAAGGCAGAGCGCCACATCCCACACCTTACTTTGTGCGTGGCTTGGTGGAGGACGGGGACTCAGCACAGTTCTGACCAGGCAACAGCATCGTGTCTCCTGCCTCTAGCATCCTCCTTCCTGCATCAGTATGTTCCCTGCTTTTCTCTTTCTGCCACTTTATCACTTTTTATGCTAGCACTTGCCAGTTCCTCTGAGGCACCAGCCATCTTTTGTCCCAGCTGGTTTAAGTGACAAACACAGTGACATCCAGAGTGGTTCTCAGCCTGCACTTAGCTTTGAAGGATCTTCCATTTCAGGCCTGAGGAAAGTCTGTGTGAATGAAGAACACCACTGGTGCTGCTGCTTCTTCCATATATGCTAGCTAGTCTAATAAAAGGCGTGACCTCTCTCAACAAATCTTCATTTTTGCTTCCCCTCCTGCCCCAACAAGATGCATTTTGTGTAGATTTTTCCAAAGGAATCGCTTCAAAACAAAGATTGGCAGTGCTTGCCTCTGCCGGTGCCCACACCCTTCTAAGATTTATGGTCTGATGTCCCAAACTTAATTCCTTTTAGAAGTGCTCAGCTCGGCTTTTCCTACTTCAGGTGAGGTTTGCCTTCACTAGCTGCTTGGGGGGGGGTGTGGGGAGTGGGGGGGTGGCGAGGGGTGGGAGGTTGGGGCCGAAAGGACTCAGCCATCCGTTGCCAAAGAGGGAAGAGGCCAACAGAAGAGACAAGAGAAGGTTAGTGTGGCTTTTGTGCGCAATATGAAAAGCAAGTCAATACCATTGTAGGGGCATTGGAGGGTACTCAAAGCAATCAGCCAGGGGCCATTGTGTCCCTTTAATCTACATGTGTATTTCCCAAGAACTCTATTAGTGAAGATGAATGAACTGTGCAATGTCCCTAATTTCTTCTAATTTGGAGCCTGGGTTTTACGGCACTCACAACCAGCACAAAACATGCCTGTCCCTCCAGAAGCCCTGGGCAAACTCAGGAATCGTTTTTGCTTGTTGTAGCAAAAAAAAAAAAACAAAAAACGTGAGACAAAACCCCTTTAGCCGGACTCTGCTGTGGCAGCAAGTGCCATAAAGGGCATTGGGTCCTGCTTTTAGGGCACCTGTCAAAATGGTCGAATACAGACAGGGACAAGGCTCAATTTTTTTGCTGTCAATCACAATGCAAATGTACAGCAAAAAACCTCCCCCTTCCCCCCCAAAGCAGGGTACGCATCCCACACAGAACACAGCAGACCTTCCTCCCTAATAGAGAAGGATCTTCCCTCGGCAGTGGATGATTACAGTCGCATTTGCCATATGGAACTGCATTTGCCGCTGTAGCATCCTTCTTGCAGGGGAAAGGAGTTGTGGAAAGAGGAAGCAACTCCATCAGTCACAATCTCTAAAAAAATCTGAAAAAAACCCCTGTTCCAGTAGCAGAGCAGAGAGCAGCTCTGCCTATTCCATCTCCAGTTCCAGCACGGACTGTGCTACCCTGACACGCGCGTGAGGCATCGCACTGCTCGGGGGGGAGACAAAGTCTAAGGATTCCTCTGGTAGTCGGAGACTCGCACAGAGAGTGTAGGATGGCAAGGAAAGGGAACCGTCTGTACGTTTCCCTCTGGGGCCGTTCGCTCAATCCTCTGCTGCCACGGATTCCCCTGGATGGGTGTCGCACTGGCGTGAGGCCTCAGGAATTGGTGCTGTGGTACGCGGCAGCTTCTCAAAGACTGTTTACCTTTGGAAATTTACAGGAGCAGCAAGGATCAAATTTGAGAGTGTTCATTGGGGGATGAAATAGGTGGGATTTGCTACTTGCCTTTCCAAAAGATAGCCCCCCCCAGTTCCATCACCTTTTTAAGTTTTTTTTGCAATGTATTATTACAACATTTACTGCTGAAATTATGTTTGGAAGCTAACAAAAATTCTCAAGGTAGGCAACATCTAAAGCACACTTGTCCGCTAGCCTCCCTTCCTGCGCATGCATAGTGAAGACTAAATCAGGATAGTCTTGATCCTGTGGGGGCTGTTGAAGCACATGTGTGGGATGTGGCTTCACACAATGAAATCGCCACCATAAAATGCCGCGGATCCTTGCTTCCTTTCCTCCTGCCTTTTCTTTATGTCAAGCTGAAATAATTGCTGCCTTGCAGAGCAGCCATTTGAAGCTGAAGTCCCGCTGCAGGTGGGACGTGGCTCTCCGGAGCAGTGGTGTGCAGCAGGGAGCGCCGCCCTGGGGGAGGAACGGCACTTTCAAGGTCAGACAGCAAATCTGCAAGGGGTGGGATGGACGAGGGGACAAGGAAAAGGGGGAAATATTCACCCAGCGGGAACCTGTGTCCTGCTGCAGTTTGCATACCCGGTGCCTTCCAACAGATTGTTAAAAACCGACAAAAACTGGCCGTGCTTTTTTTCTCCCCAGAAGTTCCCAAGTGCGCAGGTCAAGAGCCTTCTTGAAAGCACGATGCATGAGGAAGCTGCCGCCTCCTCCCGTCACTGCATCACTTGTACCTTGACCGTCATCTGCTTTTTTTCCTGGTGAGACTTTTCTTTCCCTGCCCCTGGGAGGGCTAGTTGTGTTCTCTCCACCCCGACAAGGTGCTCAGTGGCAGCAGCAGCCCCACAGCGAGCGGTGCCGCAGCCTCCCTGGAGCACACAGTCCCCGTGCCCGTCCCGGCTGCGGGTGGCCGCGGCTGCTCCGGGAAGGGGGCAGCCCATTCTGGGCCATGAGCAGCATGGACCTGGTGTGAGGGCTCCGACATGGGGCTCACCACACTCGGCCGTCCCTCCAGAGGCAGGGAGCGCAGGTTCATGCTGTAAGGCTATATTAATGCAATCCTTCTTTACTTGTTTTCCAATTAGCCTAATTGAATTCGGATTGCTTAAAAGTGGGCACTAGAGACGTTTATCTTGATGGGATGACGGCCTTGAGCTCCAGCGATCCTATTAACTATAAGAACCCCAAATCCCAGGTAGGGTCCGTCCAGCAGCAGCTCCCATGTGACGCTTTAATCTGCTGCTCTTCCGTGTGGTGCACATACACACACACACAGAGACACACACGCACCTACGTGCACACGCATGTCCCTAAGTGTGTGCACATATGTCCTGTTCCTGCACACATGTGCACCAAAGTGCATCCCCGTACGCACACGTGTGCAGTGGCTGCCTCTGAAGGCTCCGGCAGCCTTGGGAGAAAGGTTGTTCAGTGCGAGACGTTGGAGAAAGACCTTGGAGAAAGGTCTTTCCTCTTTTTCTTAAGCCTTTCAGCAGAACCAGTGTGCCGTCTGCCACCCCGTTCTGCTCCAGGCAGCCCCGTTTTCTGTCCCCAGGGCTGAGCATCTGGAGGAGACCTGCATGGCCGGTGATGTGTTCCCCGTGTGGCCCTGCCACCTCCTACCCGTGTGCCCCTCCAGGCCCGCGCTGGTGCCCGAGGACAGGGACAGCCGTGGGAGGGAGGGATGAGCCCTGCGGGTGCCGTGGGGAGCAGGTCAGCCACCTGCGGTGCTGTGAGGGCAGGACAGACCCGCAGCCGTGCCCTGGCCATCGCGCTGCCCTGCCCGGCGGCTCGCGGGGGCGTCTGGGGACACGGCGCCGGGGGCCAGGACCCACCATGTCCCACCGCTCCTGCTCCCAGCCTGGTGCCAGCCCCAGGCCCCCCCCTCCCTGGCCCTGCTCCCCTCCGCCAGCCCTGACGTGTTTTTTGGAATCTCATTAATCGCTTGTTTGGTGATTCTGACTGTACTTTCTTCTCTGAACCCTTAAACCGTGAAAATGCTGATCCTATATGTGCTGACGAATTTAATTAGCTCCTTTAAACCACCAGATGCTTTCAGTAAGATTTTCAGGATGTCCCAGGCACATTTTAATTCAAAGGTCGAAAGCCTTAGGCTTGTTTACTTTGGTGTTTTATAGATAAGACAATTCAGTCTGTAAAGGAACAGAACCGTATGGAGACACCTACCGGGTTTATACAGATACAGAGGGAAATGGCTTGATCAAACCAAAGGCTGATTGAGCTGAGCTGGCGACTATAACTGCTTTATGTAAAGACCTCCTAAAAGAGACCACTTGTCTTTCCCCATAGATAATTAAATTCTCTGGTGACGTGTAAGAGAAGGATCTCAAGAGACAGAAACGGGACCAGAACTCTTGGTGGTTTTAGGCAGTGTTGGAGACTGAGTTAGCGTTTGCTGGCTCTGATGCTTGATAACGCACTGAAGAAATGACCTGTTACAGTGCAAGAGCCACTGACATCCCTCTGAACGGACCAGGGCATCCTCTGGAAAAAACAAGGAAGGTAAACTTGACAACTTCTGTGTTTCTTAAGTAAGAAAGAAGTGAGTAAGAAGAAAAGGCATATTTTCTTGGAACTGCAATGGGGAAAATAATCTGACAACAGGTTTTCATACAAGTCTATGCAGCTTATATTTGAATACTGGCTGCTGAATGAGCTTTTCCAAGATGATCTCTTGCATCCAAGAACCCCCCTACACAGGGCTGTCCCACGGAGGACAGGACCGACACCTGCCACCTCTCCCTGTCCCTAAGCTGGTAACTCCAGCGTCGCTGCCAGGGAGCCATATTTCAATGAACTTGTGCGAGGAGTGTTTTTAGAAAGTATTTGCCTGTGTGCTCACCGGTACATTAGCAGGAAAATGGTGAATGCTGGGATTCTATAAAGGATTCTAGTAGAAAACAGATAAAAGACATACAAATAAATGTATTAGTGCAGATTAATAAAACCTGATCCATATATGATGAACACATAAAGCTACACAGTGCCCTCTCTGTCCCTTTGCATTCACGGAGGAGGGCACTGTTACACCCAGTGGCGATAACGGGCTTTTTAGAAGTATCTGATTTTCTCCGTCCTTTTCCTGTGTCGCGGTGTCGGTGCCAGTGCTGCGGTGGAAGGTGGTGGGACCCTCCCTGGCAGCCTCAGACCCAGCATCCTGCTGGAGCAGGAGAGGGGTGACCCTCCTCCCTCCCTCACTCTCCTCTGCCTCCATGGCACGGGCTGAAATCCCCCCTGAGATCCCACGCGTCTGCCTGCCCCTGGCGCTGAGCCGTGTCGCTGGGGGTGATGGCTGTCCCCCTCCCCAGGGAGAGGGACCATCCCAGGAAGCGTGGGGAGATGCTCTGCCCAGCTCAGCGCCGGGGGCTGCCTGGTGAAGGCACAGTTGTACCAAGCGCCGGCCATGGTGTCCCCACCAGCATTGCCCTTCACCTGGGAGCTGGTTCCAAAGCCGCTGGCAGCCGGGAGGGTGCTGCCGTGTGGACCCTCAGCAGCAGCAGCCTTGGTCCCTCTGGGCCTGCAGCCGCCAGAGGTGTTAGATGGGGCTGCCAGGTAGGACAACCAAGTCCTCTCATGGTGAGTGCCCCAGGGAATGACCAATGAAGGCAATAACAGTGTTTACAAGTCATGGTTTACATCGCCAGATGCAAAGGCAGGTGTTTTTCCTGTATCTAATACTGGGGGCACCCAGCTGTCTTCTGCAACCCCCAGCGGATCCTCCCTCTTGGTGACAGGACCTTCCAGAAAGCGGGTCCATGGGATCACCCAGCTTCTCTCAGCAAAGTGCTGTCACTCACCGGGGCTTGGCAGAGCCACCACTCTTCTGTGGGGATGGAGAACATCACCCAGCCCAGGCAAAGGGGGCTCAGCACAGAGTGCATTCCACATCTGGGGTGCACTGTAATTGTATCTTTTGCACTTTGTGGACCAATATCTGAGGCCAGGATCAAGGGAGGAGAGGAGAGGAGAGGAGAGGAGATGAAAAAGGGAGAAGACAGAGAAAAGACAGAATGAGACAGAAAGGAAGGGAGGCAGGAAGGAAGGAAGGAAAAGAGAGAAAGAAAGAAAAAACCCAAATCATACTGAGTGCATTTATTCATTTAAAATGAGTATTTTTACTTAATTGGGTGGAGATAGAGAGCGAGAGACTTAAAAACCTGTAGGAAGGTGCCACATGTATTCATTTGCAAATTTCATTCACAGACTAGCTCTTGGAGAACTTACAAAGTCCTTCATTTTATAGAATGTCTGAGCCCCTCGGGAGCAGCACTGTGTACATCATCCGCGTGCAAGGGCTGTACAGCTTCTGTGTGGGTTATCATGCGTGATAATTACTATGGCTGTGCGAGTGCAGAGACGGGCTGACGCCCCCACTGCTGTAACCGCAGGACCCTGCTCCACAGAGCTGCTGGAGATGACCGCTGCTGTCCCGCGGTGGCCTGGTGGAGATGACCGCTGCTGTCCCGCAGACTCGGTTGGATTTAGCACAGTGAAAGCTTTTTCCCAGGGTTTAGGTGCCCTACCCTGGCATAATCTTCCAGGTTGGCCAGACCTATGTTTAGCCTTACATGGAGATAACTCCTAGAATAAATGCGGTGAGCTCATTTTGGCCTATGCAAGTCGTTTGCTGGTAGCCCAAGCCCCAGAATTTGGCACACGTAGCAGCTGAGCAGAGGGCCACTGCTGTCACTCGACGTTTGAACTGCATTTGAAGGCCGAGAGGCTGCGAAATTAAAGCAGCCTGGAGAAGCCTGCGCTGCTGACTGACCATGCTTCGCTGGTAGCTACCAGGCCTTGGTTTCCTACAAGTCCCCACTGCGTCCTGTACACATTGGCATTTTTGTCCCAAGCTGTAGAGTTATACGCTTCACTTTTTGCCTTCTGATATATTTAGCATAGAGATGGTCAAAACCTTTCTTTTAAGTTTTTGCAGGAAATGTCACCGTTTGAATACCGGGTTTGTTTCAAAATTTTTGAAACAGACATGTTTTTATTAGAAATATACGTATTTATTTCTGCAAGCAGTATTAAATGAGCGGTTACCTCTATGTTATGCATCAGAAACATGATTTCGCTAAAAAATACACATGTAATGGCATTTTGATCACTTCAAAAAAAATGGAAAAAGGCACATTTTTTCCCCAATATTATCTTTTTCAAAGCTATTTATTTTCCATGGGGAAAAATGTTATGTTAACAAATGAGGATCAGTTCTAACCTCGCACTAAGCAGTCACAGCACGTAAGTTTCGACCCCTCCCCTTCGGGGTTTTAAAGTCTCTCTCTCTGTCGCTTGTCTATATTTACATGTAATGCTATAGAGCTAAGTGCATTCCTCTGCCTGCCCCCGCTCCGCAGCCCCTGTGAGACAGGGCCGAACTCGCAGCCCCTGGACAGTGGGGGCTCTTCTACATGACACAACATTTCTGCTCAGCAGCCTGTTTCATTTCGGTGAAGGTGGCTTGTGCCTTTTCTTTGATGGCATCCATGTCCATGTTCTGGATGTTCTGCAGCTGTCCCAGGATAGAGTCCTTGTCCTCCTCCTCCACCTGATCTTCTGCCACCATCTTCTGAAGGTCTTCTGGCAAACCCACGTCATCTCCAGCCATCTGTATTTGATTCTCGTCCAATTCACTCTGATACAAGAGGCAGAAAATAAAAACAGTACATGAGAGTATTTCTGCTACCCCAGGATCTACCAAGGAGTCTCTTTTTTTGCTTGTTTCTTTTAGGGAGAACCAAAACATATGCACAGATTTTTCAGTCAAAGTTTTTAGATGCAGCTTGGGAATTCAGGGGCTCAATCAGCCCCCATACTAGTGCTAAGATTTTTCAGACAATGTCAATTATATTTCTTTGGAGGGTTTCAGTAGTGTCAAAACTGAAGCCCTCCGTGCCATTTGCCATTTTAGAAATCTTTGCTGCGTGTGTTAGCTGTGCTAACGTGCTGATACTGCAGGAAGTCCACTAGGAGTTATCTGTCTCCACCAAAGATGCGCTGCAATATTCCGCCGAGGCTGTCAGCTCTGCTGCCATTTGGTCGACGGAGCAACAGCTTTAGAAAAACTGTGTGGCTACGATTCCCCCATTCATTTGTGGGTGGCTATTTTTAGGTATCAGCACTAAACTGAAGCCTTCCTGAAGAAAGATGCATTAAACCTAGGGAAGAATTACTGGAAAAAAGGTCCCCATCTTTCCCAAACCATGTCTAAACTATATCTAGGTCTTTGGATGGCATCTCTTGAGTTGTGATGGCGAGCAGGGGCTGCCTGGCATGTAACCAGAGCAGCGCTGGTGAACGGGGTAACGGGAGGACTTGGGCAACAAAGGAGAGGGTGGAGGTTGGGGGTGAGTCTGAGAAAGCAAAAGGAGAAGGAACTGGTTAAGCAATGAAAGGGCCGGGGTGCAGCTAGCGCTGCACGCACTCGCGCCCTGCCTGCCCGCTGAAGCGCTCTGTCAGTGGGGCTATGTCAATTTTTCAAACAATGGCGATTTTGTTCACATTTTGTGGCGGATTCTGATGGATCCAGAGCTCAGAGGAACAGGATATTTTGACACAGTTCACACATCAAAGATAAGCATTAATGCCTCATTACATCTCCAAAATGAAGCATGACAGCAGCAAAGGCCTGATATGAATAAGCAGCAATGCTGTCAGCAGGAGGTGTTTTTGAGAGTGAGAGGGGTCTTGGGTTTGCATGAATGAATGAATGCAAGAATGAATGGGCGGACGTACATGAGCAATGTCTGCGGTTCCAGGCCTTCGCGAGGACGGGCAGACCAGGATGCTTGACTGCATAGCCACTATTTACCCTTACATACATTTGCACAGCTTTATGTTTGCAATAACTCCCCTTTAACCCGATTTCTCCCGCTATCTCTTATGAAAATATGGCGAGGTGTATCATGATTGTTAATACTATCCAGTAAATGTGTGAGGACGTCTCTTGATCCCTTTGGCTAAGGGATCTGCTGTCAGATCCGTGGGAGCTAGAAACAATATCCCCATCGGCAGAAGTTTTCTTTATTGACTGTCCAGCAGGAAAAAATGTGTTAAGCTTTTAATCAGCAAGTGCTGGCTACCAGAGGGGTTAGACCTTTTGAAATTCTCCCAAGTAGCAGGAGAGGATGATAAAAAAAGATACTGGGCTAATTACTGAAAAAGTCCCCCTAAACAGACAACCACACTTGTTCTTTTCTTTAGAACTAGTTATAATTCAAGACATCATCACTGCACGCTACTGCATATTATGTGGAGAGATGCCCATACAGGCACACAAAAGCCACTCTGGCGATGTGAACAACCATGTGGCACGTTCTTGCACCAAAGCCCCGTGTCCTACTGCCGCCCGAGGTGTGATGCACAGCACAGTTTGGTGGTTCAGAGTGTTCCCTGACCAAAGAAGAACATATTCAGACGCAATCTAAAGCAGCACAGTTCTGGCCAAGTCACCTGCCTCTACCCACTTGGCATTTAGCCTGTCCCTGAACAGACCGAGGATGAGCTTCCGCAGGGTAGGGTTGCTCAACAAGAAGCCAAGAAGCACAGACGATGTGTATGGCTTCTGCTCCTTCTTCTAAAATTTGACAGATCTAGTT
The DNA here is from genome assembly GCF_963924245.1 of Chroicocephalus ridibundus. NCBI lineage: Eukaryota > Metazoa > Chordata > Aves > Charadriiformes > Laridae > Chroicocephalus > Chroicocephalus ridibundus. The sequence continues at coordinate 87,051,655 of NC_086316.1, forward strand.
CTGTTACTTTGATTTGAAATGGAAATGTAGGATTAAGTTTCTGATTTTACCTGTTGGTTTTGTTTGGTTTGTTTGGTTTATTTAAGTCTGGTGGAAATAAGTTAAAGCTTGTTTTCTCACAAGGAGAGACCAGAAGATTTTCCCACGGGATGTTTTTAAGGTCCGGCTAATGCTGCGAGTGTCCAAGTGCACAGTGGGCCTGCAGCTCCAAGCGCTCGCTTCTGGAAGTCAGGCTGAGAAACGCGGTGCTGGCAAAGCGTGGTGTCGGTGAGCTGCAGGCAGCAGCCTGCCACCAGAGCACAAGCAGGTGCCACTGTCCCAGCACGCACACGCCTGGGGACTGCTACTTGCCTGAGGTCAGACATGGCTCTGACAGTGACAGAGTCACCGCCCTGCCTCAGAATACACTCAGCTTGGACTCAGAGAGCACCCAAACCAGGCAGAACTCATGCACAGGACAGATGGGGCCATGGGCTCTAACAAACCCATATAGAAACCCTCGGGATCCTGGTAAACCTGCGCCGGACTGGGTGGCCTCTCTCCTGATGACTTCAACCTCCATGCTCTCCAGGTCTCTGCAAGTGTTCGGCCACCCTTTTAGCATCTCCGAGAACACAGAAACAACATCTATTCTAGTAAATTAAATATGCCTGGCACTGGTCTCTTGCCCCAAGGCCAGCTGGCCTGGAACAGCCCACTGCGATGCTATTGAACTCTCTCGCCCTACCAAACGGGGTGGTCCCTGTTGGGAATGCCTGTCCCACCTCCCAGACTGGCCCTGGGAACTGCTTGGGAGAGTGCCCGGGCCAGAACTGGGTCAGACACTACTCTGACAACTCATCAGCATGGACGATAGGCTCCTACTGCCTGGTCATATTCTTTGACCCTGATTATGCCTCTGATGCGGTCAGACTCAAATACATTCTGTTACAGGTGCAATATAATACCGCGTTCTTTATACATACATGACAAACAGGTGCAAGCAGAAAGCAGGTAGTCTAAATATCTGCTTATATGGTCTGACTGCAAACAAAAGAGATCAAAGCTCACAGACTAATCCACAGGGGAGCCAAACTGTTCGCCAGCATCACTGTGTGATGTCCTACTTTCCTTATGTCTAACTTATCCTGTCATAAAATCTACCTATGGCCACGCACAGAGACCCTTAGGTGAATCCCATGATCCATCACCTATAATGTACCAGTTACCTACAAAATCAGAGTTCATCTTGCCTTGACCAGCAAGTGGGACTTTGGTGAGCCACACAGCAGCCCCATACTGACCTATGCCATCTGGGGGCTGCAGGTACCCCACGGGTAGGTAGGAGGAGCCACAGGTCGGAAACACCAGCCTCCTGCCCCACAAACACCCCCTTGTCCCATCCCCACACAGGGATCGCACGGAAGGAGCGTGGAGGCTGCTTGGCCCCCCAGGCACCGCCATGTCTCTGCCCAGACAGGCTCCAAGGAGAACTACATTGCCCCCGGGGTGCAGAAACCCCACTCCAGCTCTTGCCAGGCCCAGTCCTGCCCATAGCTACGCCGCAGCCATGCCGTGCCGTGCCTGGGCAGTCCGAGCCTGGCTGGTTGGCTGGCTCTCCATGCTGGCCCGTGCTTGCCCCCCTGAGGACCACGGTGTCGCTGGGCCCTGCTGCCAGCCCCCTCCCGAGCCGGCGGGACCATGCCCATGGGCCAGGGCACTGCTGGCATCCCCCATCACCGGGACCTTCTCAGGGACCAGTCCTGATCCCGCTGCCTCCTGACAGCCACACTCTGACTCTGTTTTTCCACAGTGGATCCACAGCTGTTTCACCCTGGCCTATTAAGAAAACATTTAGATCAGCAAAAGAATTCTTCCAGTTTAGCAAATACTTGTTTTCAGATACTTATCAAAAGCCTGTATGCTCTGAAGAGCTTCTCCTGAGACAAGTTTCTCTTCCTGCCTGGTCAATATGCATCCCTGTGTAATGGTTGCATACAAGTAAAAAATCCTTTAATTCTGGAACGGCGCTATTCATTGAATCAAGTCTTGACAATATTCCCATCACAGCACAATAGAGCAAGAGCTGTTTGAGATTACATGACTACATGTCCCTTTCACGGCGAGAAGCTTTCCTTTTCAATGTCTTTAGCAGCGCCTGTTATTGAAAAGACACCTGATTGCATCTGAATACTCCTTCCCTCTAAATACCAGTGAAGGAAACACATCCTGCTGTTCAGTAACTGAGTCTTGCAGAGCAGTGCCCACAGAAGTGCTTTCACTCCAGGAAGGGACCCACCTGCTTGGAGGAGATGACACAGCCCCTTCCTGAGGTGCTAGAAACTCATATAATGCAACCCGTCCCCAGCACTCAGAAGAACGGCACTGACGTGGCCATGCTCTGCCAGAGAGCAGTGGCATTTGAGGTGACACGGTGGATATATGTGATGTGGAATGGGTGGTGGAGCCTGTGGGGAGAGGTCACCGTGCTGCAGATGAGGTCTTCGGACAGGGTGGATGGGCCTGTGGTCAGATGTTCCTCTCCTGCATCACAGGCACCATCACCTCAAGCCCCTGTGCTCAGACCTTGCAGAAGTGATTACTGGATCCCAGTTCAGGAAAATGGCAGTAAGCGACTAAAAGAGTTTGGTGCGGGGATTTTTTATTAAAATATTTATTTAGGTATTTATTTAATTTCAAAGAAATGCTTTGTATGGAGGTGATGCATTGAACACTCCAAAGATGAAAAAGTCATCCACAGATCAAATGTCTCATGGCTAAAAACATCTTTCTGATGACAAACCTAAGTTGACAATTCTGTTAATAGGATTAGGTTCATTAGGGGACTGCTTTCTCTTATAAATCTGGCCCAGATAGCACGGAGCTTTAGACTTTGCACTGAAAGGGGGCCCTGCTTAGTCCTGAATTTCATGCTTTCATTTACAGTGTGTTCTAGTGATTGATACTGGTAATATTCAGGGTTCCTATCCCATACCAGGCTACCTGAAATGACTTTCACTTTTCAAAATAATGCATTTTGCTGCTATAATGTTGTATCAGAGAGTTGAATTTTTTTCAGAGACACATGGCGTGTACTTAATAATTTCATTTCCTTCCTGATATAACAGATGTTTTGATAAGGGCTGATGAAAAGAAAACAGACCTTCAGCCAAGAAATGCTATATAGGTAGACAGAAATGCAGAAAGGCATATCCTGCAAAATTTACTTGCAACCGCCGCAAATCAGCAAAGCTAAGTATATGCTTAATATCTTCTTTGACAGCTTAGAGCCCCTCTCCTACCTTGGAGGCGAGCCCCAAAGAGCACGTGGGGTGCACCAAAGTCAAGATGCTGCTGGAGACAGGGCAGGTCACCATGGCACGCTCTGGGTGCGCCAGGGAGACCCGAACACCATCTCAGAACTGGACAAAAGCACTAGGGAAGGGAGACATTCAAAATCACAGAGATACACCCAGCTCCACTGGCTGTTGGTTGAGAGTCGGGCACATAAGTGTCCCAAAACCTTTGAAACCAGCCCTTAAATCTGGGGCCTCGCAGAGCGCGGTGGGGAAATGCTGTTCAGTAGCTGGCTCAGCATATGCCTCCAAAAGGAAAACAAAGCCTAATGATATTTTACTACTCAGCTGCTAATTAAAATGCTGGTGTTTAGAGATTTAGGCTTACAATCCAATCAACCACTCAAAATCTTGTACTTAATTTTTTTTTTTTTGCATAATTAATCTTTCTGTAATTAAACTTGCCCTCAGAATATGTTTTCCTCTTTCTTGTCACAGTGCTGAGCACCCGCGGCCCAGAACAAATGGAGTATTGCACCTGATGGACACAGACGAGCACGGTGGATAATCTGCCCTTGCTCCTTCCACCGCTATAGATGACACTGGCCATGCACTAACATACATATGCGTTTCTCCAGGCCTATCTCCATCTCTTCCAGACGGATACTCTGTCCAGAGGGAATCTGAAGAACGTGGTAAATTTCTCTAGTCTTTTTGACACCAGATCAAAAAGTATCTTTTTGATACTTTTCGGCACCTCCAGTTCATCCCAATGAGCCCGAGGCGTTGCAGGCTCTGCCCAGTTTGCAGGAGAAACGTGGGTTTGGTGATGCCTGGAAACGTTGGACCACACAGTGCTGGCACGAGCGATTCTACAGAGGGACCTGCAACCATAACAGAGCACCTCTAGGGAGTGAAAAAGAGATCAAAGCTCAAGTGCAAGTACATGTGTGACCTTGATTTCCATCTGCGAAGGACTGACGGGCTAATAATACTTCCATTTAAAGGGGTAATTTGAATGAGAAGCTATAGGTATAGCAATAACACCTTCATTTCTGAAGATGACAAACTGTCAGATAATTTTAGAAGTCAAAGGTCCTTACAGAGAGTTTGTTGATCTGAAATGAGTTGCTATACAGAACCGTATTCACTTCAATTTGCTCTGTTCAACACTGGCACAGTGGGAGGGCAAGTGGGGGTAGTTTAATTGAGGTTTCTCCACACCATTTTTTCCCTTGTTCCCCCCCGCCCCCCCCAGGCCCTGTCTCAAAACATTCTGCCATACTTTTTTAAGACAGCACTTCTCTTTCTTGGAAAGTCAGCTAGCAAGGTTTTGGTTGCAAAACCCATGTTTTTAAAGTTAGAGAAAAGTACCTTTTTCATCCCTGATTATGAACGAAGCCTGCCCGAATGGTTAAATACAGATGGTATAATTTTATCTAAGTCACGAGGTTTGATTCACTTTTCATCCAAATTGTAATTTGCCCTTAGGGTTCAAGCAAACGATTGAGAGTGGTGCAATTTTATGAACGCGGCACTAGAGGGCCCTTGACGGCTCAGGGTTCGAAACAGCATCAAACGAACGCTGTCGAAAAAATACAGGATTTACAATTTGTGTTTAGATTATATAATGTTATACATTATACATTATAGATGAGCTGGCTTTTATGTCACACCTTATTTCATCCAACTAGAACCAGTATTTGTGTGGATGCTGAGCAGATAAAACCTGCCGAAGGCGTCCAGGCAGCGGATGGCCAGTGAAGGGCACTGCCTGACCCGGGGTACCGGCAGCCTTCCCAGGGCAGGGCCTATGTGTGCAACCTGGCACATTCCTCCTGCAGGTGCTAGAAGATGCGATAGGCACTTCAGGCTCGGACAATGCCTTCACAAGGCTTTTTGTGCTTTTACAAAGCTAAAAATCACAGCTCCTGGGAAGACATTTGAGTCCCAAGGAGGCAGGCGCCCGCAGGCCTCGGGCTGACTTGGTGCCCTGCGGCTGGGTGAGCTCTGCGGCCGTAGTCCTGAAGTACCCCGGGGCATTATTAATTTGTTAGCTGAGCGTATTTTGAATGTGTTGAACTCCCTGTTGACAGGTAATGTCATTACTGCTGCTTAATTAATAGAGACTAGAAAGTGGCATGGAGAGATCTCAACCTTGACTGGGGCCGTCATCCCAGGAGAGAAGAGTCTGGGAAATGCAAGCCATATAGTGCTAGAATATTTTAATTACACTGATATAATAATCAGACTTCTGTCTACCTGGGCCATAAAGGCTCTTAATTTCCTTGGTGTCCAGCAGCTAAATACCTTTGCAGTTTTGTGCCACAGAGCAGCAACCCAGGCCTTTAGTTACACACATCTCAGTTCATCCTATTTGGAAACTGGGTGATACAAAAAAGGCCACCAAAACACAAAGAAGTCCGTATCTTTATGTGGCTGATGAACCAGCAAGCCCCGAGCTCTGCTGGCTGGGGGAGATGGAATGAAAAAGACAGAGCGAGCACAGATCAGATGGTCATAACACCGTCTGCAAAGGGAAAAGCAACCAGAGAACTCTAGGTAACAGCCATTATTTCCAGGAGGCATTTTCTCAAATGATACACTTTCAGCAAGACACTGAAGTCATATTTGACATAACTGTATGCAAAGGATATCTTAATGAAGCTGGAAAAATAAATCTCTTTAGAAATCTTTTACAAGCAATGAAGGAGTGACCAGGCTAAGAGCAGTTTAATAGCACATAAACCACCACCGATCTAAGATTAGTTATTCCTGGGAGAACTCACATGACATTATAACAATCTATGAATAAGGAGCCTACGCAAACCTGAGTCTCCAAAGGCTTTCCAGAAATAAGCTCTTTTCATTACCTACATAGACGCAAGTTCAGGGATGGATGCAACCCAGGTTTTAGCAGAGGGAAGGCTCTCGTTGGTACCACAGGCTATGGGAGCACATGGTCTACTTCTCTGTGTCAGGGTGGAAGGAAGCAGCTCTTGAACTGCAGCAGATGCTCCCTCTGAGAGGGGCTGTGAGAATCTTTCCACTAGATTCATCTACTGAGCAGAGGAAAAAGGATCTAAAGGCAGCAGCCACCAGGGAAAACCACAGCTCCGGCCTCTTCCATTTCTGTACTGAGCTGCAGTGGGGATCCCACTAATGAAGGTGATTTGCCATTTTCAGAACTCTGCATTGGCAGACAGTTTGCTTTAAAATCGGCCATGGAACGAGATGAGATCAGGAACTGCAGGCTTACCTTAGGGAGCCTGTACTTTTCTCTCAGATGAACCCTCAGACAGGCTCGCTCTGCTTTTTTCTGTGCAAACGCTGCATCTCTTTCCATCCTGGAAATCAGAAAAAATATTTCTTCAAGATACTAATAAAATACTTTTTTTTTTTTTCACACTGAGCTGAGTTTCTTGGCTGCAAAGAGCTACAGGCAGGAGTTATTCCCAAAGCTGTGAAAGGCACAAAAGGAGTGCTATCAATAAAGGGATGCTTTAGTGGGGATTTTTAAATAAATTGCTTTTATTTATGTGTAAATACAGGGACTTCCTGTACCCCAGGCTTTTTCTCAGAACAGTTCCCTCGAGTGCTGTGAAGAATGAAGGATAAGCCGATACTGCTTGTCTGGAGTTTGTACCTGCACTGGCTGTTATTGCTCACTGTAACAGTGAATAATTCCAGTAAGCAGAACAAAAAAAGTTACGCTTATTCCTTGCTTATTCCACTGGGGCACTTATAGAGCCGCGGAGGCCTGCCAGTGCTCCTGTTCTACAAACGTGACATTCTCAGAGCGTAAAACACACGCCTGCACGGCGGCAGAATGGTCTTTCTGAGTCAGACCAAAAGTTTACCCATCCTGGAGCCCATCTCCAACAGCAGCGGACACTTAGGGAAAGGATTTAGGAAGAGGATAAGCACCCTTATGAAAACTGCCCAGCTTCCAAAAACCAGTGGTGTAGGGTACTGGTGCTGGAAGCTGGCTCTACATCATTGTCTTTAATAGCCCTGCACGGCTTCTGTCACCTATGAATTTTCCTTGTCTTTTCTGCATCCATTTGTTGTTTCAGAACATCCTACAGCAATGAATTCCATGGCTTCCCTGTGTAGAAAACTACTTCTTTTATCTGTGATTTGATAAAATGCTTTCGTTAGATTTAAGAACTGTTCAGCACAATTTTTGGTTAGACTACTTATGTATTTATTTGCAAAATGCTTCTCCTCAAAGAATTTTGGTAACATTTGATAATATTCACCTTCTCCCCTTTCCCTTAATTTTTTTTCCCAGAAGCGTTTTCATGGAAATTCTTGGGCAAAATTGATTTTGTTCCAGAATAGGTATTTTGTCACATAAAAGCTACTTGCAAGATGAAATGTTATTTTTCCTCTGTTTCCACAAACGAGTGTTTGAGTTCCTCTCTCTCTCTCTAAAAAAAAAAACCCAAACCAAAAAACTAACCAAACAAAAGTTTCACATTAACTGGAAGTCATCGTAAACTTCTTTCATCCAGTCAAGAGCCTGCGATGTTCAGCACAAACCGTCGCTCCCCCCAGGCTTAACCTCTTGTGGTGCTGGAAGCGAATTGCCCATGGCGGTGCTGGAGACCGCCAGCACCAGCCACCCGCGTGCTCCTGCGCATTACACATTTTCCTGAGAAACAGGAGAACAGGTTCGGGGACGCATTTAGATAAATATGCATGCCAGCGTGTGCTGCCTCTTTGAAAGTACTCCAAATGTTCCTATTTCAGTTCCAAACTACTCCCAGAAGGCTCCGGCACTGATTCCCCAACACAGTTCAGTGTGTAAGGCACACATGCCACGCTTGAAAACATTATAGAAATAATTCTTTTTCCGAGTATTTTCCCTATCCCAGGAATCCCGTTTCGCTTCTCTGTCTCGATAAAGCATCTTCCTGCCAGCAGGTGTTATTTCTCTTTTAAATTACCCTTGACAAAATGCACAGCAAAACGTTCTATATTTTATTCCAAACCAAGTGATACCTATTCAAGGTTTTATGATAGAAATGGCTGCTGCTAAATACAGACCTGGATACCTCAAATTCCGTCAGTCATTAACCTTTCACCTATAATCATCTTACATGAAGGATTTACACAACCATTATGTAATTGACCATTAGAGGAACAGATGCATTTGAGATTTAAAAGTCAATTGTTTTATTTATAATTATGCATGATTTGAACTCCTACATGTTAAGTCCTTTAGTTTACTTCTGTTTTGATAAACACAGCAAGTGGTGCAGACTATCATTACAGACAAAATAAAATTGAGATTTAATCAGCTGAAGAGTTCTACTTTATTTAGTAGATTTTAGAAAAAAAATAACTGAAAATGCAACTACAGAGAATAACAATCTTAATAACAATCTTCAAACTTTTCTCCAGCTCTTTTCTCCATGCATTTAATATAGCACTCATTGCTTTTTCACGTTTGCCATAATAAATGTGGACAAAGAAAAGATTATGTATTGAAAGTGTACTCCACACCGAGTTCTCAGAGAACAAATCATGCATATTTTAGAATTAACTCCTGCACTACAAACAGTTTTCTACCTATGGAAAAAAATGATAAATAAAATCGATAGATAAAGTAACATCCACCAGGGATGCATCCAGCGTATCACGGCGTGGAGACAGCAGGAAAGCGCAGGAGAGCTGCAGGATGGGGGCAGGGGGGAAGGGGGAACATAATATTTTATCATTTCCAGTTGGTGAACTTTTATTTTGGAAAGTCTCTTCAGCAAAGATTCGTCTGCTTTAAAAAAAAAAAAAAAAAAGGGAAGAGAGCTGAATGCTTGGCTTTTTCCTGGGTTATTTAAAGCTACCGAGAATCAGCCCCGTGCTGGTAACAAGGGAACGGGTACTCACTTCTCCTCAACCATTTGCTTTTGATATTCCTCATACTCCTCCCTGGTCATCCCTGCGGCTGCTGCCGGATCAGAAGGAGTGCTTTCTTCTTTGCTTTCTTCCCCTCCACCTCCAAGTCCCAAATTCTTTACCTGGTTGCTCAACATACTTTTCATTAGAAAGGCCATCTTCTCAAGAAAAAACAGGAGCTACAAGAAAACAACTACAAGAAAAGCAAACCAAACCAAAGCTGTTTTCAAAACCAACAATTGTAAGCAAGAGAGTTTCTACAGCCACATCAGCTCTTCAAGGGCACAGTGCTAGTGAAACGTGAATGCCAAAACCAGTTTGTCAGCCATAATCTGGATTAAAGAGTGAACTCCTTAATATCTAGAGGCAGATGGTTCAGATTACTCAAAAAAAATAAATCATTAGATGCAGCTACCTACTTTTTATATTAATACCTTAAGCTAATTGTACGCACACACAAATATCAATTACAGTGTGCATTTTGACTTCTTCAGTTTTGAAACTCTCAGAGAGATGAAAACATTCCCCAGAACACAACGGATCTGAATTAAAAACCTCGTTGACTAAACGGCCATAGTAAAATTGTAAAATTTGGGCTACTCAGCAGAAAACCCTTTTGGCTTTACACAATCAAGTGAGATTTGAAAACTGGAATTCTTCATTAAGCAGAAAACCCAATCCTTTTTATCCATTAATATTTTATCATGTTGGGCAGAAAGTATATTGAATGATTTTTCTTCATCCACTTCTCATGTGGCTGGTTTGTCTCACAGATGAAGGGGGCACTACTGCTATCATTACTTTTTTTTCCCCAAGAAATTAATCATAAAAAAAGCAAATCTCGTCTTCCTACTTTTTGTTCCTTAGGGTTTATTTCAGCTCTTCCCCGGGCTGTGTCCACGTACATCACTGCTTTGACTGGTGCTGCACAGAATACCTGGTCGTTTTAGTCTTAACTGTCAGTAAAGGAGAAATTAATTTAATTCTATATTTTGTAACACAGCCCTGGTACCTTTCGTTTGTGGATCGCTTGTGTAGGTCCTCATCTTTCCAACCTTTATTCCCGTCATCAGCCTCACCACGTCTGTTCAGCTGAAGATGTGCAGGATCTGCTACCTAGATCATAGACAATTCTGGGAAAGAAAATCATCTGCTGGGTCTCAAAAGGTCATGATTTTGGGGCTTGAGCATTTATCCTACTATGACCGACTGTGCATGCCTTAGTGAAACATTCTGTAATTTTGATTATCTAAATGGTTCTCCCAGCACTCTCATAATTTCACTGAGAGATGGAAGGATTCCAGTTTGCCTAATGCCTTAATCTGTATTAGAGCCTTTCTAATTAAAGCAGACCTGTTACTATTAAAAAAAAAAAAACAAAACAAAAAAGCAAACAAAAAACCACCTAACAAAAAATCTCCATGACGTTCTGTAATCCTGGTTTATTAGTGATTAAACAAGAAACTTTAAATTTCTTTTTGAGATAGAGTATCACACAGAAGTGCAAACTCCAAATCCGAACAAAACTACTTTGATATACTAAAAATACCTAGAAAGCATTTTTCTTAAATCAAAATTGGTTTTTATAATCACTGTGCATTTTCAGAACTATTCGTAAGATGCAGGAATTTGTGGGAAGAATCAACTTTTTACATCCAACCAAGTCCAACTTTGATTACCAAAACCCTATTGTTACTTGCCCAAATGGCCAACAGAATGGAGATCACAGACCTTGGATCGCCAATCGGACGTTAAACAGAGAATGCTGAACTTGAGCATGCATTGGTCTGAAGTTGAACGCGTAAAGTTAAGTAAAATTTGCAATTTGGCAATATTCAAAAACTAAAAATGCAGCATTAAGTTTATGCATAAGGCATTTGTATACAAGTAATGAATAAACACTCAGCCTGATAAGGAACCAATTGCTTACAGGGTACCAAAAGCACCAAGTTTTAGGCACCCACCTTGGGTGCCGACAAGGACCAGCACCTCCAGAATAATTGCCGTTCCTGACAAGTGCTTTAACTATTGCCTGTATCGAAGTTAAAAACCACTTACTGCTTTTTGTTGGTTAAAGGGATCACACGCTTAATGAAAACATACAGACAGCTGCTAAATAAGTACTCGTGTTGCCACTTCCTTTGCTTTAAATCAACATCCTTTCCCTCTTGCTTAAGTGAAATTAAAATTAAAGGCTCAGTTCCCGTTTTGTCCGGCGGAGCTGGGTGATACGAAAAGGCCTGTGTTCCATACCCAAGGAACGTAGGCGTCTCCAGCCCCAGGACAGAATCCAGCGTCTCCAAACAGGCAAATCACAAAAAGCAAAATCCAAAAGCCTCACAGAGCAGCCAGCACAAAATTGCTGCAGGCAGGCAAGCGCCCAAATTCCCAGCCTTTGCTAGAAGACTGTGCCCAAAACAGCCGCAGCGACAACTCCGACCACCTAATTCCGATGTATCTCGGTGTTCTTTGAGAGGCCCAAGACTCTCCCCCCACTTCATCCATCTAGAAGAGGATGTCGCCTTTTATACAAGTCGGAACATTGGATCACTTGCACAGAAAGAGAGAAATAAATAGTTTAGGGCTTCCTCCACCAATTAGAGAAATTGCTCCTGGCTGGGGGGAAAATGATGGTCAATGAGGGAATTCTTACTCCTCCTGTGGGAGGTCACCACAGACAAACACAGTTTACTGGCTAGAACAGTTTAAAAAACAAACAAACAAACAACAAACAAACAACCCCCCAAACCGAACAAGAAAAACAAAAATAACCCAAGGAGAGACAGACCGACTTGTTTTGGGGAGGCACGTCGCACTCCAACAAACAGGAGCAAGCACCCAGGTGAAGGCACTCCGGGGAATCTGGAGGAAGAACTTCAGCGATCAGGCAGTCTACACTGAGAAAAAAGAAGGTACTTTGTACGCTCAGATTAAACAGAAAATACCTCGATTTGCTGTTGGGAGACCTAGAAGCCGACGCGCTGCTTTGCGTTTGGCCCCGAGTGCCTGATGCTCAAGGCGAGCCCCCCAACGCCACCAGCTCTCCAGGACCTGGCAGGCCTCAACCCAGACCTCGGAGCGCTCAAACTCTCCAACAACAGAGGGTAAAGAACGCTTCAAATGCACTTCCTTGGATTTCATGGATGTGTACCAAATTAAAAGAAAAAAAAGCTTACTAAAAATATGCATCTTTATTCAAATAAGGTTATCTCTGAACTCCAAGTATCAATTTACATTAGTCAGAAACAAACATATGCAAATGTCAGCTGTTTGAATTTTAAAAAAATCATAGACAGTCTTCGGCGTTACAGCAATTGATGCATGGAAAAATGTCAAATTTTCTTCAAACAGGAAGTTAGGTAATTTACAAACCACATTGTGAATTTTGAAAGATTCAGGAATGACCGTGTATTTAATATACCCTGACCAGTACAACAAGATTCTCTTGTCACTGCCAAATATTTGCTACTTATCATCCACACTTCATTACAATTATTAGACTCGTGTCCACCCCCCCCCCGGCCCCCGCCGTTGCATGTTCAAAGAAACTTCTAGTAGTCAGCCATAACAGGAGGCTGCACTGAATGACAAATATTCTTGAAGTCCAAATTTGCTGCTATCACTTCAAGAACAGACAGGACAGAATTTGATCTGGACAACTGGGAGCTTTCCTTTGATCCAGTGAGGGATGAGGCAATTATGGAAGTTCCAAGGAGAGACGACTGTGAAATGAAGCATGAAGCAAAGTTACCACTTTTTGGAGGGTACGCTTTAGACCTCCTGCTCCCTAATACAACGGTTTCCCGGCTGCGGGCGGGAGATGGGTCAGGTCTATCAGCAGCACAAACACAAGCTGAGCCCCATACTGACCATGCAGTTATAGGTTCAAGTTTTCCCCTAGACACTGTCCCTCTTCTAACAAAAGACACAAAAGCGTGGGCTGCTCCGGCTTTAAAACAAAGCTACGGTTGGATAAATTCACAGTAACAAAAAAATACAGGCTTCCTCCGATTTGACACATTAGAGCTGTTCCTCATCGTGCCAGACATTTGCACCTGCCTACCAAAACACAACTGCTGGCCTGTCTGCGTGCCGGCTCTTGCAAAGCCGGCTGAGAGGGAGGGAGTTCTGTTGGGCTGCTGCACTGACGCAGGAAGGCTTGCAATTGGCAGGAACAAGACTGCACATTTTCACAACAACTTAAGAAAATATATTAAGTTTAGTTAGAAGAGTCAGGGTTGTAACAGCTTAGACTCAAGGCACCTGTAAATATTTGCTGGTGTTGAAAGAACTGAATGGACAAACTCCTGTGCGTTACGCTGGTTTATGCAAAAAGTTTTCTTCGTTGATTTACCCTATTTATGCAGCAAGATTAGCTCAAGGCAGGAGTTTCTCCAAACAGTACAGCAAAATCTTCTCAAATTTAGAAATTAATCTATAAAGCCATACCACTTACAGTATATTACATACTGTAGCTATGTAAATTGGTGTGTAGGTAGTATCGTTTTACTGGTATAGCATAAACATCCACTTTTTGGACACTGTATTTGAAGTAACAAAATATATTGCATAGATTTATTATTTCTCCAAACTGGCAGGCACAATACTGAAGTGTTCTTCATTACAGCGAATTTGGCAGCATGTGTTACACTCCAAGGGAGTAGGTTGTAGGAATGCAGTATTTGTACGTTAGATTCCAAATGATTTTTGCAGATTCAGACAAACAGATGAATAATTAAAAAGTGAAATATCCTGATGCATTTGTGTATTTTATAGAATTTAAAAAAAAAAAACCAAACCCCCTATTCTAACTCTACACACAAACAACTCAAGGACAAAGTTACCACAGATATGTAAACAAGACAAAATTAATTCTTTTCACATTCCTAATAATTCCTATCTGCTTTGTTTCTTTCCTGAAGCAAATGTTCACCTGATAAGCAGTACCAAAACCACATGTTCCGTCTTATGCTTTTGATATTAAAGCAGGAATTGACACACAAAACTGGTTCTACAATAGCTGTTGGATTAACAAACATGTCTGAAGCATCAGCTTGTGAAGAAATGACTTAATACTCAGTATGTGTAGTTTAGAATACTTGCCATGTCAAGATTTAAATCAAAGCATCTGTATTTGATACATGAAAGACACAAGACAGCTTTATAAAAGTAAAGACATATTCATACACTAAACACATGCTTAAGAAAATCAGATTTGAAGAGGTATAAAGCAATGATACCTTTGCTGAAAAAGTCGCACAACTTTCTAAAAAAAATTACAGACAGACTTGAAACTACAAAAAAGAAATCAGTCCCACAGTATATTTGAAGAAACTACTTTCTCATGTTTTCTCTGACTGCCTAAAACCAAAACCCAAAATCAGGAGATAAACTTTTATTTCCTTGTTCTGTATAGTTTGTCTTCTATATCAGGTATCAACAGTCAGACTGTTAAAGGCCTGTCTTTGTGTCCACCTATTAAAAAGTGTTTAAATTTCATGAAGATTTAGAATTAACTACATAATTCTTAAACCCTTAAATCCAAGTGGTAAAGAAAATAAATGTTTATAACAAATTTTTTACCACCCAAAAAAAAAAAAAGATAGAGAAGAGCAGTTGCGTGGAGTTTTTTTTTGTTTATCTCATTGTTTTGTTTGTTTGCTTCTGTTTTTTTTAAACTGGTATGTCAGGATACTTCGTGGCAAGCTTTCTGCACAACTCATCCATCCGCAATTCTCACTATGAACGACAACCAAACTTGGGTGTTCCAATTCCATCCTCTGGAATCTCGACAAAAGAAGAGGAATATGGCATTTGCCTTCCGGTATTTATGAGAAAGTTGGCTGAAAACATAGACCTAGAGAGGGTCTGCAGTCTTGCCCTGTCTAGCATTTGCTCTGCTGCTCCCCAGTGTGTTTTGGTTTGGGTTTTTTTTAACTTTAGCATTAACAGTTTAAAGAGAATTTATTTTGTTTAACAAAATTCAATAATTTACAATATTGAAGTATATCAAACACTAAAATTTCCCTCATTTACAGAAGTGTATCATTTTCTGTGCATACATACTGCTGTTATGTACGCACAAAAGGAACAGGTCATCAAAAGAACTTTTTGGCTGCTGCTTCTTGCTGACTCCTGAAAGAAAAAGCAGAAGAGAATTCATTAAGTACTTATGGTATAAAACCAGCTAACTGGTTTAAATAAATAAATATTTCACTTACTTAGGGATTAAAATATTTCATTCCTTGTCAACGGAGACTTAGGAAAATCTAATATAAGTCATATCACAAAAATAGGATAGAATTTTTTCTATTTACAAAGACATCGGTAGCATCACTATAGCTCCAATTTTGCATCAGACACAGAAGGAAACAAAACATTCTGGACAGAAGCCAGAAACCGTGAAAGAATATATGAACAGATTTTTGAAATACTTTAACTAAAATTTTCTAAAGCTTCTCAGTATGTGATTGGCCTAAGGATCATCACAGAAAAGGAAACGCATGCAGTAAGCAGTGAAAGAATTTACTCGAAATGGGATTTCCTTTTCCCTCTGGCAGAGAACATATTTATTTTCTTAGTGAATACAGACACTGTGCATCAACCGCACACTGATGCTAGAATTAGAAAGGCATCAAAAAGAACTGGAGGGGACAGGCTCCTCATGTGTCTTGGAAGCCATCTTCCCAGCTGATGGCGTAACATGACAGACATAAGAAAGGCACTCTCCCTGCTTTGCGGAGAAGCAGACACACGATAAAAGTTAGTGCTATCAGCAGCACTGGTCTTATATTAATACTAGTTATCGTTCCACAGAGGTAGCAAACAGCATTTTCTCTTTGAAGTGCAACGCAGCTATTTTGGTCCCTATTCCTTATCCCGATCAGCTTATGCGAGAAGCAGGAGGGACAACTACCAAGCAAGTCCTTACTCTCAATAGGCTTTTCTTTCCATCAACGTAAATTTAATTTGAACATTATGACATTACAATGAGGAAAAAGCGAAGAGAGAAAACATCCCAGTTAGCTTGCGGGGTTGGGGGGAACCAGAAGTCCATACACTATCAATATCATACGTAGGACAGGGATGAAGGCATATGCATCGTATAAATGTTCACTGAGGAATTTGTGAAATGGGATAAGTAGCTTGTAGGTATGCATAGCAAAAAAGAAAAAAAAATTCAAATCACATCATATTTTGTTAAGATGTTAATAAACTTCAGTAAGTCCAGCAGAGGACCACAAGGATGGTGGTCAAGAGCTGAAGAACATGCCTCAAGAGAAGAGAGGGAGGGAACGGGGCTTGTTCATCGTGGACAAAAGAAGGTTTCAAGAGGTCAAACAGCAGCTTTCTAATCCCCACAAGATGTTATTGAGGGGACGGGGACAGTTTATTTACGGAGATGCACATTATAAGAAAGAGACACAACAGTCAAACTGAAACGGGGCAGGTTTCCATTAGATACACTGTGGACACAGGGGAGAATAAAACAAACTTCATAATGATAATTAAACATTTCCAGTGGGGTCCCTAACAGTGGTAAATTTTCCATTCTTGGAGGTTTTTAAGACCCGATCAGTCTAAACACTAAGCGACCTGGTCTAAATTCACTGTCGACCCTGCTTTGAGCGGAAGGTTGAACTGGAGACCTCTCCAGGTCTCTTCCAATCTGAATGATTGCTTGTTTTAAAGAAGATTAACATAATCATGCCATTGCAATTGCAATTCCAGTCAGAAGTTCTGAAAATCATTTGCCCTGTTGTCTTTCAAGAAAAACATACTTACCTATACATGATATAACCAATGAATAACACTGTTTGCACTGCTACAAATATGAAGAAGTGCACTGTAGATAAGCACGATGGAAATGGTGGCAAATCTGGACACTTCACTTTCTCACCAGATGGCTAAAAAATAAGAAAAACAATATTTGAGAAAAGAGCAAACAAGACATGCCACTGAAAGACTGTTATATGCAAGAAACAAAACAAGGTCTTTGCAACATGATCTAAAAGTCAGAACACAAGCAGAAAACAGACAGAAAAGACACTACTCTGAAAAATCATAGTTTTACTCACCATCTCACTTTTCCCTTTCACCTTTATGTTTCTCAGACAAACTGACTGCTGCTAATTTGAGCATTAGAGTGGAAAAGAATAAATCCTTGGTAAATTAAGCCAGAAATCAAGAACCTTCCGTAGGATCACAAGCTAATTCAGCTTAATTGCTACCTAGGCTAGACTAAGGTGCTCCTGAATGTGCACACGGTGATCTTTCACGCTTAGAGGCCTTAAGCAGAGCCTGCCTGAGTTTCCCCTGATTAAAGCTCTCCCTTCTGTGCAGAAGCAGCGGAGAATCTTCTCTGTATAGAGCTGTTAAGTAGAGGGACAAACACAAAAAACGCACCCAGAAAACCTAATTGCTTGACCTTGTTTCCACAGGAAATTAGACTAAAAATCATGCTCTTTGTGCAAAACTTCTCATCAAGACACAGATCATGCAGTTAGGTCAAGGCAGTACAGTTTTAGCGAAGCAGCTTAATGAAGGATTAATTGCTCTGTAAATTGCATGCTGGCTCATCCTAGCTTTTCACTAACAGCCAAATAAAGAAGTATTACAGTCATGCTTTCCGCTACCGGCACATAAATTACCATATTTCGTTGTACTAAATGCTCAATGTCCCTCTTTACTACATGAAGGTGTTCTTTGATGTCATTGAAGTGCTGAGTTGTTTCATAGACTCCTGCAGCAGAGCCAGGATGTTGAGCTCCAGTGATCAACCTCAGAGCATCAGACATGGAATTTCTGAAACAAGACAAACAACAAAACATCTTTCAGCACAGAGCAGCTTTCCTATACACAGCAGTTATTCTGGACATCTTTTAGTCCATTAAAATTAATTCAAAATACACAGCAGCCCCAAAACACAGAAAACAGTTTTTTCCAGCTTCCAGGAATACGTATCAAGAAACAACTCCTTAATCAAAGTATGATTCTTTAAAATATTTAATTCCGCAGACAGTTTCAATTTGTACACTGCACCATCTCCCAAAGCCACGCCGAAAACAAGATCTAGCAAATATTCTATTGCTAGACATCTGCTTTGCCTGATTGATGAAGTCTAAAACAAGTGTTTTATTTGAGGCTCTTGCCATGGCTTTAGGATAAGCAGAGTTTAATGCAATCTTTGAAGAAAACCAAAAGCTGTTTGAAAAATAAATAAATAAAAGCAGTCATGTAAGAAATAAAAATAAAGAAGAGGCTTTAGGGATAAGAAAAGATTTAGATACATCCTTGTTTCATGATTATCATTTATACGAGAAACTCATTTCCCATATGTATTGCCATAATACTTAATATTGTCTTGATGTGAATTCATTTTGCTTCTACAACAAATCAAATTAAATCCATAAAAAGTTGAGGTTCCATAACAA